>NW_026138230.1:0-424805 GCF_025592945.1 Manacus candei | reverse complement strand
CAGAGTAGACTCGGTATTTAGGCTCCCAACAGGAAAACTTCCCCTTCATTTCCTAAAAGAAACTACATTAATCTGCACAGCTGCAGGCGCGTCTCCAGCTGTTAAAGCCTTTCAGCTTTTCGGAGGGTGAGAATGCTCTGCTAAGGAAGGCTGAAAACTGCTCGGAGCCTGCACAGGTCCAAGAGCCCCTTGATTTTGTCTGTGTTCCAGTCCCGGGCTAAAGAAAGGGCAGAAGAAGCGCAGTTGTTCCTTGCCTCTTCCCTAAGAGGTTCGGCCAGGTGCTGGGCCAGCCCGGGCACTCCGGGGGAAGGCCGGGAGCGGCACTGCAGCCGCGCGCCTCCCCCCCCCCCCCTCCCCTCCTTGGCGAGACCCGCGGCGCCTTTGGACGCGCCCAGCTTACCCCGGGGTCGATCTCCGTCGAATCTGCCGCCGTGGGTCGCTTCCGGGGGGGGAAGGCGGCGGCGCAGCCCCGATAGCATCTCCAGGGCACGGCGGGAGCGAGCGGGGCAGAAGCGGGGGCAGAAGCGGGGGCAGGGGCGGGAGCGGAGCGGGGCGAGAGGGCGGCGCGACGTGCGCGCCATGCGGTCCTCGCGCGCCGCGGCCCCGAGACGGGGGCTGCCGGCGCCGGTGCCTGCCGCCGCCCACGAACCTGCCGCCCGCGCCCGCCCTGTCCCCGCAGCGGGAAGCAGCGCGGCGAGACGGCGCTGCGGGCGCGGGGTGGGGGTCCGGGTCGCGGCGGAAGCCTCTCGCCGCCATCTTTAGTGTGGTCGTTCCGGTCCTGGCGGCGCCATCTTTACTGTGGGCTTGGCAAACTTCCGGGCAGGGGCCGCCATCTTTAGTGTGGTCGTTCCGGTCCTGGTGGCGCCATCTTTGCTATGGGCTTGGCGGACTTCCGTGCCGGGGCCTTGGAGGACTTCCGGTCGCTCACTACTTCCGGTGACCGAGTTTACCCAAATTAGCGTCCCTCCTCGCTAATTTCTGCGCTTTCACCCCAAGAAATCTTCACGTTATTCCCCTCCCGCACACCCCGGGACAGACGGGAGACCGCGAGTCCCGCCCTGCCGCCGGAACCGGCCCTTAACTCGAGCAGGGAGCGCTGCACCGGCACGAGAGCCACTGCGCATGCGTCGCCGGTCCCTCTCCTGCCTGCCCTTACTTACCACGTGATCGCCGGCGTTTTGCCAACGACTGCGCATGCGCTGTTCAAAATTTTTTCAATGCAGTTCCTGTTTTCCGTCAGCAGGTGGCAGTATTTCATCTCAAATTTATGTGCAATTCCTTTTCTCTGTCACCAGGGGGCACTGTTGCTATGCGATTTTTTACTTATGGCATTTTTTTTGTTGTTTTATAACCGTATTTGTTCGTGTAGTTCTTTTGGGAAATCGGATAATTGGCTTGTGATTGCTGGTGGTTTGAAAATTTACTTGTGTAATTAGGCTCTTCTCCTGGTTTTAATTCTCTAGGCTCTTCTCCTAAGAGAATTAAAATCAGGAGAAGAGCCTAAAAAAAAAATGAAAATCAGGGGAAGAGCCTAAAAAAAATGAAAATCAGGAGAAGAGTCTAAAAATATAAAAATCAGGAGGAGAGCCCAAGAGAATTAAAATCAGGAGAAGAACCTAAGAGAATTAAAATCAAGAGAAGAGCCTAAAAAAATTACAATCAGGAGAAGAGCCTAAAAAAATTAAAAACAGGAGAGGAGCCTGAAAAAATTAAAATCAGGACACGGGACTAATACAATAAAAATCAGGAGAGGAGCCTAAAAAAATTAAAATCAGAAGAGGAGCCTGAAAAAATTAAAATCAGGACAGGGGACTAATACAATAACAATCAGGAGAGGGGACTAAAAAAATTAAAATCAGGATAGGGGACTAAAAAAATTAAAATCAGGAGAGGAGTCTAAAAAATTAAAATGAGGAGAAGAGCCTAAAAAAATTAAAATCAGGAGAGGAGCCTGAAGGAATTACAATCAGGAGAGACCCAGAACTCACCCAAGTCTCCCCAAAAAACTACCAGAAACTGATTCAAATCTCCCCAAAAATGACCCAGAACTCACCCAAATCTCCCCAAAAAGTGACACAAAAACTGATCCAATTCACTCCAAAAATTGATCCAGAACTGACACAAAACTGGCCCAAATCACCTCAAAAACTAACTCCAAATTGGCCCAAAACCTGACCTAAAAATGCAAAAAACCCCCCCCAAAACTGACCCAAAATGATACAAAATCAGCCCCAAATATGACCAGAAACTGACCCCAAAATCCCAAAACACTGATACCAAGACTCACCCAAATCTCCCCAAAAAAATGACCCAAAAGTCAGCCCAATCACCCCAAAAAATGACCAGAAACTGACCCAAAATTACCACAAAAATAAACCCAAAACTCACCCAAATCATCCCGAAAAATGACCAGAAACTGACCCAAATCTCCCCCAAAAATGACCAGAAACTCACTAAAAATAACCCCCAAAAATGATCAGAAACTGACACAAATCTCCCCAACAAATGACCCAAACTTTATTTCTTTTCTTAGCAACAAATCCCTTCCTTTGCTCCCCTCTGGCCCTGCCCACACGGCCCCAGTTCAGCTCTCAGTGAGTTCTTGCTTCTGGGCAGCGACTCCTCTGCCTCTTGCTGGGGCGGCAGCAGCTCCTGTGCCGGCAGGGAGAGGGACCCCGAGCCAGGAGAGGGACCCCAGAACCAGGAGAGGGACCCCAGAACCAGGAGAGGGACCCCAGAGCCATTACAGGGACCCCAGAGCCATTATAGGGACCCCAGAGCCACGATAGAAACCCCAGAGTCCCTACAGAGACCCCAGAGCCATTATAGGGACCCCAGAGCCCTCCAGAGCCCCTATAGAGACCCCAGAGCCCCTATAGAGACCCCAGAGCCATTACAGGGACCCCAGAGCCATTACAGGGACCCCAGAGCCCTCCAGAGCCCCTTGCTGGGTCACAGCCCCTCTTCTCCCGTCCAAACCCACCTTTCTGGCTGCAGCTGCTTTTCTTCTCTGGCTCCCCCTTCCTTCCCCAGGGAGCTTTGCCTTGTTCTTTGGCCAGGCTCCAGCTGCAGCTCAAGGGCAAAGCTGCAACTACAATTCCCCCTTCGGGTTTTTCACCTGAAAAACAAAGGCTTGGGCCAAACTCTGACCAGTCACTCGCTGAACACGAGACATCAAACAGGGCACACAGAATAAAATGCATCCAACTCTAAATCATGTTACAATGACTGTCCACCCCAATCCAGCACTGACATTAAAAACCTTCAAGCAATCAAAAAGGCCTCCAAACATCCCTTAGATAGAGAAAAGCACACCAGGAACGAATGCAAAAAGAAAAATTCCAAACAATGCTCAATTAAATAACCATGGACTGATATAAAACATGTTTAGTTAACTTAAACCACTTCTTCCCATTATTCTCCATCAGAAATTACCCTTATTTAAGTTCTCCTTTTAACACTTCATTAAAACTGACTTATTAGGAAATGGTTTGAACCAAACTTCATAACTTGATGACTCCAGGGTTTGTGCTCCTTGACTTTGGCCTGAAGGGGTTTGGAACACAGGCTTTGTTCTGGAGAGCTTTTCCCCAATCTACAAACCCTTCTGCAAATGGGACTCCCTTCCCTCAGGGTTCGGTGGCCTCTGGTTTTCCTGAAGGCTGGGGGGGATCTGGGAGCCAAATCCCAAGGGATCCAGCCCAGCTCTGCACACACACACACACACATTTCCAGCTGGTCACAGTCTCACGGGGGCCACCACCACTCAGCACATTTGCACACAAACACCCCTCTGAGTTCCTGGCACTGGGTCTGATGGACTAAGAAATGATCAGTCTGGTGGTTTGCCCTCAGAGGAGTAAGATCCAATGATGCATTTCTATTTTCATGACAATATAACCTGGAAAACACAAACATATTTCTGCTTCATGTGCAATTTAAAATTCAAAGACACAGAAACATTCCTAGAGTTCAAGTCCCCAGGTTTGGTTCCAAATGTCACTCGGTCCCCCTGGGACAAGAACAGTGGCACACACGGACTCAACAGCCCTGCACAAGCCCAGGAGTGGGGGGGAAATATCCTTGAGAGCACTGCTGCATTTCAAAAAGAAGTCAGTCACATCAACTCTGTAACAAATAAAAAAGAGAAGCCAAAATAAATAACTGTAGACAGGGTATCAAGTACCTTGAGAATACCAATAAGAAAAAACTAAGAATAAAGGCATCTATTTGAAGTACAAAGAGTTTGGGAGACACCATTTGTTTGCCACAAAGCCTTTATTTTGTTGGCTCTTCTATAGTTAGAACCCAAACCTTACCCTCCCACAAAAAGCAGAAAACCTCTTCAGAGAGTTAGGAGATGGAGTCAGTTTGGATTAACGGGAAGAACATCTCTGGAGACAAAATAAAGCAGAGAAAATAACCCCATCCTCAACAACAGAGCTGCCTCCCCACTGCCTGCCCCTGGACACTTGCTCTGGGGGTGACAGAGCCTGAAGTCTCCTGCCTAGTCCTGGGCAATACTTCCTGGGGACCACAGCACCACTGAGTTCCTAAAAATATCACAGGTTGGGCAGGTGCTTGGATTTTGTCTGGATTAACTCCCCTTCTTCCTTTCCAGGTGCTGCCCTACTCATTGTAATGGTGCTTGTACTCCCTGAGCCATTCCCTCCCCCATCCAACCATCCCTTGTGCCCTCTCTGGCAAGGACAGTGGGTCCAGGTGTTCTGCCACGCTCCCAGGGCACAGGGGGGGGACTGTGGAGCCACCCTCGAGGGGGGAAACGTGCCCTGCCTGCCCTGCCCAGGGAAAGGGAACTGCCCCAGTGCTCCCCAGCACAAGGCACCCTTGGAAATATCCACTGCAATGGGACACTCAGGGACAGCAACAAGCACTGCACGAGGCTGCTCTGGCACAGGGCCAATTTTAGCCTCAGCTTTTCTCTGGACCACTTCACTTTGTTTGCCACCTCATCCTGCAGTCAGAACTTGCTGTCCTTGCAACCTTTCAGGGTGACCAAAAATGAGAGAGGCCTCTGCTCCAGCACCCACAAGGGCCTGATCCATCTGACAGGATCCATTTTTCCAGGGAATTCAAAGCTCCACCTGAGGACTAGGGTCTTTTCTCACCCATCCCTGTGCTGCAGCTTGGCCTCCATCTCACTGTGCTTTCAGTTCCCTCCATGGTTGAACACTGGCAGCCCTGGCCCTGGGCGGAGCTCGGCATCCTGATCCCATCCCTCCTGGCCCCCGGAACCGCTGACTCAGCAATGGGGGGCCCTCCATTGCCAAGGGCACGGGCCCGTCGGGGCTCACGGGGGGAGCAGGAGGGCGAAGGCTCCAGCCCTGCTGCTACAAACCTTCCACCACTACAGCCAACAGAGGAGCCTCTCCAGCCCTGCCTCCCAAGGCATCCTCAACAAACCCAGCCCAGCTCCACAGGACAAACTGCTCCCTGTCTGCCCAGGCCAGTCTAATCCCAGAGGCTCCCAGGGTCATGCAAAACAACTGCCCAGGAGATCAGAGACCCCAGTCCATCTCTTCCTAGCACAGGTTTGGGTTAGTTTGGCAAGCAGACCAACTGAGGAATTCCCCAATGTTTTCCCAGTTTGACCCCTGTCACACCAATCACCTTAACACTGCCAGTCCATAATTCTCCCTCTCTTGGGTTAAGGACTGAGCAAGTTGGACCTGTGTCTGAGCAGGACATGTGCAAACCAAATGCTGGGGACTGGAACACACACCTGGCACTCCTGCAGCTCTCACAGTCACATTCCAGAGAAAACAGCCAATTGCACCCTCACTGCTCATTTCTTAATCCCAATCCCACACTTGTTTGGCACTTGGAGCACCGCTTTTAGAACCCAATTACAGCCCATTAGAGAGCTCCCTGTCTAGCAGGGACAGGGACCCCTGGGATACTCTCAGCAATGCCTGAATCCATGGCAGGGACCTTGCTTTGAGCTCCCCAGGGCCGGGCACCCCGAGGATCTCCCCGAATAATCCTTTCGGTGCGCGCTGGAGTCCTCGGGGTGCCCCAACCCGGGGGGCACCAACAGCACTGTCCCTCCAGGGGGCCAATTTGGTCCTAAACTGCAGGGGGATCTTGCCTGTGTCCCAGACTGGTCCGGAGATCTGAGGCCCTTCCCGAGAAAATCTCGGTGCCGGCGTGAAGGGCCAGAGATCCCTTGGAGCCACGGGAGAGCAGGCACAGAGTCCCTCCTGGGGGGCAATTTGCCTGCCTGAAAACAGCTCTTCAAAGGAGCCTCTAAGACTCAGCTGGTGACTTTTAGAAGCCAGGCATTCCTTGCTTACAACACCCTGCCATGATCCCAGCCCCACGGGGGTCCTGGCAATCCGCTCCCAAAGGGCACACGGAGGTGTCTCCACTGCAGCTGATGGGAGGGGTCAGCATTACAGGAGGGCTCATTTTCCTTCCCTGCATTCCTGTTCCACATTCAGGACATTTCCCAACACTTATCACCATACACAACTACCCTTAGAAGGTTTCCAAGGGGCTTCACCGAGGGCCTTCCCAGGTCTGCTCTGTCTGGAGCCCTCCAAGTCCTCAGTGCCTGCCTGAGGAACCTCAACACAACTCACCTGCTTACACAGCAACTTGGTGCTGCTTGCCTGCTGCCTCACTTCCCTTCTTCCTTCTTTCTTCACCTCCCTTGCTTGGTCCCTTTCAATCCCTGGGCTCAGCTCTGTGCACTTTCCAGGCTCCATCCCACTGCAAAAAGGATTAGCCCTTGTTACATCTCAACACTCAGAGAGCATTCCCCCTTTTTTCTTAACACTGGGCCATCAGGCCAGGGTCTCATTATTTAAAGCACAGTTTGACTCCTCAGTGACAACAACAGCTACAGCCCTGAATCCTAACACAGGCTGAGACACAAACACGGATGGGAACTCTTAAGGATCCACTTTGTCCTGCTCACCAATCAAAAGGAGCTTTCTGAACTCAAGAATAACAGACCCCAGGTCCTTTTTCTGCAACTTTACCTGCTATAAATGTGACCCACAAGACCTGCAAAGGCCCTTCCCACTTCACCTGCAGGGCTGGCAGTGCCACCACTGGACACGGCCCCAGTGGCTGGGCAGGAACGGAGGGGCTGGGGCGTCCAATCCATCGGCCCAGGCGGCACCAGGAGTTCCTGCAGTTCCTGAGGGGAGAGCCTCAAGCCAACAAAGGATTAGGAAGAATATTTTAAACTTTAATGTGTCTATCTCCTGGAATATGGGGACTTTGATAAGTCCTACTGGTGCAACAAGGACACACTCAAGGCTATCTATTAAAAGGATCTACCAGCACTCAAAAGCTATCACTGTCCTTCTGTCAGGGGGAACGCAGCAAACTCTCTTTGCCAGGAGCCTCCAGGAGGACTTCCAGCTTTTGGGGCTCCCTTTTAACCATTTTTCCCATAACTGGAGCTGGGACTATCACCTGCCCTACAGGGGGAACAGCCCACAAAGTTCACCATCAGGGATGCCATTAACTGAAAGTCCCTTCTCAGGGGGGTCACTGCACACCTTGGCCTTTGTTTGCCCTCCCCACCAAAGATGCTTCCAACAGTTCTGACACATCTGGCAGACCCAGAGCTCTCCTCAGGGAATGCTTCAGCTGCTTAAAGGCTGCCCTTGCACCATCTATTCAAAAAGTCGCCATAACAGTCTTACCACACATCCCGAGGGAGCAATGCAGAGTCCAGCCCGTCCCACCATTCCCAGCAAGGCAGTTCATGGGCTGTCTGGGGCTCAGGGAGGAGTCACGGGGCTTCTCTTCTTCCTGCCTGCTTGCCCCATTTTCTCCTGCAAAAGCAAAGCTTTCTTGGCTTTCCTTGCTCAAGGAGATGCAAAGGCCATCTTTTAAATCCAATACTGGAAACTCCTCCAGGTTGTCATTCAAGGTGCTTCTCTCAGGTCCTGCACTAATCAATCATCTTGTCCACTGGTTTTCTTGGCAGGTTCTTGCGTTCACGTCCTACAAGCAAACCAGGAGGAGCCAATTTAGCTGTTCCTGCAACCAATCCAGTCTGGCATTCTGATTTTAAAGGATACTGGGTTGGCCTTACCCATAGAGATCCCACATCAGGGGTAATACCTACAGGTTCTGCCCTCTTCCACTCTCCTGCAGCTCCACTGGCCCACACCACAGGAACAACTGCAGCTGCCACTTCAGTCAGGGCCTTGCTGCTGACAGGAGTTATTCCCTGCACAACAAGAGCTGCTGCTTGGACACATTTAGTTTCAGCAATTACAGTGTCAAGAGCCCCAGTTTTCAATTCCATTTCTGCCTCAACTTTTCCAGCCCATCACTTCCTAGCAGAGGTTTGGGTGAGTTTGGCAAAAACACAAACTGAGGAATTCCCCAATGTTTTCCCAGTTTGACCCCTGTCACACCAATCACCTTAACACTGCCAGTCCATAATTCTCATTCTGCTGTGTTCAGGACTGAGGAAATTGTACTTGTGTCTGACCAGGACATGTGCAAACCAAATGCTGGGGACTGGAACACACACCTGGCACTCCTGCAGCTCTCACAGTCACATTCCAGAGAAAACAGCCAATTGCACCCTCACTGCTCATTTCTTAATCCCAATCCCACACTTGTTTGGCACTTGGAGCACCGCTTTTAGAACCCAATTACAGCCCATTAGAGAGCTCCCTGTCTAGCAGGGACAGGGACCCCTGGGATACTCTCAGCAATGCCTGAATCCATGGCAGGGACCTTGCTTTGAGCTCCCCAGGGCCGGGCACCCCGAGGATCTCCCCGAATAATCCTTTCGGTGCGCGCTGGAGTCCTCGGGGTGCCCCAACCCGGGGGGCACCAACAGCACTGTCCCTCCAGGGGGCCAATTTGGTCCCAAAATGCAGGGGGATCTTGCCTGTGTCCCAGACTGGTCCGGGGATCTGAGGCCCTTCCCGAGAAAATCTCGGTGCCGGCGTGAAGGGCCAGAGATCCCTTGGAGCCACGGGAGAGCAGGCACAGAGTCCCTCCTGGGGGGCAATTTGCCTGCCTGAAAACAGCTCTTCAAAGGAGCCTCTAAGACTCAGCTGGTGACTTTTAGAAGCCAGGCATTCCTATACACTGTGAGATATTTTAAGGCTTATCTGACTGAAAAGCATAAAGCTTTTATCATGGACACCTGACCTCCCACAGACAGCTCCTTTCCCCTTTCAGTACAAAATTATTTTCATGGAATCACTCAATAGGAAGTGCCCAGGAACCCCAGACTGTGCTTTCCAGAACAGAAAATAAACAGAAGAACGGAGTTTTGCACAAGTGTAACATACTCCAGAACAGACCTGACTTTAGTTTTACCCTTTGTGTTCAAATATTCCATAGAAAAGCTCCAGCAGGAGAGCTGGTACATTCCCAAGAGTATCCTGGAAGTCCCTTTCACGAGGGCTGGAGGAAAATCGCAGTTGTATGAGTCCCTTGTGCCTGCAGATGCCTGGGGATCCTCTCCATCCACCTCGTGCTCTCCCAACAGCAGAAAGGGTGCTGAGACAGGAGGAAGGAAACCTTTAGCATAAAGCTGGGGAGGAATATAAAGCTTCCTTTCCTGGGGAGCTTTGCGAAGTCTGCAACGAGAAAGGGAAAATTTGCATCTCCTTTGGTACACGTGTCAACAGAGACTGAGACTTTTTGCCTTTTTCAGACAACCGTGCCCCTTTTGGCTCCCTGGCAGCTCCAATGGCACCAGAACCCCCCTTCCTGCACACCCACGGCTGTCACACACAGGCACCCACACACTTTTGCACCAGCCCACACGTGGCCAACATCTTCCCACCCTAGACATCCCAAGGTCAGTAGTTTTGCTAGAGAGCACAGCAACCCCCCTGTCCTCACAAACTGCCTCCCTGCAAAAAAGGAATCGTTTTCCTGGACATTTCTCCCACAGTCAAGGTCTTTTCAAACTGCTGTCGTGCCACCAAACCTGCTCAGGGTCCCTCCCAGCTTCTGCCTGTCCTTGCATTTAAAGGCATAGGCACATTCTATCTTCCAACAGCAAACCCAGCTCCTCACGGGCAGTAGAAGCCCTGCTCTTACCTGGACAGACTGCCGGGCTCGGCACAGCTGTGGCTCATGGAGCAGCTTCCCAAGGCCGTTCTCTCTCCCAGCAGGAAGCACAACTCGCCTCCACACCAGGGGAAACCACGAGCGAGGCTGCAAATGGACACAGAACGAGCAAAAAGCATTAACGCAGCACCAAAAAACCAAGTTAAAGCAGTCTTTGCCTCATAACCCTGCACGGGGAAAGGGTTTGGGATCCCAAAGCAAACCCTCAGACACCCAGAGAGCACAGGACCCACAGCCATGCCACGGCTCCCCCCGGGGGCACCCGGCAGGTAAGGGGCTTACCCGGGCCCCGCCGCCCAGCACAAGGCGCCCCTAAACGCCCCCGGCTGCCCCGGTGCACAAACCCAGCGGCCAAGGCGCTCTCCCCTCCGCAGCCCGGGCAGCAGCGGGGCCGCACCCTCAGCCCCCACACACAACCGCCCCCACCTGCCCCGCCGGCCCTTTATACCGCGGGCCGGCAGCGCTGCCCAATCAGCACTCGAGCGCCTCCGCCCAATCCCAGCCCGCCTGGCCCTGCGGCCCCGCCCCGCCCGCTCAGCCCGGCCCCGGCCCTCGGCGCGGCCCCGGCCCCCGTTCCCTCCGCGCGGCTCCCGCCGCAGCCCCGGCGGGCTGAAAGCCCAGAGCCAACGGGAACTCCAGCCAGCTGCAGGCAGATGTTACTCTGTCCCAGTTTGCCAGGGGTGGGCACGAAGGGGCCCTTCCCCGTTCGGAAGTGGAAGTTGTCCCCTGTGCACAGCCCGCTCTGATCCTCGGCCTCGTGGGAGCCAATTCCCTTGTCCCAGCCCACTTCCTGCAGAGAAGAAAGGGAAAGATTGCACAGAAGGGAGACATTCTTCCCTGGGAGGGTGGGGAGGTGGCCTGGCACAGAGAAGTTGTGGCTGCCCCATCCCTGCAAGTGGCCAAGGCCAGGCTGGAGGTCTATTAGAAGGTGTCCCTGCCTGTGGCAGGGGGTGGAAGGAGATGATCCCTGAGATCCTTTCCAACCCAAACCACTCCAGGATCCCAGGATGATTCCATGCTCTCTCTCTGCATTTCTTTGGCATCATTTCCTCTCAAAAACAACATCTGCGATTTAGTTGATTGCTAAAGCCATCATTTTAAAATCATCTCAGGAATCCAAAGGGACTGGAAAACACTTCATTAAAACTGACTTATTAGGAAATGGTTTGAACCAAGAGAATTAAAATCAGGACAAGAGCCTTAAAAAAATTAAATTTAGGAGAAGAGCCTTCAAAAAATTAAAATCAGGACAAGAGCCTTCAAAAAATTAAAATCAGGACAAGAGCCTTAAAAAAATTAAAATGAGGACAAGAGCCCAAGAGAATTAAAATCAGGAGAAATTCACGTTATTCCCCCCACACACACCCCGGGACAGACGGGAGGCCGCGAGTCCCGCCCTGCCGCCGGAACCGGCCCTTAACTCGAGCAGGGAGTGCTGCACCGGCACGAGAGCCACTGCGCATGCGTCGCCGGTCCCTCTCCTGCCTGCCCTTACTTACCACGTGATCGCCGGCGTCTTGCCAACGACTGCGCATGCGCCCCCCCCACCCCACCCCCCCACCCCGCCGCCCGACCGCCCGGCTTCGCTTTCTTACTGCGGCTCCCCCTCCACTTTTCCGGCTCCCTGGGGTTCCCTCACCCACATTTCGGGGTCCCCTTCTCACATTTTAGGGGTGATGACCCCGCAATTTACGGTTCGGGGGGGGGGAGGAGAGGAAACGGGGTGCCCAAGAAGGGGTTTCTTTTTTTTTTTTCTCTCTTTTATTTCATTTTCATTTTATTTCCTTTTTAGTTTTTTTGCCTTTTTTTTTAAATTTTCTTTTTTATATTTCCTTCTTTACTTCGTTTATTTTTTATTCTCTTTATTTTTCATTTTCTCTCCCAGTGCTCCCCAGTAACACCCAGTGCTCCCCAACAACCCTCAGTAACACCCAGTGCTCCCCAGTACACCCCAGTAACACCCAGTGCTCCTCAACAACCCCCAGTAACACCCAGTGCTCCCCAAAAATTGACCCAAAACCGACCCAAATCACCCCAAAAGCTGACCCAAAACTGACCCCAAAACCTGACCCCAATCATCCCAAAAGCTGACCCAAAACTGACCCAAATCATCCCAAAAGCTGACCCAAAACTGACCCCAATCATCCCAAAAGCTGACCCAAATCACCCCAAACAATGACCCCAAACTGACCCCAAAAACTGACCCAAATCATCCCCAAAACTGACCCAAAACTCTGCATTTCTTTGGCATCATTTCCTCTCAAAAACAACATCTGCGATTTAGTTGATTGCTAAAGCCATCATTTTAAAATCATCTCAGGAATCCAAAGGGACTGGAAAACACACAGAAATCATTCCTGCACCCACCAAAGCATTAGGAATTGGAACCCGATTCCCTCATCTCTCTCCTTGTTCTTCTTGGCTGGAAAACCTGATGATCCCCACTGGCTGTTTTTAGGCTGCTTTTCTTCCACAGCTCCTTTCCTCCCGGCTGAAACCTCCTGGCATCTTCAGGCCTTATCTGGAGGGAAGCCCCTCTGAAGTATTTCCTCTCGTGGCAATTCTGTGGGATGAAGAAGTAAACAAAGCACATCAAGAGCTCCTTCTACCCCCTTCCCTCGCAAACACCCTCCCAGCTTGTCCTTGGCAGCTCCATCCCCCCGGCAGCCGCACCCGACGCTTCGGCTCCGCTGGGAAAGGGACAGCAAGTGCAGAAGCAAGTTCAGGTCTGGGCAGGGGCTCCCTGGGGAACGGCACTTCAGTGCTTTAGTCCGTGGCCTTTCCTGCTGCCCTCCCTCCTGGAGGCAGAGGATGACCCGTCCCTTGTTTCTCCCACGCTGGCAGACCCAGGTCCTGCTCCTTTGGCCCCACTTTTCTTGGCAGACCCGGCATCATTTCCCAGGGTCCCCAGGAAACTTCTGCACTTGACCCACTGCTAAGTGCAGAGCACAGGGCGAGGGAAGGACAAATTTCTCGGCACCCACCCCCTGGAATTTCCCTCCTCCGCAGCACGCTCCCGTTCCCGCTGTCTCTGGAGGTGCCCGCACGAGTCCTCCTTCTCCCAGCACCTCAGAGAATGTCCTTTTCACCCAGGTCCTGCTTACCGTCGTCCAACAAAACACGCTGACAACATTTTTCACGATGCCAGTGGAGAGCTATCAGAGCACACTGCACAGGGAAGCTGAGCCTGCCCCATCCCTGCAAGTGTTCCAGGCCAGGCTGGACGGGACTCGCAGCAACCGGGGACAGTGGAAGGTGTCCCTGCCCACGCAAGACAGGCTGGCCTTTGAAGGTCCCCTTCAAACCAAATCGCTCTGGGATTCCCCTCCAAAATCACTCCCAAAGAGACACAGCAACCAAAGCAGAGGGACTGCACTCCCAGCTTTTCTTACCTGCAGGCACACACAGCACAGCACGCTGGACAGAAAAGCCACAGGGTTAGTCCTGCCAGAGGCGTCCGGCACACCCACGGCGACCGAAGGGAAAGAGGCAGCCTGGGAACACGGAGTAAAAGACACCTTAATTAGGACTACACTGAGCCATAGCCAGGTCATTCCCACAGACAGCTTCACCGTCCAGTCGTCCAAAAAGCACTCACCGAGGCCTCAGGTAGGATGGTTCCTGACGCTGACCAGGTGAATACCTCCCTGGAAGCCCGCTCTGCTCCTGCCAGGCACTGGGGCTCACCCAGAGGGGCTTTGCCAAGCATCCAAGGGAAATTAAAATTACAGCCTGGGCAAAGGCGCTTCCCGCAGGACCGCTCCTGGCCAAGGCCACCGGTCCGTGCAAGTCAGACCACTGACCACCCAGGGCTGGGGATTTTCAGGGGCACGCTTCCAGCTTTTATTCTCCAGAAACTCCAGTTCTTCCTGGCACCGCTTGCCAGAAAGTCTTCCCCTGTTGGAAGAGGTCACTTAGTCTTTCGAGGGGCCAGATTGCCAAAGCCCGGCCAGTCCGTTCCCACGAGGAAAGGTAGCTTTGTCTTGTACAAGATACTGGGGGGGAGACACAAAAGTTTAATTTAAAAGAACTGCCTAGAATAGAAAGCAATTCAAACATAAGTCAGACAAGACTCGTGCAAAACTGAATTACATTGGACTTCAAAGGAGAATTCTTTCCCTCTGCACCTCAGAGAACCCCAATTTTCACCCAGGTCCCGCTTACCATTGTCACACAAAACGTGCTGACAAAATTTTTCAGGATGCCAGTGGAGAGATATCAGAGCACACTGCACAGGGAAGCTGAGCCTGCCCCATCCCTGCAAGTGTTCCAGGCCAGGCTGGACGGGACTCGCAGCAACCGGGGACAGTGGAAGGTGTCCCTGCCCACGGAAGACAGGCTGGCCTTTGAAGGTCCCCTTCAAACCAAATCGCTCTGGGATTCCCCTCCAAAATCACTCCCAAAGAGACACAGCAACCAAAGCAGAGGGACTGCACTCCCAGCTTTTCTTACCTGCAGGCACACACAGCACAGCACGTTGGACAGAAAAGCCACAGGGTTAGTCCTGCCAGAGGCGTCCGGCACACCCACGGCGACCGAAGGGAAAGAGGCAGCCTGGGAACACGGAGTAAAAGACACCTTAATTAGGACTACACTGAGCCATAGCCAGGTCATTCCCACAGACAGCTTCACCGTCCAGTCACACAAAAAGCACTGACCTCCCAGGGCCTCAGTTAGGATGGCTCCTGACGCTGACACCTCCGTTTGCCCCGGGGGGTCAAGAATAACATGCCTGGGAAGAAGTCACCCCCAACAACAAAAAGGGAAAATTAGTGAAGCACGGGGTCCTCTTCTGACTAGATTGCCACCAGCATTCCAGAGCAGATGACACGACTGTTCTGTTACAGACGAGAAAAGCCTGTTCTCCCAAACAAACAGCGAGGAGATTTATGGGCACGCCTGAAAATTTCCTGTGAGGAACTTTTTGTAACTAAGGAGCAGGTGCTGTCTTGAGTTGAAGGCATCAATTTGACAGACACTTAGGACAGCAAACTCTTCAGCAGAGCAATTAACTGCAGCCTATTTGAACAGCAGGGGAGAGAAAACGACAGTCGAAGGGAAGACAAGAAAAGCAGAACTGGAATCAGCAGACTTTTCTTCCATCTCTCCCGAGGAAGTCTAGTTTGTCTGTTCTAATAATTCTATGCCCTTTTCTACATGAAACTTAGAGCAAGGCTGAAAAAACAACTAGAAAACACGGAGAGAAGCTTTTTAGAATTTCACGTGATTTTCCCAAACCGATGCCAGAAAAGCAGAACTCGGTAGAATGTACTCACCTCGAGGCCTTTGTTCTTTTCTTCCATAAGCTTCGTCACCTGATTGAAAAAGCAGAGTAGACTCGGTATTTAGGCTCCCAACAGGAAAACTTCCCCTTCATTTCCTAAAAGAAACTACATTAATCTGCACAGCTGCAGGCGCGTCTCCAGCTGTTAAAGCCTTTCAGCTTTTCGGAGGGTGAGAATGCTCTGCTAAGGAAGGCTGAAAACTGCTCGGAGCCTGCACAGGTCCAAGAGCCCCTTGATTTTGTCTGTGTTCCAGTCCCGGGCTAAAGAAAGGGCAGAAGAAGCGCAGTTGTTCCTTGCCTCTTCCCTAAGAGGTTCGGCCAGGTGCTGGGCCAGCCCGGGCACTCCGGGGGAAGGCCGGGAGCGGCACTGCAGCCGCGCGCCTCCCCCCCCCCCCCTCCCCTCCTTGGCGAGACCCGCGGCGCCTTTGGACGCGCCCAGCTTACCCCGGGGTCGATCTCCGTCGAATCTGCCGCCGTGGGTCGCTTCCGGGGGGGGAAGGCGGCGGCGCAGCCCCGATAGCATCTCCAGGGCACGGCGGGAGCGAGCGGGGCAGAAGCGGGGGCAGAAGCGGGGGCAGGGGCGGGAGCGGAGCGGGGCGAGAGGGCGGCGCGACGTGCGCGCCATGCGGTCCTCGCGCGCCGCGGCCCCGAGACGGGGGCTGCCGGCGCCGGTGCCTGCCGCCGCCCACGAACCTGCCGCCCGCGCCCGCCCTGTCCCCGCAGCGGGAAGCAGCGCGGCGAGACGGCGCTGCGGGCGCGGGGTGGGGGTCCGGGTCGCGGCGGAAGCCTCTCGCCGCCATCTTTAGTGTGGTCGTTCCGGTCCTGGCGGCGCCATCTTTACTGTGGGCTTGGCAAACTTCCGGGCAGGGGCCGCCATCTTTAGTGTGGTCGTTCCGGTCCTGGTGGCGCCATCTTTGCTATGGGCTTGGCGGACTTCCGTGCCGGGGCCTTGGAGGACTTCCGGTCGCTCACTACTTCCGGTGACCGAGTTTACCCAAATTAGCGTCCCTCCTCGCTAATTTCTGCGCTTTCACCCCAAGAAATCTTCACGTTATTCCCCTCCCGCACACCCCGGGACAGACGGGAGACCGCGAGTCCCGCCCTGCCGCCGGAACCGGCCCTTAACTCGAGCAGGGAGCGCTGCACCGGCACGAGAGCCACTGCGCATGCGTCGCCGGTCCCTCTCCTGCCTGCCCTTACTTACCACGTGATCGCCGGCGTTTTGCCAACGACTGCGCATGCGCTGTTCAAAATTTTTTCAATGCAGTTCCTGTTTTCCGTCAGCAGGTGGCAGTATTTCATCTCAAATTTATGTGCAATTCCTTTTCTCTGTCACCAGGGGGCACTGTTGCTATGCGATTTTTTACTTATGGCATTTTTTTTGTTGTTTTATAACCGTATTTGTTCGTGTAGTTCTTTTGGGAAATCGGATAATTGGCTTGTGATTGCTGGTGGTTTGAAAATTTACTTGTGTAATTAGGCTCTTCTCCTGGTTTTAATTCTCTAGGCTCTTCTCCTAAGAGAATTAAAATCAGGAGAAGAGCCTAAAAAAAAAATGAAAATCAGGGGAAGAGCCTAAAAAAAATGAAAATCAGGAGAAGAGTCTAAAAATATAAAAATCAGGAGGAGAGCCCAAGAGAATTAAAATCAGGAGAAGAACCTAAGAGAATTAAAATCAAGAGAAGAGCCTAAAAAAATTACAATCAGGAGAAGAGCCTAAAAAAATTAAAAACAGGAGAGGAGCCTGAAAAAATTAAAATCAGGACACGGGACTAATACAATAAAAATCAGGAGAGGAGCCTAAAAAAATTAAAATCAGAAGAGGAGCCTGAAAAAATTAAAATCAGGACAGGGGACTAATACAATAACAATCAGGAGAGGGGACTAAAAAAATTAAAATCAGGATAGGGGACTAAAAAAATTAAAATCAGGAGAGGAGTCTAAAAAATTAAAATGAGGAGAAGAGCCTAAAAAAATTAAAATCAGGAGAGGAGCCTGAAGGAATTACAATCAGGAGAGACCCAGAACTCACCCAAGTCTCCCCAAAAAACTACCAGAAACTGATTCAAATCTCCCCAAAAATGACCCAGAACTCACCCAAATCTCCCCAAAAAGTGACACAAAAACTGATCCAATTCACTCCAAAAATTGATCCAGAACTGACCCAAAACTGGCCCAAATCACCTCAAAAACTAACTCCAAATTGGCCCAAAACCTGACCTAAAAATGCAAAAAACCCCCCCCAAAACTGACCCAAAATGATACAAAATCAGCCCCAAATATGACCAGAAACTGACCCCAAAATCCCAAAACACTGATACCAAGACTCACCCAAATCTCCCCAAAAAAATGACCCAAAAGTCAGCCCAATCACCCCAAAAAATGACCAGAAACTGACCCAAAATTACCACAAAAATAAACCCAAAACTCACCCAAATCATCCCGAAAAATGACCAGAAACTGACCCAAATCTCCCCCAAAAATGACCAGAAACTCACTAAAAATAACCCCCAAAAATGATCAGAAACTGACACAAATCTCCCCAACAAATGACCCAAACTTTATTTCTTTTCTTAGCAACAAATCCCTTCCTTTGCTCCCCTCTGGCCCTGCCCACACGGCCCCAGTTCAGCTCTCAGTGAGTTCTTGCTTCTGGGCAGCGACTCCTCTGCCTCTTGCTGGGGCGGCAGCAGCTCCTGTGCCGGCAGGGAGAGGGACCCCGAGCCAGGAGAGGGACCCCAGAACCAGGAGAGGGACCCCAGAACCAGGAGAGGGACCCCAGAGCCATTACAGGGACCCCAGAGCCATTACAGGGACCCCAGAGCCATTATAGGGACCCCAGAGCCACGATAGAAACCCCAGAGTCCCTACAGAGACCCCAGAGCCATTATAGGGACCCCAGAGCCCTCCAGAGCCCCTATAGAGACCCCAGAGCCCCTATAGAGACCCCAGAGCCATTACAGGGACCCCAGAGCCATTACAGGGACCCCAGAGCCCTCCAGAGCCCCTTGCTGGGTCACAGCCCCTCTTCTCCCGTCCAAACCCACCTTTCTGGCTGCAGCTGCTTTTCTTCTCTGGCTCCCCCTTCCTTCCCCAGGGAGCTTTGCCTTGTTCTTTGGCCAGGCTCCAGCTGCAGCTCAAGGGCAAAGCTGCAACTACAATTCCCCCTTCGGGTTTTTCACCTGAAAAACAAAGGCTTGGGCCAAACTCTGACCAGTCACTCGCTGAACACGAGACATCAAACAGGGCACACAGAATAAAATGCATCCAACTCTAAATCATGTTACAATGACTGTCCACCCCAATCCAGCACTGACATTAAAAACCTTCAAGCAATCAAAAAGGCCTCCAAACATCCCTTAGATAGAGAAAAGCACACCAGGAACGAATGCAAAAAGAAAAATTCCAAACAATGCTCAATTAAATAACCATGGACTGATATAAAACATGTTTAGTTAACTTAAACCACTTCTTCCCATTATTCTCCATCAGAAATTACCCTTATTTAAGTTCTCCTTTTAACACTTCATTAAAACTGACTTATTAGGAAATGGTTTGAACCAAACTTCATAACTTGATGACTCCAGGGTTTGTGCTCCTTGACTTTGGCCTGAAGGGGTTTGGAACACAGGCTTTGTTCTGGAGAGCTTTTCCCCAATCTACAAACCCTTCTGCAAATGGGACTCCCTTCCCTCAGGGTTCGGTGGCCTCTGGTTTTCCTGAAGGCTGGGGGGGATCTGGGAGCCAAATCCCAAGGGATCCAGCCCAGCTCTGCACACACACACACACACATTTCCAGCTGGTCACAGTCTCACGGGGGCCACCACCACTCAGCACATTTGCACACAAACACCCCTCTGAGTTCCTGGCACTGGGTCTGATGGACTAAGAAATGATCAGTCTGGTGGTTTGCCCTCAGAGGAGTAAGATCCAATGATGCATTTCTATTTTCATGACAATATAACCTGGAAAACACAAACATATTTCTGCTTCATGTGCAATTTAAAATTCAAAGACACAGAAACATTCCTAGAGTTCAAGTCCCCAGGTTTGGTTCCAAATGTCACTCGGTCCCCCTGGGACAAGAACAGTGGCACACACGGACTCAACAGCCCTGCACAAGCCCAGGAGTGGGGGGGAAATATCCTTGAGAGCACTGCTGCATTTCAAAAAGAAGTCAGTCACATCAACTCTGTAACAAATAAAAAAGAGAAGCCAAAATAAATAACTGTAGACAGGGTATCAAGTACCTTGAGAATACCAATAAGAAAAAACTAAGAATAAAGGCATCTATTTGAAGTACAAAGAGTTTGGGAGACACCATTTGTTTGCCACAAAGCCTTTATTTTGTTGGCTCTTCTATAGTTAGAACCCAAACCTTACCCTCCCACAAAAAGCAGAAAACCTCTTCAGAGAGTTAGGAGATGGAGTCAGTTTGGATTAACGGGAAGAACATCTCTGGAGACAAAATAAAGCAGAGAAAATAACCCCATCCTCAACAACAGAGCTGCCTCCCCACTGCCTGCCCCTGGACACTTGCTCTGGGGGTGACAGAGCCTGAAGTCTCCTGCCTAGTCCTGGGCAATACTTCCTGGGGACCACAGCACCACTGAGTTCCTAAAAATATCACAGGTTGGGCAGGTGCTTGGATTTTGTCTGGATTAACTCCCCTTCTTCCTTTCCAGGTGCTGCCCTACTCATTGTAATGGTGCTTGTACTCCCTGAGCCATTCCCTCCCCCATCCAACCATCCCTTGTGCCCTCTCTGGCAAGGACAGTGGGTCCAGGTGTTCTGCCACGCTCCCAGGGCACAGGGGGGGGACTGTGGAGCCACCCTCGAGGGGGGAAACGTGCCCTGCCTGCCCTGCCCAGGGAAAGGGAACTGCCCCAGTGCTCCCCAGCACAAGGCACCCTTGGAAATATCCACTGCAATGGGACACTCAGGGACAGCAACAAGCACTGCACGAGGCTGCTCTGGCACAGGGCCAATTTTAGCCTCAGCTTTTCTCTGGACCACTTCACTTTGTTTGCCACCTCATCCTGCAGTCAGAACTTGCTGTCCTTGCAACCTTTCAGGGTGACCAAAAATGAGAGAGGCCTCTGCTCCAGCACCCACAAGGGCCTGATCCATCTGACAGGATCCATTTTTCCAGGGAATTCAAAGCTCCACCTGAGGACTAGGGTCTTTTCTCACCCATCCCTGTGCTGCAGCTTGGCCTCCATCTCACTGTGCTTTCAGTTCCCTCCATGGTTGAACACTGGCAGCCCTGGCCCTGGGCGGAGCTCGGCATCCTGATCCCATCCCTCCTGGCCCCCGGAACCGCTGACTCAGCAATGGGGGGCCCTCCATTGCCAAGGGCACGGGCCCGTCGGGGCTCACGGGGGGAGCAGGAGGGCGAAGGCTCCAGCCCTGCTGCTACAAACCTTCCACCACTACAGCCAACAGAGGAGCCTCTCCAGCCCTGCCTCCCAAGGCATCCTCAACAAACCCAGCCCAGCTCCACAGGACAAACTGCTCCCTGTCTGCCCAGGCCAGTCTAATCCCAGAGGCTCCCAGGGTCATGCAAAACAACTGCCCAGGAGATCAGAGACCCCAGTCCATCTCTTCCTAGCACAGGTTTGGGTTAGTTTGGCAAGCAGACCAACTGAGGAATTCCCCAATGTTTTCCCAGTTTGACCCCTGTCACACCAATCACCTTAACACTGCCAGTCCATAATTCTCCCTCTCTTGGGTTAAGGACTGAGCAAGTTGGACCTGTGTCTGAGCAGGACATGTGCAAACCAAATGCTGGGGACTGGAACACACACCTGGCACTCCTGCAGCTCTCACAGTCACATTCCAGAGAAAACAGCCAATTGCACCCTCACTGCTCATTTCTTAATCCCAATCCCACACTTGTTTGGCACTTGGAGCACCGCTTTTAGAACCCAATTACAGCCCATTAGAGAGCTCCCTGTCTAGCAGGGACAGGGACCCCTGGGATACTCTCAGCAATGCCTGAATCCATGGCAGGGACCTTGCTTTGAGCTCCCCAGGGCCGGGCACCCCGAGGATCTCCCCGAATAATCCTTTCGGTGCGCGCTGGAGTCCTCGGGGTGCCCCAACCCGGGGGGCACCAACAGCACTGTCCCTCCAGGGGGCCAATTTGGTCCTAAACTGCAGGGGGATCTTGCCTGTGTCCCAGACTGGTCCGGAGATCTGAGGCCCTTCCCGAGAAAATCTCGGTGCCGGCGTGAAGGGCCAGAGATCCCTTGGAGCCACGGGAGAGCAGGCACAGAGTCCCTCCTGGGGGGCAATTTGCCTGCCTGAAAACAGCTCTTCAAAGGAGCCTCTAAGACTCAGCTGGTGACTTTTAGAAGCCAGGCATTCCTTGCTTACAACACCCTGCCATGATCCCAGCCCCACGGGGGTCCTGGCAATCCGCTCCCAAAGGGCACACGGAGGTGTCTCCACTGCAGCTGATGGGAGGGGTCAGCATTACAGGAGGGCTCATTTTCCTTCCCTGCATTCCTGTTCCACATTCAGGACATTTCCCAACACTTATCACCATACACAACTACCCTTAGAAGGTTTCCAAGGGGCTTCACCGAGGGCCTTCCCAGGTCTGCTCTGTCTGGAGCCCTCCAAGTCCTCAGTGCCTGCCTGAGGAACCTCAACACAACTCACCTGCTTACACAGCAACTTGGTGCTGCTTGCCTGCTGCCTCACTTCCCTTCTTCCTTCTTTCTTCACCTCCCTTGCTTGGTCCCTTTCAATCCCTGGGCTCAGCTCTGTGCACTTTCCAGGCTCCATCCCACTGCAAAAAGGATTAGCCCTTGTTACATCTCAACACTCAGAGAGCATTCCCCCTTTTTTCTTAACACTGGGCCATCAGGCCAGGGTCTCATTATTTAAAGCACAGTTTGACTCCTCAGTGACAACAACAGCTACAGCCCTGAATCCTAACACAGGCTGAGACACAAACACGGATGGGAACTCTTAAGGATCCACTTTGTCCTGCTCACCAATCAAAAGGAGCTTTCTGAACTCAAGAATAACAGACCCCAGGTCCTTTTTCTGCAACTTTACCTGCTATAAATGTGACCCACAAGACCTGCAAAGGCCCTTCCCACTTCACCTGCAGGGCTGGCAGTGCCACCACTGGACACGGCCCCAGTGGCTGGGCAGGAACGGAGGGGCTGGGGCGTCCAATCCATCGGCCCAGGCGGCACCAGGAGTTCCTGCAGTTCCTGAGGGGAGAGCCTCAAGCCAACAAAGGATTAGGAAGAATATTTTAAACTTTAATGTGTCTATCTCCTGGAATATGGGGACTTTGATAAGTCCTACTGGTGCAACAAGGACACACTCAAGGCTATCTATTAAAAGGATCTACCAGCACTCAAAAGCTATCACTGTCCTTCTGTCAGGGGGAACGCAGCAAACTCTCTTTGCCAGGAGCCTCCAGGAGGACTTCCAGCTTTTGGGGCTCCCTTTTAACCATTTTTCCCATAACTGGAGCTGGGACTATCACCTGCCCTACAGGGGGAACAGCCCACAAAGTTCACCATCAGGGATGCCATTAACTGAAAGTCCCTTCTCAGGGGGGTCACTGCACACCTTGGCCTTTGTTTGCCCTCCCCACCAAAGATGCTTCCAACAGTTCTGACACATCTGGCAGACCCAGAGCTCTCCTCAGGGAATGCTTCAGCTGCTTAAAGGCTGCCCTTGCACCATCTATTCAAAAAGTCGCCATAACAGTCTTACCACACATCCCGAGGGAGCAATGCAGAGTCCAGCCCGTCCCACCATTCCCAGCAAGGCAGTTCATGGGCTGTCTGGGGCTCAGGGAGGAGTCACGGGGCTTCTCTTCTTCCTGCCTGCTTGCCCCATTTTCTCCTGCAAAAGCAAAGCTTTCTTGGCTTTCCTTGCTCAAGGAGATGCAAAGGCCATCTTTTAAATCCAATACTGGAAACTCCTCCAGGTTGTCATTCAAGGTGCTTCTCTCAGGTCCTGCACTAATCAATCATCTTGTCCACTGGTTTTCTTGGCAGGTTCTTGCGTTCACGTCCTACAAGCAAACCAGGAGGAGCCAATTTAGCTGTTCCTGCAACCAATCCAGTCTGGCATTCTGATTTTAAAGGATACTGGGTTGGCCTTACCCATAGAGATCCCACATCAGGGGTAATACCTACAGGTTCTGCCCTCTTCCACTCTCCTGCAGCTCCACTGGCCCACACCACAGGAACAACTGCAGCTGCCACTTCAGTCAGGGCCTTGCTGCTGACAGGAGTTATTCCCTGCACAACAAGAGCTGCTGCTTGGACACATTTAGTTTCAGCAATTACAGTGTCAAGAGCCCCAGTTTTCAATTCCATTTCTGCCTCAACTTTTCCAGCCCATCACTTCCTAGCAGAGGTTTGGGTGAGTTTGGCAAAAACACAAACTGAGGAATTCCCCAATGTTTTCCCAGTTTGACCCCTGTCACACCAATCACCTTAACACTGCCAGTCCATAATTCTCATTCTGCTGTGTTCAGGACTGAGGAAATTGTACTTGTGTCTGACCAGGACATGTGCAAACCAAATGCTGGGGACTGGAACACACACCTGGCACTCCTGCAGCTCTCACAGTCACATTCCAGAGAAAACAGCCAATTGCACCCTCACTGCTCATTTCTTAATCCCAATCCCACACTTGTTTGGCACTTGGAGCACCGCTTTTAGAACCCAATTACAGCCCATTAGAGAGCTCCCTGTCTAGCAGGGACAGGGACCCCTGGGATACTCTCAGCAATGCCTGAATCCATGGCAGGGACCTTGCTTTGAGCTCCCCAGGGCCGGGCACCCCGAGGATCTCCCCGAATAATCCTTTCGGTGCGCGCTGGAGTCCTCGGGGTGCCCCAACCCGGGGGGCACCAACAGCACTGTCCCTCCAGGGGGCCAATTTGGTCCCAAAATGCAGGGGGATCTTGCCTGTGTCCCAGACTGGTCCGGGGATCTGAGGCCCTTCCCGAGAAAATCTCGGTGCCGGCGTGAAGGGCCAGAGATCCCTTGGAGCCACGGGAGAGCAGGCACAGAGTCCCTCCTGGGGGGCAATTTGCCTGCCTGAAAACAGCTCTTCAAAGGAGCCTCTAAGACTCAGCTGGTGACTTTTAGAAGCCAGGCATTCCTATACACTGTGAGATATTTTAAGGCTTATCTGACTGAAAAGCATAAAGCTTTTATCATGGACACCTGACCTCCCACAGACAGCTCCTTTCCCCTTTCAGTACAAAATTATTTTCATGGAATCACTCAATAGGAAGTGCCCAGGAACCCCAGACTGTGCTTTCCAGAACAGAAAATAAACAGAAGAACGGAGTTTTGCACAAGTGTAACATACTCCAGAACAGACCTGACTTTAGTTTTACCCTTTGTGTTCAAATATTCCATAGAAAAGCTCCAGCAGGAGAGCTGGTACATTCCCAAGAGTATCCTGGAAGTCCCTTTCACGAGGGCTGGAGGAAAATCGCAGTTGTATGAGTCCCTTGTGCCTGCAGATGCCTGGGGATCCTCTCCATCCACCTCGTGCTCTCCCAACAGCAGAAAGGGTGCTGAGACAGGAGGAAGGAAACCTTTAGCATAAAGCTGGGGAGGAATATAAAGCTTCCTTTCCTGGGGAGCTTTGCGAAGTCTGCAACGAGAAAGGGAAAATTTGCATCTCCTTTGGTACACGTGTCAACAGAGACTGAGACTTTTTGCCTTTTTCAGACAACCGTGCCCCTTTTGGCTCCCTGGCAGCTCCAATGGCACCAGAACCCCCCTTCCTGCACACCCACGGCTGTCACACACAGGCACCCACACACTTTTGCACCAGCCCACACGTGGCCAACATCTTCCCACCCTAGACATCCCAAGGTCAGTAGTTTTGCTAGAGAGCACAGCAACCCCCCTGTCCTCACAAACTGCCTCCCTGCAAAAAAGGAATCGTTTTCCTGGACATTTCTCCCACAGTCAAGGTCTTTTCAAACTGCTGTCGTGCCACCAAACCTGCTCAGGGTCCCTCCCAGCTTCTGCCTGTCCTTGCATTTAAAGGCATAGGCACATTCTATCTTCCAACAGCAAACCCAGCTCCTCACGGGCAGTAGAAGCCCTGCTCTTACCTGGACAGACTGCCGGGCTCGGCACAGCTGTGGCTCATGGAGCAGCTTCCCAAGGCCGTTCTCTCTCCCAGCAGGAAGCACAACTCGCCTCCACACCAGGGGAAACCACGAGCGAGGCTGCAAATGGACACAGAACGAGCAAAAAGCATTAACGCAGCACCAAAAAACCAAGTTAAAGCAGTCTTTGCCTCATAACCCTGCACGGGGAAAGGGTTTGGGATCCCAAAGCAAACCCTCAGACACCCAGAGAGCACAGGACCCACAGCCATGCCACGGCTCCCCCCGGGGGCACCCGGCAGGTAAGGGGCTTACCCGGGCCCCGCCGCCCAGCACAAGGCGCCCCTAAACGCCCCCGGCTGCCCCGGTGCACAAACCCAGCGGCCAAGGCGCTCTCCCCTCCGCAGCCCGGGCAGCAGCGGGGCCGCACCCTCAGCCCCCACACACAACCGCCCCCACCTGCCCCGCCGGCCCTTTATACCGCGGGCCGGCAGCGCTGCCCAATCAGCACTCGAGCGCCTCCGCCCAATCCCAGCCCGCCTGGCCCTGCGGCCCCGCCCCGCCCGCTCAGCCCGGCCCCGGCCCTCGGCGCGGCCCCGCCCCCCGTTCCCTCCGCGCGGCTCCCGCCGCAGCCCCGGCGGGCTGAAAGCCCAGAGCCAACGGGAACTCCAGCCAGCTGCAGGCAGATGTTACTCTGTCCCAGTTTGCCAGGGGTGGGCACGAAGGGGCCCTTCCCCGTTCGGAAGTGGAAGTTGTCCCCTGTGCACAGCCCGCTCTGATCCTCGGCCTCGTGGGAGCCAATTCCCTTGTCCCAGCCCACTTCCTGCAGAGAAGAAAGGGAAAGATTGCACAGAAGGGAGACATTCTTCCCTGGGAGGGTGGGGAGGTGGCCTGGCACAGAGAAGTTGTGGCTGCCCCATCCCTGCAAGTGGCCAAGGCCAGGCTGGAGGTCTATTAGAAGGTGTCCCTGCCTGTGGCAGGGGGTGGAAGGAGATGATCCCTGAGATCCTTTCCAACCCAAACCACTCCAGGATCCCAGGATGATTCCATGCTCTCTCTCTGCATTTCTTTGGCATCATTTCCTCTCAAAAACAACATCTGCGATTTAGTTGATTGCTAAAGCCATCATTTTAAAATCATCTCAGGAATCCAAAGGGACTGGAAAACACTTCATTAAAACTGACTTATTAGGAAATGGTTTGAACCAAGAGAATTAAAATCAGGACAAGAGCCTTAAAAAAATTAAATTTAGGAGAAGAGCCTTCAAAAAATTAAAATCAGGACAAGAGCCTTCAAAAAATTAAAATCAGGACAAGAGCCTTAAAAAAATTAAAATGAGGACAAGAGCCCAAGAGAATTAAAATCAGGAGAAATTCACGTTATTCCCCCCACACACACCCCGGGACAGACGGGAGGCCGCGAGTCCCGCCCTGCCGCCGGAACCGGCCCTTAACTCGAGCAGGGAGTGCTGCACCGGCACGAGAGCCACTGCGCATGCGTCGCCGGTCCCTCTCCTGCCTGCCCTTACTTACCACGTGATCGCCGGCGTCTTGCCAACGACTGCGCATGCGCCCCCCCCACCCCACCCCCCCACCCCGCCGCCCGACCGCCCGGCTTCGCTTTCTTACTGCGGCTCCCCCTCCACTTTTCCGGCTCCCTGGGGTTCCCTCACCCACATTTCGGGGTCCCCTTCTCACATTTTAGGGGTGATGACCCCGCAATTTACGGTTCGGGGGGGGGGAGGAGAGGAAACGGGGTGCCCAAGAAGGGGTTTCTTTTTTTTTTTTCTCTCTTTTATTTCATTTTCATTTTATTTCCTTTTTAGTTTTTTTGCCTTTTTTTTTAAATTTTCTTTTTTATATTTCCTTCTTTACTTCGTTTATTTTTTATTCTCTTTATTTTTCATTTTCTCTCCCAGTGCTCCCCAGTAACACCCAGTGCTCCCCAACAACCCTCAGTAACACCCAGTGCTCCCCAGTACACCCCAGTAACACCCAGTGCTCCTCAACAACCCCCAGTAACACCCAGTGCTCCCCAAAAATTGACCCAAAACCGACCCAAATCACCCCAAAAGCTGACCCAAAACTGACCCCAAAACCTGACCCCAATCATCCCAAAAGCTGACCCAAAACTGACCCCAATCATCCCAAAAGCTGACCCAAAACTGACCCCAATCATCCCAAAAGCTGACCCAAATCACCCCAAACAATGACCCCAAACTGACCCCAAAAACTGACCCAAATCATCCCCAAAACTGACCCAAAACTCTGCATTTCTTTGGCATCATTTCCTCTCAAAAACAACATCTGCGATTTAGTTGATTGCTAAAGCCATCATTTTAAAATCATCTCAGGAATCCAAAGGGACTGGAAAACACACAGAAATCATTCCTGCACCCACCAAAGCATTAGGAATTGGAACCCGATTCCCTCATCTCTCTCCTTGTTCTTCTTGGCTGGAAAACCTGATGATCCCCACTGGCTGTTTTTAGGCTGCTTTTCTTCCACAGCTCCTTTCCTCCCGGCTGAAACCTCCTGGCATCTTCAGGCCTTATCTGGAGGGAAGCCCCTCTGAAGTATTTCCTCTCGTGGCAATTCTGTGGGATGAAGAAGTAAACAAAGCACATCAAGAGCTCCTTCTACCCCCTTCCCTCGCAAACACCCTCCCAGCTTGTCCTTGGCAGCTCCATCCCCCCGGCAGCCGCACCCGACGCTTCGGCTCCGCTGGGAAAGGGACAGCAAGTGCAGAAGCAAGTTCAGGTCTGGGCAGGGGCTCCCTGGGGAACGGCACTTCAGTGCTTTAGTCCGTGGCCTTTCCTGCTGCCCTCCCTCCTGGAGGCAGAGGATGACCCGTCCCTTGTTTCTCCCACGCTGGCAGACCCAGGTCCTGCTCCTTTGGCCCCACTTTTCTTGGCAGACCCGGCATCATTTCCCAGGGTCCCCAGGAAACTTCTGCACTTGACCCACTGCTAAGTGCAGAGCACAGGGCGAGGGAAGGACAAATTTCTCGGCACCCACCCCCTGGAATTTCCCTCCTCCGCAGCACGCTCCCGTTCCCGCTGTCTCTGGAGGTGCCCGCACGAGTCCTCCTTCTCCCAGCACCTCAGAGAATGTCCTTTTCACCCAGGTCCTGCTTACCGTCGTCCAACAAAACACGCTGACAACATTTTTCACGATGCCAGTGGAGAGCTATCAGAGCACACTGCACAGGGAAGCTGAGCCTGCCCCATCCCTGCAAGTGTTCCAGGCCAGGCTGGACGGGACTCGCAGCAACCGGGGACAGTGGAAGGTGTCCCTGCCCACGCAAAACAGGCTGGCCTTTGAAGGTCCCCTTCAAACCAAATCGCTCTGGGATTCCCCTCCAAAATCACTCCCAAAGAGACACAGCAACCAAAGCAGAGGGACTGCACTCCCAGCTTTTCTTACCTGCAGGCACACACAGCACAGCACGCTGGACAGAAAAGCCACAGGGTTAGTCCTGCCAGAGGCGTCCGGCACACCCACGGCGACCGAAGGGAAAGAGGCAGCCTGGGAACACGGAGTAAAAGACACCTTAATTAGGACTACACTGAGCCATAGCCAGGTCATTCCCACAGACAGCTTCACCGTCCAGTCGTCCAAAAAGCACTCACCGAGGCCTCAGGTAGGATGGTTCCTGACGCTGACCAGGTGAATACCTCCCTGGAAGCCCGCTCTGCTCCTGCCAGGCACTGGGGCTCACCCAGAGGGGCTTTGCCAAGCATCCAAGGGAAATTAAAATTACAGCCTGGGCAAAGGCGCTTCCCGCAGGACCGCTCCTGGCCAAGGCCACCGGTCCGTGCAAGTCAGACCACTGACCACCCAGGGCTGGGGATTTTCAGGGGCACGCTTCCAGCTTTTATTCTCCAGAAACTCCAGTTCTTCCTGGCACCGCTTGCCAGAAAGTCTTCCCCTGTTGGAAGAGGTCACTTAGTCTTTCGAGGGGCCAGATTGCCAAAGCCCGGCCAGTCCGTTCCCACGAGGAAAGGTAGCTTTGTCTTGTACAAGATACTGGGGGGGAGACACAAAAGTTTAATTTAAAAGAACTGCCTAGAATAGAAAGCAATTCAAACATAAGTCAGACAAGACTCGTGCAAAACTGAATTACATTGGACTTCAAAGGAGAATTCTTTCCCTCTGCACCTCAGAGAACCCCAATTTTCACCCAGGTCCCGCTTACCATTGTCACACAAAACGTGCTGACAAAATTTTTCAGGATGCCAGTGGAGAGATATCAGAGCACACTGCACAGGGAAGCTGAGCCTGCCCCATCCCTGCAAGTGTTCCAGGCCAGGCTGGACGGGACTCGCAGCAACCGGGGACAGTGGAAGGTGTCCCTGCCCACGGAAGACAGGCTGGCCTTTGAAGGTCCCCTTCAAACCAAATCGCTCTGGGATTCCCCTCCAAAATCACTCCCAAAGAGACACAGCAACCAAAGCAGAGGGACTGCACTCCCAGCTTTTCTTACCTGCAGGCACACACAGCACAGCACGTTGGACAGAAAAGCCACAGGGTTAGTCCTGCCAGAGGCGTCCGGCACACCCACGGCGACCGAAGGGAAAGAGGCAGCCTGGGAACACGGAGTAAAAGACACCTTAATTAGGACTACACTGAGCCATAGCCAGGTCATTCCCACAGACAGCTTCACCGTCCAGTCACACAAAAAGCACTGACCTCCCAGGGCCTCAGTTAGGATGGCTCCTGACGCTGACACCTCCGTTTGCCCCGGGGGGTCAAGAATAACATGCCTGGGAAGAAGTCACCCCCAACAACAAAAAGGGAAAATTAGTGAAGCACGGGGTCCTCTTCTGACTAGATTGCCACCAGCATTCCAGAGCAGATGACACGACTGTTCTGTTACAGACGAGAAAAGCCTGTTCTCCCAAACAAACAGCGAGGAGATTTATGGGCACGCCTGAAAATTTCCTGTGAGGAACTTTTTGTAACTAAGGAGCAGGTGCTGTCTTGAGTTGAAGGCATCAATTTGACAGACACTTAGGACAGCAAACTCTTCAGCAGAGCAATTAACTGCAGCCTATTTGAACAGCAGGGGAGAGAAAACGACAGTCGAAGGGAAGACAAGAAAAGCAGAACTGGAATCAGCAGACTTTTCTTCCATCTCTCCCGAGGAAGTCTAGTTTGTCTGTTCTAATAATTCTATGCCCTTTTCTACATGAAACTTAGAGCAAGGCTGAAAAAACAACTAGAAAACACGGAGAGAAGCTTTTTAGAATTTCACGTGATTTTCCCAAACCGATGCCAGAAAAGCAGAACTCGGTAGAATGTACTCACCTCGAGGCCTTTGTTCTTTTCTTCCATAAGCTTCGTCACCTGATTGAAAAAGCAGAGTAGACTCGGTATTTAGGCTCCCAACAGGAAAACTTCCCCTTCATTTCCTAAAAGAAACTACATTAATCTGCACAGCTGCAGGCGCGTCTCCAGCTGTTAAAGCCTTTCAGCTTTTCGGAGGGTGAGAATGCTCTGCTAAGGAAGGCTGAAAACTGCTCGGAGCCTGCACAGGTCCAAGAGCCCCTTGATTTTGTCTGTGTTCCAGTCCCGGGCTAAAGAAAGGGCAGAAGAAGCGCAGTTGTTCCTTGCCTCTTCCCTAAGAGGTTCGGCCAGGTGCTGGGCCAGCCCGGGCACTCCGGGGGAAGGCCGGCAGTGCCCAAGCAGCGCCGCTTTGCCAGGGGCGTCGCTTGCAAGAGCGCCGCCGAGCGCCGGGCCCTGCCTCACAGTCGCCGCCTGGCGGACACGGCCGGGAGCGGCACTGCAGCCGCGCGCCTCCCCCCCCCCCCTCCCCTCCTTGGCGAGACCCGCGGCGCCTTTGGACGCGCCCAGCTTACCCCGGGGTCGATCTCCGTCGAATCTGCCGCCGTGGGTCGCTTCCGGGGGGGGAAGGCGGCGGCGCAGCCCCGATAGCATCTCCAGGGCACGGCGGGAGCGAGCGGGGCAGAAGCGGGGGCAGAAGCGGGGGCAGGGGCGGGAGCGGAGCGGGGCGAGAGGGCGGCGCGACGTGCGCGCCATGCGGTCCTCGCGCGCCGCGGCCCCGAGACGGGGGCTGCCGGCGCCGGTGCCTGCCGCCGCCCACGAACCTGCCGCCCGCGCCCGCCCTGTCCCCGCAGCGGGAAGCAGCGCGGCGAGACGGCGCTGCGGGCGCGGGGTGGGGGTCCGGGTCGCGGCGGAAGCCTCTCGCCGCCATCTTTAGTGTGGTCGTTCCGGTCCTGGCGGCGCCATCTTTACTGTGGGCTTGGCGAACTTCCGGGCAGGGGTCGCCATCTTTAGTGTGGTCGTTCCGGTCCTGGCGGCGCCACCTTTGCTATGGGCTTGGCGGACTTCCGGGCCGGGGCCTTGGAGGACTTCCGGTCGCTCACTACTTCCGGTGACCGAGTTTACCCAAATTAGCGTCCCTCCTCGCTAATTTCTGCGCTTTCACCCCAAGAAATCTTCACGTTATTCCCCCCACACACACCCCGGGACAGACGGGAGACCGCGAGTCCCGCCCTGCCGCCGAAACCGGCCCTTAACTCGAGCAGGGAGCGCTGCACCGGCACGAGAGCCACTGCGCATGCGTCGCCGGTCCCTCTCCTGCCTGCCCTTACTTACCACGTGATCGCCGGCGTTTTGCCAACGACTGCGCATGCGCTGTTCAAAATTTTTTCAATGCAGTTCCTGTTTTCCGTCAGCAGGTGGCAGTATTTCATCTCAAATTTATGTGCAATTCCTTTTCTCTGTCACCAGGGGGCACTGTTGCTATGCGATTTTTTACTTATGGCATTTTTTTTGTTGTTTTATAACCGTATTTGTTCGTGTAGTTCTTTTGGGAAATCGGATAATTGGCTTGTGATTGCTGGTGGTTTGAAAATTTACTTGTGTAATTAGGCTCTTCTCCTGGTTTTAATTCTCTAGGCTCTTCTCCTAAGAGAATTAAAATCAGGAGAAGAGCCTAAAAAAAAAATGAAAATCAGGGGAAGAGCCTAAAAAAAATGAAAATCAGGAGAAGAGTCTAAAAATATAAAAATCAGGAGGAGAGCCCAAGAGAATTAAAATCAGGAGAAGAACCTAAGAGAATTAAAATCAAGAGAAGAGCCTAAAAAAATTACAATCAGGAGAAGAGCCTAAAAAAATTAAAAACAGGAGAGGAGCCTGAAAAAATTAAAATCAGGACACGGGACTAATACAATAAAAATCAGGAGAGGAGCCTAAAAAAATTAAAATCAGAAGAGGAGCCTGAAAAAATTAAAATCAGGACAGGGGACTAATACAATAACAATCAGGAGAGGGGACTAAAAAAATTAAAATCAGGATAGGGGACTAAAAAAATTAAAATCAGGAGAGGAGTCTAAAAAATTAAAATGAGGAGAAGAGCCTAAAAAAATTAAAATCAGGAGAGGAGCCTGAAGGAATTACAATCAGGAGAGACCCAGAACTCACCCAAGTCTCCCCAAAAAACTACCAGAAACTGATTCAAATCTCCCCAAAAATGACCCAGAACTCACCCAAATCTCCCCAAAAAGTGACACAAAAACTGATCCAATTCACTCCAAAAATTGATCCAGAACTGACCCAAAACTGGCCCAAATCACCTCAAAAACTAACTCCAAATTGGCCCAAAACCTGACCTAAAAATGCAAAAAACCCCCCCCAAAACTGACCCAAAATGATACAAAATCAGCCCCAAATATGACCAGAAACTGACCCCAAAATCCCAAAACACTGATACCAAGACTCACCCAAATCTCCCCAAAAAAATGACCCAAAAGTCAGCCCAATCACCCCAAAAAATGACCAGAAACTGACCCAAAATTACCACAAAAATAAACCCAAAACTCACCCAAATCATCCCGAAAAATGACCAGAAACTGACCCAAATCTCCCCCAAAAATGACCAGAAACTCACTAAAAATAACCCCCAAAAATGATCAGAAACTGACACAAATCTCCCCAACAAATGACCCAAACTTTATTTCTTTTCTTAGCAACAAATCCCTTCCTTTGCTCCCCTCTGGCCCTGCCCACACGGCCCCAGTTCAGCTCTCAGTGAGTTCTTGCTTCTGGGCAGCGACTCCTCTGCCTCTTGCTGGGGCGGCAGCAGCTCCTGTGCCGGCAGGGAGAGGGACCCCGAGCCAGGAGAGGGACCCCAGAACCAGGAGAGGGACCCCAGAACCAGGAGAGGGACCCCAGAGCCATTACAGGGACCCCAGAGCCATTACAGGGACCCCAGAGCCATTATAGGGACCCCAGAGCCACGATAGAAACCCCAGAGTCCCTACAGAGACCCCAGAGCCATTATAGGGACCCCAGAGCCCTCCAGAGCCCCTATAGAGACCCCAGAGCCCCTATAGAGACCCCAGAGCCATTACAGGGACCCCAGAGCCATTACAGGGACCCCAGAGCCCTCCAGAGCCCCTTGCTGGGTCACAGCCCCTCTTCTCCCGTCCAAACCCACCTTTCTGGCTGCAGCTGCTTTTCTTCTCTGGCTCCCCCTTCCTTCCCCAGGGAGCTTTGCCTTGTTCTTTGGCCAGGCTCCAGCTGCAGCTCAAGGGCAAAGCTGCAACTACAATTCCCCCTTCGGGTTTTTCACCTGAAAAACAAAGGCTTGGGCCAAACTCTGACCAGTCACTCGCTGAACACGAGACATCAAACAGGGCACACAGAATAAAATGCATCCAACTCTAAATCATGTTACAATGACTGTCCACCCCAATCCAGCACTGACATTAAAAACCTTCAAGCAATCAAAAAGGCCTCCAAACATCCCTTAGATAGAGAAAAGCACACCAGGAACGAATGCAAAAAGAAAAATTCCAAACAATGCTCAATTAAATAACCATGGACTGATATAAAACATGTTTAGGGAACTTAAACCACTTCTTCCCATTATTCTCCATCAGAAATTACCCTTATTTAAGTTCTCCTTTTAACACTTCATTAAAACTGACTTATTAGGAAATGGTTTGAACCAAACTTCATAACTTGATGACTCCAGGGTTTGTGCTCCTTGACTTTGGCCTGAAGGGGTTTGGAACACAGGCTTTGTGCTGGAGAGCTTTTCCCCAATCTACAAACCCTTCTGCAAATGGGACTCCCTTCCCTCAGGGTTCGGTGGCCTCTGGTTTTCCTGAAGGCTGGGGGGGATCTGGGAGCCAAATCCCAAGGGATCCAGCCCAGCTCTGCACACACACACACACACATTTCCAGCTGGTCACAGTCTCACGGGGGCCACCACCACTCAGCACATTTGCACACAAACACCCCTCTGAGTTCCTGGCACTGGGTCTGATGGACTAAGAAATGATCAGTCTGGTGGTTTGCCCTCAGAGGAGTAAGATCCAATGATGCATTTCTATTTTCATGACAATATAACCTGGAAAACACAAACATATTTCTGCTTCATGTGCAATTTAAAATTCAAAGACACAGAAACATTCCTAGAGTTCAAGTCCCCAGGTTTGGTTCCAAATGTCACTCGGTCCCCCTGGGACAAGAACAGTGGCACACACGGACTCAACAGCCCTGCACAAGCCCAGGAGTGGGGGGGAAATATCCTTGAGAGCACTGCTGCATTTCAAAAAGAAGTCAGTCACATCAACTCTGTAACAAATAAAAAAGAGAAGCCAAAATAAATAACTGTAGACAGGGTATCAAGTACCTTGAGAATACCAATAAGAAAAAACTAAGAATAAAGGCATCTATTTGAAGTACAAAGAGTTTGGGAGACACCATTTGTTTGCCACAAAGCCTTTATTTTGTTGGCTCTTCTATAGTTAGAACCCAAACCTTACCCTCCTACAAAAAGCAGAAAACCTCTTCAGAGAGTTAGGAGATGGAGTCAGTTTGGATTAACGGGAAGAACATCTCTGGAGACAAAATAAAGCAGAGAAAATAACCCCATCCTCAACAACAGAGCTGCCTCCCCACTGCCTGCCCCTGGACACTTGCTCTGGGGGTGACAGAGCCTGAAGTCTCCTGCCTAGTCCTGGGCAATACTTCCTGGGGACCACAGCACCACTGAGTTCCTAAAAATATCACAGGTTGGGCAGGTGCTTGGATTTTGTCTGGATTAACTCCCCTTCTTCCTTTCCAGGTGCTGCCCTACTCATTGTAATGGTGCTTGTACTCCCTGAGCCATTCCCTCCCCCATCCAACCATCCCTTGTGCCCTCTCTGGCAAGGACAGTGGGTCCAGGTGTTCTGCCACGCTCCCAGGGCACAGGGGGGGGACTGTGGAGCCACCCTCGAGGGGGGAAACGTGCCCTGCCTGCCCTGCCCAGGGAAAGGGAACTGCCCCAGTGCTCCCCAGCACAAGGCACCCTTGGAAATATCCACTGCAATGGGACACTCAGGGACAGCAACAAGCACTGCACGAGGCTGCTCTGGCACAGGGCCAATTTTAGCCTCAGCTTTTCTCTGGACCACTTCACTTTGTTTGCCACCTCATCCTGCAGTCAGAACTTGCTGTCCTTGCAACCTTTCAGGGTGACCAAAAATGAGAGAGGCCTCTGCTCCAGCACCCACAAGGGCCTGATCCATCTGACAGGATCCATTTTTCCAGGGAATTCAAAGCTCCACCTGAGGACTAGGGTCTTTTCTCACCCATCCCTGTGCTGCAGCTTGGCCTCCATCTCACTGTGCTTTCAGTTCCCTCCATGGTTGAACACTGGCAGCCCTGGCCCTGGGCGGAGCTCGGCATCCTGATCCCATCCCTCCTGGCCCCCGGAACCGCTGACTCAGCAATGGGGGGCCCTCCATTGCCAAGGGCACGGGCCCGTCGGGGCTCACGGGGGGAGCAGGAGGGCGAAGGCTCCAGCCCTGCTGCTACAAACCTTCCACCACTACAGCCAACAGAGGAGCCTCTCCAGCCCTGCCTCCCAAGGCATCCTCAACAAACCCAGCCCAGCTCCACAGGACAAACTGCTCCCTGTCTGCCCAGGCCAGTCTAATCCCAGAGGCTCCCAGGGTCATGCAAAACAACTGCCCAGGAGATCAGAGACCCCAGTCCATCTCTTCCTAGCACAGGTTTGGGTTAGTTTGGCAAACAGACCAACTGAGGAATTCCCCAATGTTTTCCCAGTTTGACCCCTGTCACACCAATCACCTTAACACTGCCAGTCCATAATTCTCCCTCTCTTGGGTTAAGGACTGAGCAAGTTGGACCTGTGTCTGAGCAGGACATGTGCAAACCAAATGCTGGGGACTGGAACACACACCTGGCACTCCTGCAGCTCTCACAGTCACATTCCAGAGAAAACAGCCAATTGCACCCTCACTGCTCATTTCTTAATCCCAATCCCACACTTGTTTGGCACTTGGAGCACCGCTTTTAGAACCCAATTACAGCCCATTAGAGAGCTCCCTGTCTAGCAGGGACAGGGACCCCTGGGATACTCTCAGCAATGCCTGAATCCATGGCAGGGACCTTGCTTTGAGCTCCCCAGGGCCGGGCACCCCGAGGATCTCCCCGAATAATCCTTTCGGTGCGCGCTGGAGTCCTCGGGGTGCCCCAACCCGGGGGGCACCAACAGCACTGTCCCTCCAGGGGGCCAATTTGGTCCTAAACTGCAGGGGGATCTTGCCTGTGTCCCAGACTGGTCCGGAGATCTGAGGCCCTTCCCGAGAAAATCTCGGTGCCGGCGTGAAGGGCCAGAGATCCCTTGGAGCCACGGGAGAGCAGGCACAGAGTCCCTCCTGGGGGGCAATTTGCCTGCCTGAAAACAGCTCTTCAAAGGAGCCTCTAAGACTCAGCTGGTGACTTTTAGAAGCCAGGCATTCCTTGCTTACAACACCCTGCCATGATCCCAGCCCCACGGGGGTCCTGGCAATCCGCTCCCAAAGGGCACACGGAGGGGTCTCCACTGCAGCTGATGGGAGGGGTCAGCATTACAGGAGGGCTCATTTTCCTTCCCTGCATTCCTGTTCCACATTCAGGACATTTCCCAACACTTATCACCATACACAACTACCCTTAGAAGGTTTCCAAGGGGCTTCACCGAGGGCCTTCCCAGGTCTGCTCTGTCTGGAGCCCTCCAAGTCCTCAGTGCCTGCCTGAGGAACCTCAACACAACTCACCTGCTTACACAGCAACTTGGTGCTGCTTGCCTGCTGCCTCACTTCCCTTCTTCCTTCTTTCTTCACCTCCCTTGCTTGGTCCCTTTCAATCCCTGGGCTCAGCTCTGTGCACTTTCCAGGCTCCATCCCACTGCAAAAAGGATTAGCCCTTGTTACATCTCAACACTCAGAGAGCATTCCCCCTTTTTTCTTAACACTGGGCCATCAGGCCAGGGTCTCATTATTTAAAGCACAGTTTGACTCCTCAGTGACAACAACAGCTACAGCCCTGAATCCTAACACAGGCTGAGACACAAACACGGATGGGAACTCTTAAGGATCCACTTTGTCCTGCTCACCAATCAAAAGGAGCTTTCTGAACTCAAGAATAACAGACCCCAGGTCCTTTTTCTGCAACTTTACCTGCTATAAATGTGACCCACAAGACCTGCAAAGGCCCTTCCCACTTCACCTGCAGGGCTGGCAGTGCCACCACTGGACACGGCCCCAGTGGCTGGGTAGGAACAGAGGGGCTGGGGTGTCCAATCCATCGGCCCAGGCGGCACCAGGAGTTCCTGCAGTTCCTGAGGGGAGAGCCTCAAGCCAACAAAGGATTAGGAAGAATATTTTAAACTTTAATGTGTCTATCTCCTGGAATATGGGGACTTTGATAAGTCCTACTGGTGCAACAAGGACACACTCAAGGCTATCTATTAAAAGGATCTACCAGCACTCAAAAGCTATCACTGTCCTTCTGTCAGGGGGAACGCAGCAAACTCTCTTTGCCAGGAGCCTCCAGGAGGACTTCCAGCTTTTGGGGCTCCCTTTTAACCATTTTTCCCATAACTGGAGCTGGGACTATCACCTGCCCTACAGGGGGAACAGCCCACAAAGTTCACCATCAGGGATGCCATTAACTGAAAGTCCCTTCTCAGGGGGGTCACTGCACACCTTGGCCTTTGTTTGCCCTCCCCACCAAAGATGCTTCCAACAGTTCTGACACATCTGGCAGACCCAGAGCTCTCCTCAGGGAATGCTTCAGCTGCTTAAAGGCTGCCCTTGCACCATCTATTCAAAAAGTCGCCATAACAGTCTTACCACACATCCCGAGGGAGCAATGCAGAGTCCAGCCCGTCCCACCATTCCCAGCAAGGCAGTTCATGGGCTGTCTGGGGCTCAGGGAGGAGTCACGGGGCTTCTCTTCTTCCTGCCTGCTTGCCCCATTTTCTCCTGCAAAAGCAAAGCTTTCTTGGCTTTCCTTGCTCAAGGAGATGCAAAGGCCATCTTTTAAATCCAATACTGGAAACTCCTCCAGGTTGTCATTCAAGGTGCTTCTCTCAGGTCCTGCACTAATCAATCATCTTGTCCACTGGTTTTCTTGGCAGGTTCTTGCGTTCACGTCCTACAAGCAAACCAGGAGGAGCCAATTTAGCTGTTCCTGCAACCAATCCAGTCTGGCATTCTGATTTTAAAGGATACTGGGTTGGCCTTACCCATAGAGATCCCACATCAGGGGTAATACCTACAGGTTCTGCCCTCTTCCACTCTCCTGCAGCTCCACTGGCCCACACCACAGGAACAACTGCAGCTGCCACTTCAGTCAGGGCCTTGCTGCTGACAGGAGTTATTCCCTGCACAACAAGAGCTGCTGCTTGGACACATTTAGTTTCAGCAATTACAGTGTCAAGAGCCCCAGTTTTCAATTCCATTTCTGCCTCAACTTTTCCAGCCCATCACTTCCTAGCAGAGGTTTGGGTGAGTTTGGCAAAAACACAAACTGAGGAATTCCCCAATGTTTTCCCAGTTTGACCCCTGTCACACCAATCACCTTAACACTGCCAGTCCATAATTCTCATTCTGCTGTGTTCAGGACTGAGGAAATTGTACTTGTGTCTGACCAGGACATGTGCAAACCAAATGCTGGGGACTGGAACACACACCTGGCACTCCTGCAGCTCTCACAGTCACATTCCAGAGAAAACAGCCAATTGCACCCTCACTGCTCATTTCTTAATCCCAATCCCACACTTGTTTGGCACTTGGAGCACCGCTTTTAGAACCCAATTACAGCCCATTAGAGAGCTCCCTGTCTAGCAGGGACAGGGACCCCTGGGATACTCTCAGCAATGCCTGAATCCATGGCAGGGACCTTGCTTTGAGCTCCCCAGGGCCGGGCACCCCGAGGATCTCCCCGAATAATCCTTTCGGTGCGCGCTGGAGTCCTCGGGGTGCCCCAACCCGGGGGGCACCAACAGCACTGTCCCTCCAGGGGGCCAATTTGGTCCCAAAATGCAGGGGGATCTTGCCTGTGTCCCAGACTGGTCCGGGGATCTGAGGCCCTTCCCGAGAAAATCTCGGTGCCGGCGTGAAGGGCCAGAGATCCCTTGGAGCCACGGGAGAGCAGGCACAGAGTCCCTCCTGGGGGGCAATTTGCCTGCCTGAAAACAGCTCTTCAAAGGAGCCTCTAAGACTCAGCTGGTGACTTTTAGAAGCCAGGCATTCCTATACACTGTGAGATATTTTAAGGCTTATCTGACTGAAAAGCATAAAGCTTTTATCATGGACACCTGACCTCCCACAGACAGCTCCTTTCCCCTTTCAGTACAAAATTATTTTCATGGAATCACTCAATAGGAAGTGCCCAGGAACCCCAGACTGTGCTTTCCAGAACAGAAAATAAACAGAAGAACGGAGTTTTGCACAAGTGTAACATACTCCAGAACAGACCTGACTTTAGTTTTACCCTTTGTGTTCAAATATTCCATAGAAAAGCTCCAGCAGGAGAGCTGGTACATTCCCAAGAGTATCCTGGAAGTCCCTTTCACGAGGGCTGGAGGAAAATCGCAGTTGTATGAGTCCCTTGTGCCTGCAGATGCCTGGGGATCCTCTCCATCCACCTCGTGCTCTCCCAACAGCAGAAAGGGTGCTGAGACAGGAGGAAGGAAACCTTTAGCATAAAGCTGGGGAGGAATATAAAGCTTCCTTTCCTGGGGAGCTTTGCGAAGTCTGCAACGAGAAAGGGAAAATTTGCATCTCCTTTGGTACACGTGTCAACAGAGACTGAGACTTTTTGCCTTTTTCAGACAACCGTGCCCCTTTTGGCTCCCTGGCAGCTCCAATGGCACCAGAACCCCCCTTCCTGCACACCCACGGCTGTCACACACAGGCACCCACACACTTTTGCACCAGCCCACACGTGGCCAACATCTTCCCACCCTAGACATCCCAAGGTCAGTAGTTTTGCTAGAGAGCACAGCAACCCCCCTGTCCTCACAAACTGCCTCCCTGCAAAAAAGGAATCGTTTTCCTGGACATTTCTCCCACAGTCAAGGTCTTTTCAAACTGCTGTCGTGCCACCAAACCTGCTCAGGGTCCCTCCCAGCTTCTGCCTGTCCTTGCATTTAAAGGCATAGGCACATTCTATCTTCCAACAGCAAACCCAGCTCCTCACGGGCAGTAGAAGCCCTGCTCTTACCTGGACAGACTGCCGGGCTCGGCACAGCTGTGGCTCATGGAGCAGCTTCCCAAGGCCGTTCTCTCTCCCAGCAGGAAGCACAACTCGCCTCCACACCAGGGGAAACCACGAGCGAGGCTGCAAATGGACACAGAACGAGCAAAAAGCATTAACGCAGCACCAAAAAACCAAGTTAAAGCAGTCTTTGCCTCATAACCCTGCACGGGGAAAGGGTTTGGGATCCCAAAGCAAACCCTCAGACACCCAGAGAGCACAGGACCCACAGCCATGCCACGGCTCCCCCCGGGGGCACCCGGCAGGTAAGGGGCTTACCCGGGCCCCGCCGCCCAGCACAAGGCGCCCCTAAACGCCCCCGGCTGCCCCGGTGCACAAACCCAGCGGCCAAGGCGCTCTCCCCTCCGCAGCCCGGGCAGCAGCGGGGCCGCACCCTCAGCCCCCACACACAACCGCCCCCACCTGCCCCGCCGGCCCTTTATACCGCGGGCCGGCAGCGCTGCCCAATCAGCACTCGAGCGCCTCCGCCCAATCCCAGCCCGCCTGGCCCTGCGGCCCCGCCCCGCCCGCTCAGCCCGGCCCCGGCCCTCGGCGCGGCCCCGCCCCCCGTTCCCTCCGCGCGGCTCCCGCCGCAGCCCCGGCGGGCTGAAAGCCCAGAGCCAACGGGAACTCCAGCCAGCTGCAGGCAGATGTTACTCTGTCCCAGTTTGCCAGGGGTGGGCACGAAGGGGCCCTTCCCCGTTCGGAAGTGGAAGTTGTCCCCTGTGCACAGCCCGCTCTGATCCTCGGCCTCGTGGGAGCCAATTCCCTTGTCCCAGCCCACTTCCTGCAGAGAAGAAAGGGAAAGATTGCACAGAAGGGAGACATTCTTCCCTGGGAGGGTGGGGAGGTGGCCTGGCACAGAGAAGTTGTGGCTGCCCCATCCCTGCAAGTGGCCAAGGCCAGGCTGGAGGTCTATTAGAAGGTGTCCCTGCCTGTGGCAGGGGGTGGAAGGAGATGATCCCTGAGATCCTTTCCAACCCAAACCACTCCAGGATCCCAGGATGATTCCATGCTCTCTCTCTGCATTTCTTTGGCATCATTTCCTCTCAAAAACAACATCTGCGATTTAGTTGATTGCTAAAGCCATCATTTTAAAATCATCTCAGGAATCCAAAGGGACTGGAAAACACTTCATTAAAACTGACTTATTAGGAAATGGTTTGAACCAAGAGAATTAAAATCAGGACAAGAGCCTTAAAAAAATTAAATTTAGGAGAAGAGCCTTCAAAAAATTAAAATCAGGACAAGAGCCTTCAAAAAATTAAAATCAGGACAAGAGCCTTAAAAAAATTAAAATGAGGACAAGAGCCCAAGAGAATTAAAATCAGGAGAAATTCACGTTATTCCCCCCACACACACCCCGGGACAGACGGGAGGCCGCGAGTCCCGCCCTGCCGCCGGAACCGGCCCTTAACTCGAGCAGGGAGTGCTGCACCGGCACGAGAGCCACTGCGCATGCGTCGCCGGTCCCTCTCCTGCCTGCCCTTACTTACCACGTGATCGCCGGCGTCTTGCCAACGACTGCGCATGCGCCCCCCCCACCCCACCCCCCCACCCCGCCGCCCGACCGCCCGGCTTCGCTTTCTTACTGCGGCTCCCCCTCCACTTTTCCGGCTCCCTGGGGTTCCCTCACCCACATTTCGGGGTCCCCTTCTCACATTTTAGGGGTGATGACCCCGCAATTTACGGTTCGGGGGGGGGAGGAGAGGAAACGGGGTGCCCAAGAAGGGGTTTCTTTTTTTTTTTCTCTCTTTTATTTCATTTTCATTTTATTTCCTTTTTAGTTTTTTTGCCTTTTTTTTTAAATTTTCTTTTTTATATTTCCTTCTTTACTTCGTTTATTTTTTATTCTCTTTATTTTTCATTTTCTCTCCCAGTGCTCCCCAGTAACACCCAGTGCTCCCCAACAACCCTCAGTAACACCCAGTGCTCCCCAGTACACCCCAGTAACACCCAGTGCTCCTCAACAACCCCCAGTAACACCCAGTGCTCCCCAAAAATTGACCCAAAACCGACCCAAATCACCCCAAAAGCTGACCCAAAACTGACCCCAAAACCTGACCCCAATCATCCCAAAAGCTGACCCAAAACTGACCCCAATCATCCCAAAAGCTGACCCAAAACTGACCCCAATCATCCCAAAAGCTGACCCAAATCACCCCAAACAATGACCCCAAACTGACCCCAAAAACTGACCCAAATCATCCCCAAAACTGACCCAAAACTCTGCATTTCTTTGGCATCATTTCCTCTCAAAAACAACATCTGCGATTTAGTTGATTGCTAAAGCCATCATTTTAAAATCATCTCAGGAATCCAAAGGGACTGGAAAACACACAGAAATCATTCCTGCACCCACCAAAGCATTAGGAATTGGAACCCGATTCCCTCATCTCTCTCCTTGTTCTTCTTGGCTGGAAAACCTGATGATCCCCACTGGCTGTTTTTAGGCTGCTTTTCTTCCACAGCTCCTTTCCTCCCGGCTGAAACCTCCTGGCATCTTCAGGCCTTATCTGGAGGGAAGCCCCTCTGAAGTATTTCCTCTCGTGGCAATTCTGTGGGATGAAGAAGTAAACAAAGCACATCAAGAGCTCCTTCTACCCCCTTCCCTCGCAAACACCCTCCCAGCTTGTCCTTGGCAGCTCCATCCCCCCGGCAGCCGCACCCGACGCTTCGGCTCCGCTGGGAAAGGGACAGCAAGTGCAGAAGCAAGTTCAGGTCTGGGCAGGGGCTCCCTGGGGAACGGCACTTCAGTGCTTTAGTCCGTGGCCTTTCCTGCTGCCCTCCCTCCTGGAGGCAGAGGATGACCCGTCCCTTGTTTCTCCCACGCTGGCAGACCCAGGTCCTGCTCCTTTGGCCCCACTTTTCTTGGCAGACCCGGCATCATTTCCCAGGGTCCCCAGGAAACTTCTGCACTTGACCCACTGCTAAGTGCAGAGCACAGGGCGAGGGAAGGACAAATTTCTCGGCACCCACCCCCTGGAATTTCCCTCCTCCGCAGCACGCTCCCGTTCCCGCTGTCTCTGGAGGTGCCCGCACGAGTCCTCCTTCTCCCAGCACCTCAGAGAATGTCCTTTTCACCCAGGTCCTGCTTACCGTCGTCCAACAAAACACGCTGACAACATTTTTCACGATGCCAGTGGAGAGCTATCAGAGCACACTGCACAGGGAAGCTGAGCCTGCCCCATCCCTGCAAGTGTTCCAGGCCAGGCTGGACGGGACTCGCAGCAACCGGGGACAGTGGAAGGTGTCCCTGCCCACGCAAAACAGGCTGGCCTTTGAAGGTCCCCTTCAAACCAAATCGCTCTGGGATTCCCCTCCAAAATCACTCCCAAAGAGACACAGCAACCAAAGCAGAGGGACTGCACTCCCAGCTTTTCTTACCTGCAGGCACACACAGCACAGCACGCTGGACAGAAAAGCCACAGGGTTAGTCCTGCCAGAGGCGTCCGGCACACCCACGGCGACCGAAGGGAAAGAGGCAGCCTGGGAACACGGAGTAAAAGACACCTTAATTAGGACTACACTGAGCCATAGCCAGGTCATTCCCACAGACAGCTTCACCGTCCAGTCGTCCAAAAAGCACTCACCGAGGCCTCAGGTAGGATGGTTCCTGACGCTGACCAGGTGAATACCTCCCTGGAAGCCCGCTCTGCTCCTGCCAGGCACTGGGGCTCACCCAGAGGGGCTTTGCCAAGCATCCAAGGGAAATTAAAATTACAGCCTGGGCAAAGGCGCTTCCCGCAGGACCGCTCCTGGCCAAGGCCACCGGTCCGTGCAAGTCAGACCACTGACCACCCAGGGCTGGGGATTTTCAGGGGCACGCTTCCAGCTTTTATTCTCCAGAAACTCCAGTTCTTCCTGGCACCGCTTGCCAGAAAGTCTTCCCCTGTTGGAAGAGGTCACTTAGTCTTTCGAGGGGCCAGATTGCCAAAGCCCGGCCAGTCCGTTCCCACGAGGAAAGGTAGCTTTGTCTTGTACAAGATACTGGGGGGGAGACACAAAAGTTTAATTTAAAAGAACTGCCTAGAATAGAAAGCAATTCAAACATAAGTCAGACAAGACTCGTGCAAAACTGAATTACATTGGACTTCAAAGGAGAATTCTTTCCCTCTGCACCTCAGAGAACCCCAATTTTCACCCAGGTCCCGCTTACCATTGTCACACAAAACGTGCTGACAAAATTTTTCAGGATGCCAGTGGAGAGATATCAGAGCACACTGCACAGGGAAGCTGAGCCTGCCCCATCCCTGCAAGTGTTCCAGGCCAGGCTGGACGGGACTCGCAGCAACCGGGGACAGTGGAAGGTGTCCCTGCCCACGGAAGACAGGCTGGCCTTTGAAGGTCCCCTTCAAACCAAATCGCTCTGGCATTCCCCTCCAAAATCACTCCCAAAGAGACACAGCAACCAAAGCAGAGGGACTGCACTCCCAGCTTTTCTTACCTGCAGGCACACACAGCACAGCACGTTGGACAGAAAAGCCACAGGGTTAGTCCTGCCAGAGGCGTCCGGCACACCCACGGCGACCGAAGGGAAAGAGGCAGCCTGGGAACACGGAGTAAAAGACACCTTAATTAGGACTACACTGAGCCATAGCCAGGTCATTCCCACAGACAGCTTCACCGTCCAGTCACACAAAAAGCACTGACCTCCCAGGGCCTCAGTTAGGATGGCTCCTGACGCTGACACCTCCGTTTGCCCCGGGGGGTCAAGAATAACATGCCTGGGAAGAAGTCACCCCCAACAACAAAAAGGGAAAATTAGTGAAGCACGGGGTCCTCTTCTGACTAGATTGCCACCAGCATTCCAGAGCAGATGACACGACTGTTCTGTTACAGACGAGAAAAGCCTGTTCTCCCAAACAAACAGCGAGGAGATTTATGGGCACGCCTGAAAATTTCCTGTGAGGAACTTTTTGTAACTAAGGAGCAGGTGCTGTCTTGAGTTGAAGGCATCAATTTGACAGACACTTAGGACAGCAAACTCTTCAGCAGAGCAATTAACTGCAGCCTATTTGAACAGCAGGGGAGAGAAAACGACAGTCGAAGGGAAGACAAGAAAAGCAGAACTGGAATCAGCAGACTTTTCTTCCATCTCTCCCGAGGAAGTCTAGTTTGTCTGTTCTAATAATTCTATGCCCTTTTCTACATGAAACTTAGAGCAAGGCTGAAAAAACAACTAGAAAACACGGAGAGAAGCTTTTTAGAATTTCACGTGATTTTCCCAAACCGATGCCAGAAAAGCAGAACTCGGTAGAATGTACTCACCTCGAGGCCTTTGTTCTTTTCTTCCATAAGCTTCGTCACCTGATTGAAAAAGCAGAGTAGACTCGGTATTTAGGCTCCCAACAGGAAAACTTCCCCTTCATTTCCTAAAAGAAACTACATTAATCTGCACAGCTGCAGGCGCGTCTCCAGCTGTTAAAGCCTTTCAGCTTTTCGGAGGGTGAGAATGCTCTGCTAAGGAAGGCTGAAAACTGCTCGGAGCCTGCACAGGTCCAAGAGCCCCTTGATTTTGTCTGTGTTCCAGTCCCGGGCTAAAGAAAGGGCAGAAGAAGCGCAGTTGTTCCTTGCCTCTTCCCTAAGAGGTTCGGCCAGGTGCTGGGCCAGCCCGGGCACTCCGGGGGAAGGCCGGCAGTGCCCAAGCAGCGCCGCTTTGCCAGGGGCGTCGCTTGCAAGAGCGCCGCCGAGCGCCGGGCCCTGCCTCACAGTCGCCGCCTGGCGGACACGGCCGGGAGCGGCACTGCAGCCGCGCGCCTCCCCCCCCCCCCTCCCCTCCTTGGCGAGACCCGCGGCGCCTTTGGACGCGCCCAGCTTACCCCGGGGTCGATCTCCGTCGAATCTGCCGCCGTGGGTCGCTTCCGGGGGGGGAAGGCGGCGGCGCAGCCCCGATAGCATCTCCAGGGCACGGCGGGAGCGAGCGGGGCAGAAGCGGGGGCAGAAGCGGGGGCAGGGGCGGGAGCGGAGCGGGGCGAGAGGGCGGCGCGACGTGCGCGCCATGCGGTCCTCGCGCGCCGCGGCCCCGAGACGGGGGCTGCCGGCGCCGGTGCCTGCCGCCGCCCACGAACCTGCCGCCCGCGCCCGCCCTGTCCCCGCAGCGGGAAGCAGCGCGGCGAGACGGCGCTGCGGGCGCGGGGTGGGGGTCCGGGTCGCGGCGGAAGCCTCTCGCCGCCATCTTTAGTGTGGTCGTTCCGGTCCTGGCGGCGCCATCTTTACTGTGGGCTTGGCGAACTTCCGGGCAGGGGTCGCCATCTTTAGTGTGGTCGTTCCGGTCCTGGCGGCGCCACCTTTGCTATGGGCTTGGCGGACTTCCGGGCCGGGGCCTTGGAGGACTTCCGGTCGCTCACTACTTCCGGTGACCGAGTTTACCCAAATTAGCGTCCCTCCTCGCTAATTTCTGCGCTTTCACCCCAAGAAATCTTCACGTTATTCCCCCCACACACACCCCGGGACAGACGGGAGACCGCGAGTCCCGCCCTGCCGCCGAAACCGGCCCTTAACTCGAGCAGGGAGCGCTGCACCGGCACGAGAGCCACTGCGCATGCGTCGCCGGTCCCTCTCCTGCCTGCCCTTACTTACCACGTGATCGCCGGCGTTTTGCCAACGACTGCGCATGCGCTGTTCAAAATTTTTTCAATGCAGTTCCTGTTTTCCGTCAGCAGGTGGCAGTATTTCATCTCAAATTTATGTGCAATTCCTTTTCTCTGTCACCAGGGGGCACTGTTGCTATGCGATTTTTTACTTATGGCATTTTTTTTGTTGTTTTATAACCGTATTTGTTCGTGTAGTTCTTTTGGGAAATCGGATAATTGGCTTGTGATTGCTGGTGGTTTGAAAATTTACTTGTGTAATTAGGCTCTTCTCCTGGTTTTAATTCTCTAGGCTCTTCTCCTAAGAGAATTAAAATCAGGAGAAGAGCCTAAAAAAAAAATGAAAATCAGGGGAAGAGCCTAAAAAAAATGAAAATCAGGAGAAGAGTCTAAAAATATAAAAATCAGGAGGAGAGCCCAAGAGAATTAAAATCAGGAGAAGAACCTAAGAGAATTAAAATCAAGAGAAGAGCCTAAAAAAATTACAATCAGGAGAAGAGCCTAAAAAAATTAAAAACAGGAGAGGAGCCTGAAAAAATTAAAATCAGGACACGGGACTAATACAATAAAAATCAGGAGAGGAGCCTAAAAAAATTAAAATCAGAAGAGGAGCCTGAAAAAATTAAAATCAGGACAGGGGACTAATACAATAACAATCAGGAGAGGGGACTAAAAAAATTAAAATCAGGATAGGGGACTAAAAAAATTAAAATCAGGAGAGGAGTCTAAAAAATTAAAATGAGGAGAAGAGCCTAAAAAAATTAAAATCAGGAGAGGAGCCTGAAGGAATTACAATCAGGAGAGACCCAGAACTCACCCAAGTCTCCCCAAAAAACTACCAGAAACTGATTCAAATCTCCCCAAAAATGACCCAGAACTCACCCAAATCTCCCCAAAAAGTGACACAAAAACTGATCCAATTCACTCCAAAAATTGATCCAGAACTGACCCAAAACTGGCCCAAATCACCTCAAAAACTAACTCCAAATTGGCCCAAAACCTGACCTAAAAATGCAAAAAACCCCCCCCAAAACTGACCCAAAATGATACAAAATCAGCCCCAAATATGACCAGAAACTGACCCCAAAATCCCAAAACACTGATACCAAGACTCACCCAAATCTCCCCAAAAAAATGACCCAAAAGTCAGCCCAATCACCCCAAAAAATGACCAGAAACTGACCCAAAATTACCACAAAAATAAACCCAAAACTCACCCAAATCATCCCGAAAAATGACCAGAAACTGACCCAAATCTCCCCCAAAAATGACCAGAAACTCACTAAAAATAACCCCCAAAAATGATCAGAAACTGACACAAATCTCCCCAACAAATGACCCAAACTTTATTTCTTTTCTTAGCAACAAATCCCTTCCTTTGCTCCCCTCTGGCCCTGCCCACACGGCCCCAGTTCAGCTCTCAGTGAGTTCTTGCTTCTGGGCAGCGACTCCTCTGCCTCTTGCTGGGGCGGCAGCAGCTCCTGTGCCGGCAGGGAGAGGGACCCCGAGCCAGGAGAGGGACCCCAGAACCAGGAGAGGGACCCCAGAACCAGGAGAGGGACCCCAGAGCCATTACAGGGACCCCAGAGCCATTACAGGGACCCCAGAGCCATTATAGGGACCCCAGAGCCACGATAGAAACCCCAGAGTCCCTACAGAGACCCCAGAGCCATTATAGGGACCCCAGAGCCCTCCAGAGCCCCTATAGAGACCCCAGAGCCCCTATAGAGACCCCAGAGCCATTACAGGGACCCCAGAGCCATTACAGGGACCCCAGAGCCCTCCAGAGCCCCTTGCTGGGTCACAGCCCCTCTTCTCCCGTCCAAACCCACCTTTCTGGCTGCAGCTGCTTTTCTTCTCTGGCTCCCCCTTCCTTCCCCAGGGAGCTTTGCCTTGTTCTTTGGCCAGGCTCCAGCTGCAGCTCAAGGGCAAAGCTGCAACTACAATTCCCCCTTCGGGTTTTTCACCTGAAAAACAAAGGCTTGGGCCAAACTCTGACCAGTCACTCGCTGAACACGAGACATCAAACAGGGCACACAGAATAAAATGCATCCAACTCTAAATCATGTTACAATGACTGTCCACCCCAATCCAGCACTGACATTAAAAACCTTCAAGCAATCAAAAAGGCCTCCAAACATCCCTTAGATAGAGAAAAGCACACCAGGAACGAATGCAAAAAGAAAAATTCCAAACAATGCTCAATTAAATAACCATGGACTGATATAAAACATGTTTAGGGAACTTAAACCACTTCTTCCCATTATTCTCCATCAGAAATTACCCTTATTTAAGTTCTCCTTTTAACACTTCATTAAAACTGACTTATTAGGAAATGGTTTGAACCAAACTTCATAACTTGATGACTCCAGGGTTTGTGCTCCTTGACTTTGGCCTGAAGGGGTTTGGAACACAGGCTTTGTGCTGGAGAGCTTTTCCCCAATCTACAAACCCTTCTGCAAATGGGACTCCCTTCCCTCAGGGTTCGGTGGCCTCTGGTTTTCCTGAAGGCTGGGGGGGATCTGGGAGCCAAATCCCAAGGGATCCAGCCCAGCTCTGCACACACACACACACACATTTCCAGCTGGTCACAGTCTCACGGGGGCCACCACCACTCAGCACATTTGCACACAAACACCCCTCTGAGTTCCTGGCACTGGGTCTGATGGACTAAGAAATGATCAGTCTGGTGGTTTGCCCTCAGAGGAGTAAGATCCAATGATGCATTTCTATTTTCATGACAATATAACCTGGAAAACACAAACATATTTCTGCTTCATGTGCAATTTAAAATTCAAAGACACAGAAACATTCCTAGAGTTCAAGTCCCCAGGTTTGGTTCCAAATGTCACTCGGTCCCCCTGGGACAAGAACAGTGGCACACACGGACTCAACAGCCCTGCACAAGCCCAGGAGTGGGGGGGAAATATCCTTGAGAGCACTGCTGCATTTCAAAAAGAAGTCAGTCACATCAACTCTGTAACAAATAAAAAAGAGAAGCCAAAATAAATAACTGTAGACAGGGTATCAAGTACCTTGAGAATACCAATAAGAAAAAACTAAGAATAAAGGCATCTATTTGAAGTACAAAGAGTTTGGGAGACACCATTTGTTTGCCACAAAGCCTTTATTTTGTTGGCTCTTCTATAGTTAGAACCCAAACCTTACCCTCCTACAAAAAGCAGAAAACCTCTTCAGAGAGTTAGGAGATGGAGTCAGTTTGGATTAACGGGAAGAACATCTCTGGAGACAAAATAAAGCAGAGAAAATAACCCCATCCTCAACAACAGAGCTGCCTCCCCACTGCCTGCCCCTGGACACTTGCTCTGGGGGTGACAGAGCCTGAAGTCTCCTGCCTAGTCCTGGGCAATACTTCCTGGGGACCACAGCACCACTGAGTTCCTAAAAATATCACAGGTTGGGCAGGTGCTTGGATTTTGTCTGGATTAACTCCCCTTCTTCCTTTCCAGGTGCTGCCCTACTCATTGTAATGGTGCTTGTACTCCCTGAGCCATTCCCTCCCCCATCCAACCATCCCTTGTGCCCTCTCTGGCAAGGACAGTGGGTCCAGGTGTTCTGCCACGCTCCCAGGGCACAGGGGGGGGACTGTGGAGCCACCCTCGAGGGGGGAAACGTGCCCTGCCTGCCCTGCCCAGGGAAAGGGAACTGCCCCAGTGCTCCCCAGCACAAGGCACCCTTGGAAATATCCACTGCAATGGGACACTCAGGGACAGCAACAAGCACTGCACGAGGCTGCTCTGGCACAGGGCCAATTTTAGCCTCAGCTTTTCTCTGGACCACTTCACTTTGTTTGCCACCTCATCCTGCAGTCAGAACTTGCTGTCCTTGCAACCTTTCAGGGTGACCAAAAATGAGAGAGGCCTCTGCTCCAGCACCCACAAGGGCCTGATCCATCTGACAGGATCCATTTTTCCAGGGAATTCAAAGCTCCACCTGAGGACTAGGGTCTTTTCTCACCCATCCCTGTGCTGCAGCTTGGCCTCCATCTCACTGTGCTTTCAGTTCCCTCCATGGTTGAACACTGGCAGCCCTGGCCCTGGGCGGAGCTCGGCATCCTGATCCCATCCCTCCTGGCCCCCGGAACCGCTGACTCAGCAATGGGGGGCCCTCCATTGCCAAGGGCACGGGCCCGTCGGGGCTCACGGGGGGAGCAGGAGGGCGAAGGCTCCAGCCCTGCTGCTACAAACCTTCCACCACTACAGCCAACAGAGGAGCCTCTCCAGCCCTGCCTCCCAAGGCATCCTCAACAAACCCAGCCCAGCTCCACAGGACAAACTGCTCCCTGTCTGCCCAGGCCAGTCTAATCCCAGAGGCTCCCAGGGTCATGCAAAACAACTGCCCAGGAGATCAGAGACCCCAGTCCATCTCTTCCTAGCACAGGTTTGGGTTAGTTTGGCAAACAGACCAACTGAGGAATTCCCCAATGTTTTCCCAGTTTGACCCCTGTCACACCAATCACCTTAACACTGCCAGTCCATAATTCTCCCTCTCTTGGGTTAAGGACTGAGCAAGTTGGACCTGTGTCTGAGCAGGACATGTGCAAACCAAATGCTGGGGACTGGAACACACACCTGGCACTCCTGCAGCTCTCACAGTCACATTCCAGAGAAAACAGCCAATTGCACCCTCACTGCTCATTTCTTAATCCCAATCCCACACTTGTTTGGCACTTGGAGCACCGCTTTTAGAACCCAATTACAGCCCATTAGAGAGCTCCCTGTCTAGCAGGGACAGGGACCCCTGGGATACTCTCAGCAATGCCTGAATCCATGGCAGGGACCTTGCTTTGAGCTCCCCAGGGCCGGGCACCCCGAGGATCTCCCCGAATAATCCTTTCGGTGCGCGCTGGAGTCCTCGGGGTGCCCCAACCCGGGGGGCACCAACAGCACTGTCCCTCCAGGGGGCCAATTTGGTCCTAAACTGCAGGGGGATCTTGCCTGTGTCCCAGACTGGTCCGGAGATCTGAGGCCCTTCCCGAGAAAATCTCGGTGCCGGCGTGAAGGGCCAGAGATCCCTTGGAGCCACGGGAGAGCAGGCACAGAGTCCCTCCTGGGGGGCAATTTGCCTGCCTGAAAACAGCTCTTCAAAGGAGCCTCTAAGACTCAGCTGGTGACTTTTAGAAGCCAGGCATTCCTTGCTTACAACACCCTGCCATGATCCCAGCCCCACGGGGGTCCTGGCAATCCGCTCCCAAAGGGCACACGGAGGGGTCTCCACTGCAGCTGATGGGAGGGGTCAGCATTACAGGAGGGCTCATTTTCCTTCCCTGCATTCCTGTTCCACATTCAGGACATTTCCCAACACTTATCACCATACACAACTACCCTTAGAAGGTTTCCAAGGGGCTTCACCGAGGGCCTTCCCAGGTCTGCTCTGTCTGGAGCCCTCCAAGTCCTCAGTGCCTGCCTGAGGAACCTCAACACAACTCACCTGCTTACACAGCAACTTGGTGCTGCTTGCCTGCTGCCTCACTTCCCTTCTTCCTTCTTTCTTCACCTCCCTTGCTTGGTCCCTTTCAATCCCTGGGCTCAGCTCTGTGCACTTTCCAGGCTCCATCCCACTGCAAAAAGGATTAGCCCTTGTTACATCTCAACACTCAGAGAGCATTCCCCCTTTTTTCTTAACACTGGGCCATCAGGCCAGGGTCTCATTATTTAAAGCACAGTTTGACTCCTCAGTGACAACAACAGCTACAGCCCTGAATCCTAACACAGGCTGAGACACAAACACGGATGGGAACTCTTAAGGATCCACTTTGTCCTGCTCACCAATCAAAAGGAGCTTTCTGAACTCAAGAATAACAGACCCCAGGTCCTTTTTCTGCAACTTTACCTGCTATAAATGTGACCCACAAGACCTGCAAAGGCCCTTCCCACTTCACCTGCAGGGCTGGCAGTGCCACCACTGGACACGGCCCCAGTGGCTGGGTAGGAACAGAGGGGCTGGGGTGTCCAATCCATCGGCCCAGGCGGCACCAGGAGTTCCTGCAGTTCCTGAGGGGAGAGCCTCAAGCCAACAAAGGATTAGGAAGAATATTTTAAACTTTAATGTGTCTATCTCCTGGAATATGGGGACTTTGATAAGTCCTACTGGTGCAACAAGGACACACTCAAGGCTATCTATTAAAAGGATCTACCAGCACTCAAAAGCTATCACTGTCCTTCTGTCAGGGGGAACGCAGCAAACTCTCTTTGCCAGGAGCCTCCAGGAGGACTTCCAGCTTTTGGGGCTCCCTTTTAACCATTTTTCCCATAACTGGAGCTGGGACTATCACCTGCCCTACAGGGGGAACAGCCCACAAAGTTCACCATCAGGGATGCCATTAACTGAAAGTCCCTTCTCAGGGGGGTCACTGCACACCTTGGCCTTTGTTTGCCCTCCCCACCAAAGATGCTTCCAACAGTTCTGACACATCTGGCAGACCCAGAGCTCTCCTCAGGGAATGCTTCAGCTGCTTAAAGGTTGCCCTTGCACCATCTATTCAAAAAGTCGCCATAACAGTCTTACCACACATCCCGAGGGAGCAATGCAGAGTCCAGCCCGTCCCACCATTCCCAGCAAGGCAGTTCATGGGCTGTCTGGGGCTCAGGGAGGAGTCACGGGGCTTCTCTTCTTCCTGCCTGCTTGCCCCATTTTCTCCTGCAAAAGCAAAGCTTTCTTGGCTTTCCTTGCTCAAGGAGATGCAAAGGCCATCTTTTAAATCCAATACTGGAAACTCCTCCAGGTTGTCATTCAAGGTGCTTCTCTCAGGTCCTGCACTAATCAATCATCTTGTCCACTGGTTTTCTTGGCAGGTTCTTGCATTCACGTCCTACAAGCAAACCAGGAGGAGCCAATTTAGCTGTTCCTGCAACCAATCCAGTCTGGCATTCTGATTTTAAAGGATACTGGGTTGGCCTTACCCATAGAGATCCCACATCAGGGGTAATACCTACAGGTTCTGCCCTCTTCCACTCTCCTGCAGTTCCACTGGCCCACACCACAGGAACAACTGCAGCTGCCACTTCAGTCAGGGCCTTGCTGCTGACAGGAGTTATTCCCTGCACAACAAGAGCTGCTGCTTGGACACATTTAGTTTCAGCAATTACAGTGTCAAGAGCCCCAGTTTTCAATTCCATTTCTGCCTCAACTTTTCCAGCCCATCACTTCCTAGCAGAGGTTTGGGTGAGTTTGGCAAAAACACAAACTGAGGAATTCCCCAATGTTTTCCCAGTTTGACCCCTGTCACACCAATCACCTTAACACTGCCAGTCCATAATTCTCATTCTGCTGTGTTCAGGACTGAGGAAATTGTACTTGTGTCTGACCAGGACATGTGCAAACCAAATGCTGGGGACTGGAACACACACCTGGCACTCCTGCAGCTCTCACAGTCACATTCCAGAGAAAACAGCCAATTGCACCCTCACTGCTCATTTCTTAATCCCAATCCCACACTTGTTTGGCACTTGGAGCACCGCTTTTAGAACCCAATTACAGCCCATTAGAGAGCTCCCTGTCTAGCAGGGACAGGGACCCCTGGGATACTCTCAGCAATGCCTGAATCCATGGCAGGGACCTTGCTTTGAGCTCCCCAGGGCCGGGCACCCCGAGGATCTCCCCGAATAATCCTTTCGGTGCGCGCTGGAGTCCTCGGGGTGCCCCAACCCGGGGGGCACCAACAGCACTGTCCCTCCAGGGGGCCAATTTGGTCCCAAAATGCAGGGGGATCTTGCCTGTGTCCCAGACTGGTCCGGGGATCTGAGGCCCTTCCCGAGAAAATCTCGGTGCCGGCGTGAAGGGCCAGAGATCCCTTGGAGCCACGGGAGAGCAGGCACAGAGTCCCTCCTGGGGGGCAATTTGCCTGCCTGAAAACAGCTCTTCAAAGGAGCCTCTAAGACTCAGCTGGTGACTTTTAGAAGCCAGGCATTCCTTGCTTACAACACCCTGCCATGATCCCAGCCCCACGGGGGTCCTGGCAATCCGCTCCCAAAGGGCACACGGAGGGGTCTCCACTGCAGCTGATGGGAGGGGTCAGCATTACAGGAGGGCTCATTTTCCTTCCCTGCATTCCTGTTCCACATTCAGGACATTTCCCAACACTTATCACCATACACAACTACCCTTAGAAGGTTTCCAAGGGGCTTCACCGAGGGCCTTCCCAGGTCTGCTCTGTCTGGAGCCCTCCAAGTCCTCAGTGCCTGCCTGAGGAACCTCAACACAACTCACCTGCTTACACAGCAACTTGGTGCTGCTTGCCTGCTGCCTCACTTCCCTTCTTCCTTCTTTCTTCACCTCCCTTGCTTGGTCCCTTTCAATCCCTGGGCTCAGCTCTGTGCACTTTCCAGGCTCCATCCCACTGCAAAAAGGATTAGCCCTTGTTACATCTCAACACTCAGAGAGCATTCCCCCTTTTTTCTTAACACTGGGCCATCAGGCCAGGGTCTCATTATTTAAAGCACAGTTTGACTCCTCAGTGACAACAACAGCTACAGCCCTGAATCCTAACACAGGCTGAGACACAAACACGGATGGGAACTCTTAAGGATCCACTTTGTCCTGCTCACCAATCAAAAGGAGCTTTCTGAACTCAAGAATAACAGACCCCAGGTCCTTTTTCTGCAACTTTACCTGCTATAAATGTGACCCACAAGACCTGCAAAGGCCCTTCCCACTTCACCTGCAGGGCTGGCAGTGCCACCACTGGACACGGCCCCAGTGGCTGGGTAGGAACAGAGGGGCTGGGGTGTCCAATCCATCGGCCCAGGCGGCACCAGGAGTTCCTGCAGTTCCTGAGGGGAGAGCCTCAAGCCAACAAAGGATTAGGAAGAATATTTTAAACTTTAATGTGTCTATCTCCTGGAATATGGGGACTTTGATAAGTCCTACTGGTGCAACAAGGACACACTCAAGGCTATCTATTAAAAGGATCTACCAGCACTCAAAAGCTATCACTGTCCTTCTGTCAGGGGGAACGCAGCAAACTCTCTTTGCCAGGAGCCTCCAGGAGGACTTCCAGCTTTTGGGGCTCCCTTTTAACCATTTTTCCCATAACTGGAGCTGGGACTATCACCTGCCCTACAGGGGGAACAGCCCACAAAGTTCACCATCAGGGATGCCATTAACTGAAAGTCCCTTCTCAGGGGGGTCACTGCACACCTTGGCCTTTGTTTGCCCTCCCCACCAAAGATGCTTCCAACAGTTCTGACACATCTGGCAGACCCAGAGCTCTCCTCAGGGAATGCTTCAGCTGCTTAAAGGTTGCCCTTGCACCATCTATTCAAAAAGTCGCCATAACAGTCTTACCACACATCCCGAGGGAGCAATGCAGAGTCCAGCCCGTCCCACCATTCCCAGCAAGGCAGTTCATGGGCTGTCTGGGGCTCAGGGAGGAGTCACGGGGCTTCTCTTCTTCCTGCCTGCTTGCCCCATTTTCTCCTGCAAAAGCAAAGCTTTCTTGGCTTTCCTTGCTCAAGGAGATGCAAAGGCCATCTTTTAAATCCAATACTGGAAACTCCTCCAGGTTGTCATTCAAGGTGCTTCTCTCAGGTCCTGCACTAATCAATCATCTTGTCCACTGGTTTTCTTGGCAGGTTCTTGCATTCACGTCCTACAAGCAAACCAGGAGGAGCCAATTTAGCTGTTCCTGCAACCAATCCAGTCTGGCATTCTGATTTTAAAGGATACTGGGTTGGCCTTACCCATAGAGATCCCACATCAGGGGTAATACCTACAGGTTCTGCCCTCTTCCACTCTCCTGCAGTTCCACTGGCCCACACCACAGGAACAACTGCAGCTGCCACTTCAGTCAGGGCCTTGCTGCTGACAGGAGTTATTCCCTGCACAACAAGAGCTGCTGCTTGGACACATTTAGTTTCAGCAATTACAGTGTCAAGAGCCCCAGTTTTCAATTCCATTTCTGCCTCAACTTTTCCAGCCCATCACTTCCTAGCAGAGGTTTGGGTGAGTTTGGCAAAAACACAAACTGAGGAATTCCCCAATGTTTTCCCAGTTTGACCCCTGTCACACCAATCACCTTAACACTGCCAGTCCATAATTCTCATTCTGCTGTGTTCAGGACTGAGGAAATTGTACTTGTGTCTGACCAGGACATGTGCAAACCAAATGCTGGGGACTGGAACACACACCTGGCACTCCTGCAGCTCTCACAGTCACATTCCAGAGAAAACAGCCAATTGCACCCTCACTGCTCATTTCTTAATCCCAATCCCACACTTGTTTGGCACTTGGAGCACCGCTTTTAGAACCCAATTACAGCCCATTAGAGAGCTCCCTGTCTAGCAGGGACAGGGACCCCTGGGATACTCTCAGCAATGCCTGAATCCATGGCAGGGACCTTGCTTTGAGCTCCCCAGGGCCGGGCACCCCGAGGATCTCCCCGAATAATCCTTTCGGTGCGCGCTGGAGTCCTCGGGGTGCCCCAACCCGGGGGGCACCAACAGCACTGTCCCTCCAGGGGGCCAATTTGGTCCCAAAATGCAGGGGGATCTTGCCTGTGTCCCAGACTGGTCCGGGGATCTGAGGCCCTTCCCGAGAAAATCTCGGTGCCGGCGTGAAGGGCCAGAGATCCCTTGGAGCCACGGGAGAGCAGGCACAGAGTCCCTCCTGGGGGGCAATTTGCCTGCCTGAAAACAGCTCTTCAAAGGAGCCTCTAAGACTCAGCTGGTGACTTTTAGAAGCCAGGCATTCCTATACACTGTGAGATATTTTAAGGCTTATCTGACTGAAAAGCATAAAGCTTTTATCATGGACACCTGACCTCCCACAGACAGCTCCTTTCCCCTTTCAGTACAAAATTATTTTCATGGAATCACTCAATAGGAAGTGCCCAGGAACCCCAGACTGTGCTTTCCAGAACAGAAAATAAACAGAAGAACGGAGTTTTGCACAAGTGTAACATACTCCAGAACAGACCTGACTTTAGTTTTACCCTTTGTGTTCAAATATTCCATAGAAAAGCTCCAGCAGGAGAGCTGGTACATTCCCAAGAGTATCCTGGAAGTCCCTTTCACGAGGGCTGGAGGAAAATCGCAGTTGTATGAGTCCCTTGTGCCTGCAGATGCCTGGGGATCCTCTCCATCCACCTCGTGCTCTCCCAACAGCAGAAAGGGTGCTGAGACAGGAGGAAGGAAACCTTTAGCATAAAGCTGGGGAGGAATATAAAGCTTCCTTTCCTGGGGAGCTTTGCGAAGTCTGCAACGAGAAAGGGAAAATTTGCATCTCCTTTGGTACACGTGTCAACAGAGACTGAGACTTTTTGCCTTTTTCAGACAACCGTGCCCCTTTTGGCTCCCTGGCAGCTCCAATGGCACCAGAACCCCCCTTCCTGCACACCCACGGCTGTCACACACAGGCACCCACACACTTTTGCACCAGCCCACACGTGGCCAACATCTTCCCACCCTAGACATCCCAAGGTCAGTAGTTTTGCTAGAGAGCACAGCAACCCCCCTGTCCTCACAAACTGCCTCCCTGCAAAAAAGGAATCGTTTTCCTGGACATTTCTCCCACAGTCAAGGTCTTTTCAAACTGCTGTCGTGCCACCAAACCTGCTCAGGGTCCCTCCCAGCTTCTGCCTGTCCTTGCATTTAAAGGCATAGGCACATTCTATCTTCCAACAGCAAACCCAGCTCCTCACGGGCAGTAGAAGCCCTGCTCTTACCTGGACAGACTGCCGGGCTCGGCACAGCTGTGGCTCATGGAGCAGCTTCCCAAGGCCGTTCTCTCTCCCAGCAGGAAGCACAACTCGCCTCCACACCAGGGGAAACCACGAGCGAGGCTGCAAATGGACACAGAACGAGCAAAAAGCATTAACGCAGCACCAAAAAACCAAGTTAAAGCAGTCTTTGCCTCATAACCCTGCACGGGGAAAGGGTTTGGGATCCCAAAGCAAACCCTCAGACACCCAGAGAGCACAGGACCCACAGCCATGCCACGGCTCCCCCCGGGGGCACCCGGCAGGTAAGGGGCTTACCCGGGCCCCGCCGCCCAGCACAAGGCGCCCCTAAACGCCCCCGGCTGCCCCGGTGCACAAACCCAGCGGCCAAGGCGCTCTCCCCTCCGCAGCCCGGGCAGCAGCGGGGCCGCACCCTCAGCCCCCACACACAACCGCCCCCACCTGCCCCGCCGGCCCTTTATACCGCGGGCCGGCAGCGCTGCCCAATCAGCACTCGAGCGCCTCCGCCCAATCCCAGCCCGCCTGGCCCTGCGGCCCCGCCCCGCCCGCTCAGCCCGGCCCCGGCCCTCGGCGCGGCCCCGCCCCCCGTTCCCTCCGCGCGGCTCCCGCCGCAGCCCCGGCGGGCTGAAAGCCCAGAGCCAACGGGAACTCCAGCCAGCTGCAGGCAGATGTTACTCTGTCCCAGTTTGCCAGGGGTGGGCACGAAGGGGCCCTTCCCCGTTCGGAAGTGGAAGTTGTCCCCTGTGCACAGCCCGCTCTGATCCTCGGCCTCGTGGGAGCCAATTCCCTTGTCCCAGCCCACTTCCTGCAGAGAAGAAAGGGAAAGATTGCACAGAAGGGAGACATTCTTCCCTGGGAGGGTGGGGAGGTGGCCTGGCACAGAGAAGTTGTGGCTGCCCCATCCCTGCAAGTGGCCAAGGCCAGGCTGGAGGTCTATTAGAAGGTGTCCCTGCCTGTGGCAGGGGGTGGAAGGAGATGATCCCTGAGATCCTTTCCAACCCAAACCACTCCAGGATCCCAGGATGATTCCATGCTCTCTCTCTGCATTTCTTTGGCATCATTTCCTCTCAAAAACAACATCTGCGATTTAGTTGATTGCTAAAGCCATCATTTTAAAATCATCTCAGGAATCCAAAGGGACTGGAAAACACTTCATTAAAACTGACTTATTAGGAAATGGTTTGAACCAAGAGAATTAAAATCAGGACAAGAGCCTTAAAAAAATTAAATTTAGGAGAAGAGCCTTCAAAAAATTAAAATCAGGACAAGAGCCTTCAAAAAATTAAAATCAGGACAAGAGCCTTAAAAAAATTAAAATGAGGACAAGAGCCCAAGAGAATTAAAATCAGGAGAAATTCACGTTATTCCCCCCACACACACCCCGGGACAGACGGGAGGCCGCGAGTCCCGCCCTGCCGCCGGAACCGGCCCTTAACTCGAGCAGGGAGTGCTGCACCGGCACGAGAGCCACTGCGCATGCGTCGCCGGTCCCTCTCCTGCCTGCCCTTACTTACCACGTGATCGCCGGCGTCTTGCCAACGACTGCGCATGCGCCCCCCCCCACCCCACCCCCCCCACCCCGCCGCCCGACCGCCCGGCTTCGCTTTCTTACTGCGGCTCCCCCTCCACTTTTCCGGCTCCCTGGGGTTCCCTCACCCACATTTCGGGGTCCCCTTCTCACATTTTAGGGGTGATGACCCCGCAATTTACGGTTCGGGGGGGGGGAGGAGAGGAAACGGGGTGCCCAAGAAGGGGTTTCTTTTTTTTTTTTCTCTCTTTTATTTCATTTTCATTTTATTTCCTTTTTAGTTTTTTTGCCTTTTTTTTTAAATTTTCTTTTTTATATTTCCTTCTTTACTTCGTTTATTTTTTATTCTCTTTATTTTTCATTTTCTCTCCCAGTGCTCCCCAGTAACACCCAGTGCTCCCCAACAACCCTCAGTAACACCCAGTGCTCCCCAGTACACCCCAGTAACACCCAGTGCTCCTCAACAACCCCCAGTAACACCCAGTGCTCCCCAAAAATTGACCCAAAACCGACCCAAATCACCCCAAAAGCTGACCCAAAACTGACCCCAAAACCTGACCCCAATCATCCCAAAAGCTGACCCAAAACTGACCCCAATCATCCCAAAAGCTGACCCAAAACTGACCCCAATCATCCCAAAAGCTGACCCAAAACTGACCCCAATCATCCCAAAAGCTGACCCAAAACTGACCCCAATCATCCCAAAAGCTGACCCAAATCACCCCAAACAATGACCCCAAACTGACCCCAAAAACTGACCCAAATCATCCCCAAAACTGACCCAAAACTCTGCATTTCTTTGGCATCATTTCCTCTCAAAAACAACATCTGCGATTTAGTTGATTGCTAAAGCCATCATTTTAAAATCATCTCAGGAATCCAAAGGGACTGGAAAACACACAGAAATCATTCCTGCACCCACCAAAGCATTAGGAATTGGAACCCGATTCCCTCATCTCTCTCCTTGTTCTTCTTGGCTGGAAAACCTGATGATCCCCACTGGCTGTTTTTAGGCTGCTTTTCTTCCACAGCTCCTTTCCTCCCGGCTGAAACCTCCTGGCATCTTCAGGCCTTATCTGGAGGGAAGCCCCTCTGAAGTATTTCCTCTCGTGGCAATTCTGTGGGATGAAGAAGTAAACAAAGCACATCAAGAGCTCCTTCTACCCCCTTCCCTCGCAAACACCCTCCCAGCTTGTCCTTGGCAGCTCCATCCCCCCGGCAGCCGCACCCGACGCTTCGGCTCCGCTGGGAAAGGGACAGCAAGTGCAGAAGCAAGTTCAGGTCTGGGCAGGGGCTCCCTGGGGAACGGCACTTCAGTGCTTTAGTCCGTGGCCTTTCCTGCTGCCCTCCCTCCTGGAGGCAGAGGATGACCCGTCCCTTGTTTCTCCCACGCTGGCAGACCCAGGTCCTGCTCCTTTGGCCCCACTTTTCTTGGCAGACCCGGCATCATTTCCCAGGGTCCCCAGGAAACTTCTGCACTTGACCCACTGCTAAGTGCAGAGCACAGGGCGAGGGAAGGACAAATTTCTCGGCACCCACCCCCTGGAATTTCCCTCCTCCGCAGCACGCTCCCGTTCCCGCTGTCTCTGGAGGTGCCCGCACGAGTCCTCCTTCTCCCAGCACCTCAGAGAATGTCCTTTTCACCCAGGTCCTGCTTACCGTCGTCCAACAAAACACGCTGACAACATTTTTCACGATGCCAGTGGAGAGCTATCAGAGCACACTGCACAGGGAAGCTGAGCCTGCCCCATCCCTGCAAGTGTTCCAGGCCAGGCTGGACGGGACTCGCAGCAACCGGGGACAGTGGAAGGTGTCCCTGCCCACGCAAGACAGGCTGGCCTTTGAAGGTCCCCTTCAAACCAAATCGCTCTGGCATTCCCCTCCAAAATCACTCCCAAAGAGACACAGCAACCAAAGCAGAGGGACTGCACTCCCAGCTTTTCTTACCTGCAGGCACACACAGCACAGCACGCTGGACATAAAAGCCACAGGGTTAGTCCTGCCAGAGGCGTCCGGCACACCCACGGCGACCGAAGGGAAAGAGGCAGCCTGGGAACACGGAGTAAAAGACACCTTAATTAGGACTACACTGAGCCATAGCCAGGTCATTCCCACAGACAGCTTCACCGTCCAGTCGTCCAAAAAGCACTCACCGAGGCCTCAGGTAGGATGGTTCCTGACGCTGACCAGGTGAATACCTCCCTGGAAGCCCGCTCTGCTCCTGCCAGGCACTGGGGCTCACCCAGAGGGGCTTTGCCAAGCATCCAAGGGAAATTAAAATTACAGCCTGGGCAAAGGCGCTTCCCCAGGACCGCTCCTGGCCAAGGCCACCGGTCCGTGCAAGTCAGACCACTGACCACCCAGGGCTGGGGATTTTCAGGGGCACGCTTCCAGCTTTTATTCTCCAGAAACTCCAGTTCTTCCTGGCACCGCTTGCCAGAAAGTCTTCCCCTGTTGGAAGAGGTCACTTAGTCTTTCGAGGGGCCAGATTGCCAAAGCCCGGCCAGTCCGTTCCCACGAGGAAAGGTAGCTTTGTCTTGTACAAGATACTGGGGGGGAGACACAAAAGTTTAATTTAAAAGAACTGCCTAGAATAGAAAGCAATTCAAACATAAGTCAGACAAGACTCGTGCAAAACTGAATTACATTGGACTTCAAAGGAGAATTCTTTCCCTCTGCACCTCAGAGAACCCCAATTTTCACCCAGGTCCCGCTTACCATTGTCACACAAAACGTGCTGACAAAATTTTTCAGGATGCCAGTGGAGAGATATCAGAGCACACTGCACAGGGAAGCTGAGCCTGCCCCATCCCTGCAAGTGTTCCAGGCCAGGCTGGACGGGACTCGCAGCAACCGGGGACAGTGGAAGGTGTCCCTGCCCACGGAAGACAGGCTGGCCTTTGAAGGTCCCCTTCAAACCAAATCGCTCTGGCATTCCCCTCCAAAATCACTCCCAAAGAGACACAGCAACCAAAGCAGAGGGACTGCACTCCCAGCTTTTCTTACCTGCAGGCACACACAGCACAGCACGCTGGACATAAAAGCCACAGGGTTAGTCCTGCCAGAGGCGTCCGGCACACCCACGGCGACCGAAGGGAAAGAGGCAGCCTGGGAACACGGAGTAAAAGACACCTTAATTAGGACTACCCTGAGCCATAGCCAGGTCATTCCCACAGACAGCTTCACCGTCCAGTCGTCCAAAAAGCACTCACCGAGGCCTCAGGTAGGATGGTTCCTGACGCTGACCAGGTGAATACCTCCCTGGAAGCCCGCTCTGCTCCTGCCAGGCACTGGGGCTCACCCAGAGGGGCTTTGCCAAGCATCCAAGGGAAATTAAAATTACAGCCTGGGCAAAGGCGCTTCCCGCAGGACCGCTCCTGGCCAAGGCCACCGGTCCGTGCAAGTCAGACCACTGACCACCCAGGGCTGGGGATTTTCAGGGGCACGCTTCCAGCTTTTATTCTCCAGAAACTCCAGTTCTTCCTGGCACCGCTTGCCAGAAAGTCTTCCCCTGTTGGAAGAGGTCACTTAGTCTTTCGAGGGGCCAGATTGCCAAAGCCCGGCCAGTCCGTTCCCACGAGGAAAGGTAGCTTTGTCTTGTACAAGATACTGGGGGGAAGACACAAAAGTTTAATTTAAAAGAACTGCCTAGAATAGAAAGCAATTCAAACATAAGTCAGACAAGACTCGTGCAAAACTGAATTACACTGGACTTCAAAGGAGAATTCTTTCCCTCTGCACCTCAGAGAACCCCAATTTTCACCCAGGTCCCGCTTACCATTGTCACACAAAACGTGCTGACAAAATTTTTCAGGATGCCAGTGGAGAGATATCAGAGCACACTGCACAGGGAAGCTGAGCCTGCCCCATCCCTGCAAGTGTTCCAGGCCAGGCTGGACGGGACTCGCAGCAACCGGGGACAGTGGAAGGTGTCCCTGCCCACGGAAGACAGGCTGGCCTTTGAAGGTCCCCTTCAAACCAAATCGCTCTGGCATTCCCCTCCAAAATCACTCCCAAAGAGACACAGCAACCAAAGCAGAGGGACTGCACTCCCAGCTTTTCTTACCTGCAGGCACACACAGCACAGCACGCTGGACATAAAAGCCACAGGGTTAGTCCTGCCAGAGGCGTCCGGCACACCCACGGCGACCGAAGGGAAAGAGGCAGCCTGGGAACACGGAGTAAAAGACACCTTAATTAGGACTACACTGAGCCATAGCCAGGTCATTCCCACAGACAGCTTCACCGTCCAGTCACACAAAAAGCACTGACCTCCCAGGGCCTCAGTTAGGATGGCTCCTGACGCTGACACCTCCGTTTGCCCCGGGGGGTCAAGAATAACATGCCTGGGAAGAAGTCACCCCCAACAACAAAAAGGGAAAATTAGTGAAGCACGGGGTCCTCTTCTGACTAGATTGCCACCAGCATTCCAGAGCAGATGACACGACTGTTCTGTTACAGACGAGAAAAGCCTGTTCTCCCAAACAAACAGCGAGGAGATTTATGGGCACGCCTGAAAATTTCCTGTGAGGAACTTTTTGTAACTAAGGAGCAGGTGCTGTCTTGAGTTGAAGGCATCAATTTGACAGACACTTAGGACAGCAAACTCTTCAGCAGAGCAATTAACTGCAGCCTATTTGAACAGTAGGGGAGAGAAAACGACAGTCGAAGGGAAGACAAGAAAAGCAGAACTGGAATCAGCAGACTTTTCTTCCATCTCTCCCGAGGAAGTCTAGTTTGTCTGTTCTAATAATTCTATGCCCTTTTCTACATGAAACTTAGAGCAAGGCTGAAAAAACAACTAGAAAACACGGAGAGAAGCTTTTTAGAATTTCACGTGATTTTCCCAAACCGATGCCAGAAAAGCAGAACTCGGTAGAATGTACTCACCTCGAGGCCTTTGTTCTTTTCTTCCATAAGCTTCGTCACCTGATTGAAAAAGCAGAGTAGACTCGGTATTTAGGCTCCCAACAGGAAAACTTCCCCTTCATTTCCTAAAAGAAACTACATTAATCTGCACAGCTGCAGGCGCGTCTCCAGCTGTTAAAGCCTTTCAGCTTTTCGGAGGGTGAGAATGCTCTGCTAAGGAAGGCTGAAAACTGCTCGGAGCCTGCACAGGTCCAAGAGCCCCTTGATTTTGTCTGTGTTCCAGTCCCGGGCTAAAGAAAGGGCAGAAGAAGCGCAGTTGTTCCTTGCCTCTTCCCTAAGAGGTTCGGCCAGGTGCTGGGCCAGCCCGGGCACTCCGGGGGAAGGCCGGCAGTGCCCAAGCAGCGCCGCTTTGCCAGGGGCGTCGCTTGCAAGAGCGCCGCCGAGCGCCGGGCCCTGCCTCACAGTCGCCGCCTGGCGGACACGGCCGGGAGCGGCACTGCAGCCGCGCGCCTCCCCCCCCCCCCCTCCCCTCCTTGGCGAGACCCGCGGCGCCTTTGGACGCGCCCAGCTTACCCCGGGGTCGATCTCCGTCGAATCTGCCGCCGTGGGTCGCTTCCGGGGGGGGAAGGCGGCGGCGCAGCCCCGATAGCATCTCCAGGGCACGGCGGGAGCGAGCGGGGCAGAAGCGGGGGCAGAAGCGGGGGCAGGGGCGGGAGCGGAGCGGGGCGAGAGGGCGGCGCGACGTGCGCGCCATGCGGTCCTCGCGCGCCGCGGCCCCGAGACGGGGGCTGCCGGCGCCGGTGCCTGCCGCCGCCCACGAACCTGCCGCCCGCGCCCGCCCTGTCCCCGCAGCGGGAAGCAGCGCGGCGAGACGGCGCTGCGGGCGCGGGGTGGGGGTCCGGGTCGCGGCGGAAGCCTCTCGCCGCCATCTTTAGTGTGGTCGTTCCGGTCCTGGCGGCGCCATCTTTACTGTGGGCTTGGCGAACTTCCGGGCAGGGGTCGCCATCTTTAGTGTGGTCGTTCCGGTCCTGGCGGCGCCACCTTTGCTATGGGCTTGGCGGACTTCCGGGCCGGGGCCTTGGAGGACTTCCGGTCGCTCACTACTTCCGGTGACCGAGTTTACCCAAATTAGCGTCCCTCCTCGCTAATTTCTGCGCTTTCACCCCAAGAAATCTTCACGTTATTCCCCCCACACACACCCCGGGACAGACGGGAGACCGCGAGTCCCGCCCTGCCGCCGAAACCGGCCCTTAACTCGAGCAGGGAGCGCTGCACCGGCACGAGAGCCACTGCGCATGCGTCGCCGGTCCCTCTCCTGCCTGCCCTTACTTACCACGTGATCGCCGGCGTTTTGCCAACGACTGCGCATGCGCTGTTCAAAATTTTTTCAATGCAGTTCCTGTTTTCCGTCAGCAGGTGGCAGTATTTCATCTCAAATTTATGTGCAATTCCTTTTCTCTGTCACCAGGGGGCACTGTTGCTATGCGATTTTTTACTTATGGCATTTTTTTTGTTGTTTTATAACCGTATTTGTTCGTGTAGTTCTTTTGGGAAATCGGATAATTGGCTTGTGATTGCTGGTGGTTTGAAAATTTACTTGTGTAATTAGGCTCTTCTCCTGGTTTTAATTCTCTAGGCTCTTCTCCTAAGAGAATTAAAATCAGGAGAAGAGCCTAAAAAAAAAATGAAAATCAGGGGAAGAGCCTAAAAAAAATGAAAATCAGGAGAAGAGTCTAAAAATATAAAAATCAGGAGGAGAGCCCAAGAGAATTAAAATCAGGAGAAGAACCTAAGAGAATTAAAATCAAGAGAAGAGCCTAAAAAAATTACAATCAGGAGAAGAGCCTAAAAAAATTAAAAACAGGAGAGGAGCCTGAAAAAATTAAAATCAGGACACGGGACTAATACAATAAAAATCAGGAGAGGAGCCTAAAAAAATTAAAATCAGAAGAGGAGCCTGAAAAAATTAAAATCAGGACAGGGGACTAATACAATAACAATCAGGAGAGGGGACTAAAAAAATTAAAATCAGGATAGGGGACTAAAAAAATTAAAATCAGGAGAGGAGTCTAAAAAATTAAAATGAGGAGAAGAGCCTAAAAAAATTAAAATCAGGAGAGGAGCCTGAAGGAATTACAATCAGGAGAGACCCAGAACTCACCCAAGTCTCCCCAAAAAACTACCAGAAACTGATTCAAATCTCCCCAAAAATGACCCAGAACTCACCCAAATCTCCCCAAAAAGTGACACAAAAACTGATCCAATTCACTCCAAAAATTGATCCAGAACTGACCCAAAACTGGCCCAAATCACCTCAAAAACTAACTCCAAATTGGCCCAAAACCTGACCTAAAAATGCAAAAAACCCCCCCCAAAACTGACCCAAAATGATACAAAATCAGCCCCAAATATGACCAGAAACTGACCCCAAAATCCCAAAACACTGATACCAAGACTCACCCAAATCTCCCCAAAAAAATGACCCAAAAGTCAGCCCAATCACCCCAAAAAATGACCAGAAACTGACCCAAAATTACCACAAAAATAAACCCAAAACTCACCCAAATCATCCCGAAAAATGACCAGAAACTGACCCAAATCTCCCCCAAAAATGACCAGAAACTCACTAAAAATAACCCCCAAAAATGATCAGAAACTGACACAAATCTCCCCAACAAATGACCCAAACTTTATTTCTTTTCTTAGCAACAAATCCCTTCCTTTGCTCCCCTCTGGCCCTGCCCACACGGCCCCAGTTCAGCTCTCAGTGAGTTCTTGCTTCTGGGCAGCGACTCCTCTGCCTCTTGCTGGGGCGGCAGCAGCTCCTGTGCCGGCAGGGAGAGGGACCCCGAGCCAGGAGAGGGACCCCAGAACCAGGAGAGGGACCCCAGAACCAGGAGAGGGACCCCAGAGCCATTACAGGGACCCCAGAGCCATTACAGGGACCCCAGAGCCATTATAGGGACCCCAGAGCCACGATAGAAACCCCAGAGTCCCTACAGAGACCCCAGAGCCATTATAGGGACCCCAGAGCCCTCCAGAGCCCCTATAGAGACCCCAGAGCCCCTATAGAGACCCCAGAGCCATTACAGGGACCCCAGAGCCATTACAGGGACCCCAGAGCCCTCCAGAGCCCCTTGCTGGGTCACAGCCCCTCTTCTCCCGTCCAAACCCACCTTTCTGGCTGCAGCTGCTTTTCTTCTCTGGCTCCCCCTTCCTTCCCCAGGGAGCTTTGCCTTGTTCTTTGGCCAGGCTCCAGCTGCAGCTCAAGGGCAAAGCTGCAACTACAATTCCCCCTTCGGGTTTTTCACCTGAAAAACAAAGGCTTGGGCCAAACTCTGACCAGTCACTCGCTGAACACGAGACATCAAACAGGGCACACAGAATAAAATGCATCCAACTCTAAATCATGTTACAATGACTGTCCACCCCAATCCAGCACTGACATTAAAAACCTTCAAGCAATCAAAAAGGCCTCCAAACATCCCTTAGATAGAGAAAAGCACACCAGGAACGAATGCAAAAAGAAAAATTCCAAACAATGCTCAATTAAATAACCATGGACTGATATAAAACATGTTTAGGGAACTTAAACCACTTCTTCCCATTATTCTCCATCAGAAATTACCCTTATTTAAGTTCTCCTTTTAACACTTCATTAAAACTGACTTATTAGGAAATGGTTTGAACCAAACTTCATAACTTGATGACTCCAGGGTTTGTGCTCCTTGACTTTGGCCTGAAGGGGTTTGGAACACAGGCTTTGTGCTGGAGAGCTTTTCCCCAATCTACAAACCCTTCTGCAAATGGGACTCCCTTCCCTCAGGGTTCGGTGGCCTCTGGTTTTCCTGAAGGCTGGGGGGGATCTGGGAGCCAAATCCCAAGGGATCCAGCCCAGCTCTGCACACACACACACACACATTTCCAGCTGGTCACAGTCTCACGGGGGCCACCACCACTCAGCACATTTGCACACAAACACCCCTCTGAGTTCCTGGCACTGGGTCTGATGGACTAAGAAATGATCAGTCTGGTGGTTTGCCCTCAGAGGAGTAAGATCCAATGATGCATTTCTATTTTCATGACAATATAACCTGGAAAACACAAACATATTTCTGCTTCATGTGCAATTTAAAATTCAAAGACACAGAAACATTCCTAGAGTTCAAGTCCCCAGGTTTGGTTCCAAATGTCACTCGGTCCCCCTGGGACAAGAACAGTGGCACACACGGACTCAACAGCCCTGCACAAGCCCAGGAGTGGGGGGGAAATATCCTTGAGAGCACTGCTGCATTTCAAAAAGAAGTCAGTCACATCAACTCTGTAACAAATAAAAAAGAGAAGCCAAAATAAATAACTGTAGACAGGGTATCAAGTACCTTGAGAATACCAATAAGAAAAAACTAAGAATAAAGGCATCTATTTGAAGTACAAAGAGTTTGGGAGACACCATTTGTTTGCCACAAAGCCTTTATTTTGTTGGCTCTTCTATAGTTAGAACCCAAACCTTACCCTCCTACAAAAAGCAGAAAACCTCTTCAGAGAGTTAGGAGATGGAGTCAGTTTGGATTAACGGGAAGAACATCTCTGGAGACAAAATAAAGCAGAGAAAATAACCCCATCCTCAACAACAGAGCTGCCTCCCCACTGCCTGCCCCTGGACACTTGCTCTGGGGGTGACAGAGCCTGAAGTCTCCTGCCTAGTCCTGGGCAATACTTCCTGGGGACCACAGCACCACTGAGTTCCTAAAAATATCACAGGTTGGGCAGGTGCTTGGATTTTGTCTGGATTAACTCCCCTTCTTCCTTTCCAGGTGCTGCCCTACTCATTGTAATGGTGCTTGTACTCCCTGAGCCATTCCCTCCCCCATCCAACCATCCCTTGTGCCCTCTCTGGCAAGGACAGTGGGTCCAGGTGTTCTGCCACGCTCCCAGGGCACAGGGGGGGGACTGTGGAGCCACCCTCGAGGGGGGAAACGTGCCCTGCCTGCCCTGCCCAGGGAAAGGGAACTGCCCCAGTGCTCCCCAGCACAAGGCACCCTTGGAAATATCCACTGCAATGGGACACTCAGGGACAGCAACAAGCACTGCACGAGGCTGCTCTGGCACAGGGCCAATTTTAGCCTCAGCTTTTCTCTGGACCACTTCACTTTGTTTGCCACCTCATCCTGCAGTCAGAACTTGCTGTCCTTGCAACCTTTCAGGGTGACCAAAAATGAGAGAGGCCTCTGCTCCAGCACCCACAAGGGCCTGATCCATCTGACAGGATCCATTTTTCCAGGGAATTCAAAGCTCCACCTGAGGACTAGGGTCTTTTCTCACCCATCCCTGTGCTGCAGCTTGGCCTCCATCTCACTGTGCTTTCAGTTCCCTCCATGGTTGAACACTGGCAGCCCTGGCCCTGGGCGGAGCTCGGCATCCTGATCCCATCCCTCCTGGCCCCCGGAACCGCTGACTCAGCAATGGGGGGCCCTCCATTGCCAAGGGCACGGGCCCGTCGGGGCTCACGGGGGGAGCAGGAGGGCGAAGGCTCCAGCCCTGCTGCTACAAACCTTCCACCACTACAGCCAACAGAGGAGCCTCTCCAGCCCTGCCTCCCAAGGCATCCTCAACAAACCCAGCCCAGCTCCACAGGACAAACTGCTCCCTGTCTGCCCAGGCCAGTCTAATCCCAGAGGCTCCCAGGGTCATGCAAAACAACTGCCCAGGAGATCAGAGACCCCAGTCCATCTCTTCCTAGCACAGGTTTGGGTTAGTTTGGCAAACAGACCAACTGAGGAATTCCCCAATGTTTTCCCAGTTTGACCCCTGTCACACCAATCACCTTAACACTGCCAGTCCATAATTCTCCCTCTCTTGGGTTAAGGACTGAGCAAGTTGGACCTGTGTCTGAGCAGGACATGTGCAAACCAAATGCTGGGGACTGGAACACACACCTGGCACTCCTGCAGCTCTCACAGTCACATTCCAGAGAAAACAGCCAATTGCACCCTCACTGCTCATTTCTTAATCCCAATCCCACACTTGTTTGGCACTTGGAGCACCGCTTTTAGAACCCAATTACAGCCCATTAGAGAGCTCCCTGTCTAGCAGGGACAGGGACCCCTGGGATACTCTCAGCAATGCCTGAATCCATGGCAGGGACCTTGCTTTGAGCTCCCCAGGGCCGGGCACCCCGAGGATCTCCCCGAATAATCCTTTCGGTGCGCGCTGGAGTCCTCGGGGTGCCCCAACCCGGGGGGCACCAACAGCACTGTCCCTCCAGGGGGCCAATTTGGTCCTAAACTGCAGGGGGATCTTGCCTGTGTCCCAGACTGGTCCGGAGATCTGAGGCCCTTCCCGAGAAAATCTCGGTGCCGGCGTGAAGGGCCAGAGATCCCTTGGAGCCACGGGAGAGCAGGCACAGAGTCCCTCCTGGGGGGCAATTTGCCTGCCTGAAAACAGCTCTTCAAAGGAGCCTCTAAGACTCAGCTGGTGACTTTTAGAAGCCAGGCATTCCTTGCTTACAACACCCTGCCATGATCCCAGCCCCACGGGGGTCCTGGCAATCCGCTCCCAAAGGGCACACGGAGGGGTCTCCACTGCAGCTGATGGGAGGGGTCAGCATTACAGGAGGGCTCATTTTCCTTCCCTGCATTCCTGTTCCACATTCAGGACATTTCCCAACACTTATCACCATACACAACTACCCTTAGAAGGTTTCCAAGGGGCTTCACCGAGGGCCTTCCCAGGTCTGCTCTGTCTGGAGCCCTCCAAGTCCTCAGTGCCTGCCTGAGGAACCTCAACACAACTCACCTGCTTACACAGCAACTTGGTGCTGCTTGCCTGCTGCCTCACTTCCCTTCTTCCTTCTTTCTTCACCTCCCTTGCTTGGTCCCTTTCAATCCCTGGGCTCAGCTCTGTGCACTTTCCAGGCTCCATCCCACTGCAAAAAGGATTAGCCCTTGTTACATCTCAACACTCAGAGAGCATTCCCCCTTTTTTCTTAACACTGGGCCATCAGGCCAGGGTCTCATTATTTAAAGCACAGTTTGACTCCTCAGTGACAACAACAGCTACAGCCCTGAATCCTAACACAGGCTGAGACACAAACACGGATGGGAACTCTTAAGGATCCACTTTGTCCTGCTCACCAATCAAAAGGAGCTTTCTGAACTCAAGAATAACAGACCCCAGGTCCTTTTTCTGCAACTTTACCTGCTATAAATGTGACCCACAAGACCTGCAAAGGCCCTTCCCACTTCACCTGCAGGGCTGGCAGTGCCACCACTGGACACGGCCCCAGTGGCTGGGTAGGAACAGAGGGGCTGGGGTGTCCAATCCATCGGCCCAGGCGGCACCAGGAGTTCCTGCAGTTCCTGAGGGGAGAGCCTCAAGCCAACAAAGGATTAGGAAGAATATTTTAAACTTTAATGTGTCTATCTCCTGGAATATGGGGACTTTGATAAGTCCTACTGGTGCAACAAGGACACACTCAAGGCTATCTATTAAAAGGATCTACCAGCACTCAAAAGCTATCACTGTCCTTCTGTCAGGGGGAACGCAGCAAACTCTCTTTGCCAGGAGCCTCCAGGAGGACTTCCAGCTTTTGGGGCTCCCTTTTAACCATTTTTCCCATAACTGGAGCTGGGACTATCACCTGCCCTACAGGGGGAACAGCCCACAAAGTTCACCATCAGGGATGCCATTAACTGAAAGTCCCTTCTCAGGGGGGTCACTGCACACCTTGGCCTTTGTTTGCCCTCCCCACCAAAGATGCTTCCAACAGTTCTGACACATCTGGCAGACCCAGAGCTCTCCTCAGGGAATGCTTCAGCTGCTTAAAGGTTGCCCTTGCACCATCTATTCAAAAAGTCGCCATAACAGTCTTACCACACATCCCGAGGGAGCAATGCAGAGTCCAGCCCGTCCCACCATTCCCAGCAAGGCAGTTCATGGGCTGTCTGGGGCTCAGGGAGGAGTCACGGGGCTTCTCTTCTTCCTGCCTGCTTGCCCCATTTTCTCCTGCAAAAGCAAAGCTTTCTTGGCTTTCCTTGCTCAAGGAGATGCAAAGGCCATCTTTTAAATCCAATACTGGAAACTCCTCCAGGTTGTCATTCAAGGTGCTTCTCTCAGGTCCTGCACTAATCAATCATCTTGTCCACTGGTTTTCTTGGCAGGTTCTTGCATTCACGTCCTACAAGCAAACCAGGAGGAGCCAATTTAGCTGTTCCTGCAACCAATCCAGTCTGGCATTCTGATTTTAAAGGATACTGGGTTGGCCTTACCCATAGAGATCCCACATCAGGGGTAATACCTACAGGTTCTGCCCTCTTCCACTCTCCTGCAGTTCCACTGGCCCACACCACAGGAACAACTGCAGCTGCCACTTCAGTCAGGGCCTTGCTGCTGACAGGAGTTATTCCCTGCACAACAAGAGCTGCTGCTTGGACACATTTAGTTTCAGCAATTACAGTGTCAAGAGCCCCAGTTTTCAATTCCATTTCTGCCTCAACTTTTCCAGCCCATCACTTCCTAGCAGAGGTTTGGGTGAGTTTGGCAAAAACACAAACTGAGGAATTCCCCAATGTTTTCCCAGTTTGACCCCTGTCACACCAATCACCTTAACACTGCCAGTCCATAATTCTCATTCTGCTGTGTTCAGGACTGAGGAAATTGTACTTGTGTCTGACCAGGACATGTGCAAACCAAATGCTGGGGACTGGAACACACACCTGGCACTCCTGCAGCTCTCACAGTCACATTCCAGAGAAAACAGCCAATTGCACCCTCACTGCTCATTTCTTAATCCCAATCCCACACTTGTTTGGCACTTGGAGCACCGCTTTTAGAACCCAATTACAGCCCATTAGAGAGCTCCCTGTCTAGCAGGGACAGGGACCCCTGGGATACTCTCAGCAATGCCTGAATCCATGGCAGGGACCTTGCTTTGAGCTCCCCAGGGCCGGGCACCCCGAGGATCTCCCCGAATAATCCTTTCGGTGCGCGCTGGAGTCCTCGGGGTGCCCCAACCCGGGGGGCACCAACAGCACTGTCCCTCCAGGGGGCCAATTTGGTCCCAAAATGCAGGGGGATCTTGCCTGTGTCCCAGACTGGTCCGGGGATCTGAGGCCCTTCCCGAGAAAATCTCGGTGCCGGCGTGAAGGGCCAGAGATCCCTTGGAGCCACGGGAGAGCAGGCACAGAGTCCCTCCTGGGGGGCAATTTGCCTGCCTGAAAACAGCTCTTCAAAGGAGCCTCTAAGACTCAGCTGGTGACTTTTAGAAGCCAGGCATTCCTATACACTGTGAGATATTTTAAGGCTTATCTGACTGAAAAGCATAAAGCTTTTATCATGGACACCTGACCTCCCACAGACAGCTCCTTTCCCCTTTCAGTACAAAATTATTTTCATGGAATCACTCAATAGGAAGTGCCCAGGAACCCCAGACTGTGCTTTCCAGAACAGAAAATAAACAGAAGAACGGAGTTTTGCACAAGTGTAACATACTCCAGAACAGACCTGACTTTAGTTTTACCCTTTGTGTTCAAATATTCCATAGAAAAGCTCCAGCAGGAGAGCTGGTACATTCCCAAGAGTATCCTGGAAGTCCCTTTCACGAGGGCTGGAGGAAAATCGCAGTTGTATGAGTCCCTTGTGCCTGCAGATGCCTGGGGATCCTCTCCATCCACCTCGTGCTCTCCCAACAGCAGAAAGGGTGCTGAGACAGGAGGAAGGAAACCTTTAGCATAAAGCTGGGGAGGAATATAAAGCTTCCTTTCCTGGGGAGCTTTGCGAAGTCTGCAACGAGAAAGGGAAAATTTGCATCTCCTTTGGTACAGGTGTCAACAGAGACTGAGACTTTTTGCCTTTTTCAGACAACCGTGCCCCTTTTGGCTCCCTGGCAGCTCCAATGGCACCAGAACCCCCCTTCCTGCACACCCACGGCTGTCACACACAGGCACCCACACACTTTTGCACCAGCCCACACGTGGCCAACATCTTCCCACCCTAGACATCCCAAGGTCAGTAGTTTTGCTAGAGAGCACAGCAACCCCCCTGTCCTCACAAACTGCCTCCCTGCAAAAAAGGAATCGTTTTCCTGGACATTTCTCCCACAGTCAAGGTCTTTTCAAACTGCTGTCGTGCCACCAAACCTGCTCAGGGTCCCTCCCAGCTTCTGCCTGTCCTTGCATTTAAAGGCATAGGCACATTCTATCTTCCAACAGCAAACCCAGCTCCTCACGGGCAGTAGAAGCCCTGCTCTTACCTGGACAGACTGCCGGGCTCGGCACAGCTGTGGCTCATGGAGCAGCTTCCCAAGGCCGTTCTCTCTCCCAGCAGGAAGCACAACTCGCCTCCACACCAGGGGAAACCACGAGCGAGGCTGCAAATGGACACAGAACGAGCAAAAAGCATTAACGCAGCACCAAAAAACCAAGTTAAAGCAGTCTTTGCCTCATAACCCTGCACGGGGAAAGGGTTTGGGATCCCAAAGCAAACCCTCAGACACCCAGAGAGCACAGGACCCACAGCCATGCCACGGCTCCCCCCGGGGGCACCCGGCAGGTAAGGGGCTTACCCGGGCCCCGCCGCCCAGCACAAGGCGCCCCTAAACGCCCCCGGCTGCCCCGGTGCACAAACCCAGCGGCCAAGGCGCTCTCCCCTCCGCAGCCCGGGCAGCAGCGGGGCCGCACCCTCAGCCCCCACACACAACCGCCCCCACCTGCCCCGCCGGCCCTTTATACCGCGGGCCGGCAGCGCTGCCCAATCAGCACTCGAGCGCCTCCGCCCAATCCCAGCCCGCCTGGCCCTGCGGCCCCGCCCCGCCCGCTCAGCCCGGCCCCGGCCCTCGGCGCGGCCCCGCCCCCCGTTCCCTCCGCGCGGCTCCCGCCGCAGCCCCGGCGGGCTGAAAGCCCAGAGCCAACGGGAACTCCAGCCAGCTGCAGGCAGATGTTACTCTGTCCCAGTTTGCCAGGGGTGGGCACGAAGGGGCCCTTCCCCGTTCGGAAGTGGAAGTTGTCCCCTGTGCACAGCCCGCTCTGATCCTCGGCCTCGTGGGAGCCAATTCCCTTGTCCCAGCCCACTTCCTGCAGAGAAGAAAGGGAAAGATTGCACAGAAGGGAGACATTCTTCCCTGGGAGGGTGGGGAGGTGGCCTGGCACAGAGAAGTTGTGGCTGCCCCATCCCTGCAAGTGGCCAAGGCCAGGCTGGAGGTCTATTAGAAGGTGTCCCTGCCTGTGGCAGGGGGTGGAAGGAGATGATCCCTGAGATCCTTTCCAACCCAAACCACTCCAGGATCCCAGGATGATTCCATGCTCTCTCTCTGCATTTCTTTGGCATCATTTCCTCTCAAAAACAACATCTGCGATTTAGTTGATTGCTAAAGCCATCATTTTAAAATCATCTCAGGAATCCAAAGGGACTGGAAAACACTTCATTAAAACTGACTTATTAGGAAATGGTTTGAACCAAGAGAATTAAAATCAGGACAAGAGCCTTAAAAAAATTAAATTTAGGAGAAGAGCCTTCAAAAAATTAAAATCAGGACAAGAGCCTTCAAAAAATTAAAATCAGGACAAGAGCCTTAAAAAAATTAAAATGAGGACAAGAGCCCAAGAGAATTAAAATCAGGAGAAATTCACGTTATTCCCCCCACACACACCCCGGGACAGACGGGAGGCCGCGAGTCCCGCCCTGCCGCCGGAACCGGCCCTTAACTCGAGCAGGGAGTGCTGCACCGGCACGAGAGCCACTGCGCATGCGTCGCCGGTCCCTCTCCTGCCTGCCCTTACTTACCACGTGATCGCCGGCGTCTTGCCAACGACTGCGCATGCGCCCCCCCCACCCCACCCCCCCCACCCCGCCGCCCGACCGCCCGGCTTCGCTTTCTTACTGCGGCTCCCCCTCCACTTTTCCGGCTCCCTGGGGTTCCCTCACCCACATTTCGGGGTCCCCTTCTCACATTTTAGGGGTGATGACCCCGCAATTTACGGTTCGGGGGGGGGGAGGAGAGGAAACGGGGTGCCCAAGAAGGGGTTTCTTTTTTTTTTTTCTCTCTTTTATTTCATTTTCATTTTATTTCCTTTTTAGTTTTTTTGCCTTTTTTTTTAAATTTTCTTTTTTATATTTCCTTCTTTACTTCGTTTATTTTTTATTCTCTTTATTTTTCATTTTCTCTCCCAGTGCTCCCCAGTAACACCCAGTGCTCCCCAACAACCCTCAGTAACACCCAGTGCTCCCCAGTACACCCCAGTAACACCCAGTGCTCCTCAACAACCCCCAGTAACACCCAGTGCTCCCCAAAAATTGACCCAAAACCGACCCAAATCACCCCAAAAGCTGACCCAAAACTGACCCCAAAACCTGACCCCAATCATCCCAAAAGCTGACCCAAAACTGACCCCAATCATCCCAAAAGCTGACCCAAAACTGACCCCAATCATCCCAAAAGCTGACCCAAAACTGACCCCAATCATCCCAAAAGCTGACCCAAAACTGACCCCAATCATCCCAAAAGCTGACCCAAATCACCCCAAACAATGACCCCAAACTGACCCCAAAAACTGACCCAAATCATCCCCAAAACTGACCCAAAACTCTGCATTTCTTTGGCATCATTTCCTCTCAAAAACAACATCTGCGATTTAGTTGATTGCTAAAGCCATCATTTTAAAATCATCTCAGGAATCCAAAGGGACTGGAAAACACACAGAAATCATTCCTGCACCCACCAAAGCATTAGGAATTGGAACCCGATTCCCTCATCTCTCTCCTTGTTCTTCTTGGCTGGAAAACCTGATGATCCCCACTGGCTGTTTTTAGGCTGCTTTTCTTCCACAGCTCCTTTCCTCCCGGCTGAAACCTCCTGGCATCTTCAGGCCTTATCTGGAGGGAAGCCCCTCTGAAGTATTTCCTCTCGTGGCAATTCTGTGGGATGAAGAAGTAAACAAAGCACATCAAGAGCTCCTTCTACCCCCTTCCCTCGCAAACACCCTCCCAGCTTGTCCTTGGCAGCTCCATCCCCCCGGCAGCCGCACCCGACGCTTCGGCTCCGCTGGGAAAGGGACAGCAAGTGCAGAAGCAAGTTCAGGTCTGGGCAGGGGCTCCCTGGGGAACGGCACTTCAGTGCTTTAGTCCGTGGCCTTTCCTGCTGCCCTCCCTCCTGGAGGCAGAGGATGACCCGTCCCTTGTTTCTCCCACGCTGGCAGACCCAGGTCCTGCTCCTTTGGCCCCACTTTTCTTGGCAGACCCGGCATCATTTCCCAGGGTCCCCAGGAAACTTCTGCACTTGACCCACTGCTAAGTGCAGAGCACAGGGCGAGGGAAGGACAAATTTCTCGGCACCCACCCCCTGGAATTTCCCTCCTCCGCAGCACGCTCCCGTTCCCGCTGTCTCTGGAGGTGCCCGCACGAGTCCTCCTTCTCCCAGCACCTCAGAGAATGTCCTTTTCACCCAGGTCCTGCTTACCGTCGTCCAACAAAACACGCTGACAACATTTTTCACGATGCCAGTGGAGAGCTATCAGAGCACACTGCACAGGGAAGCTGAGCCTGCCCCATCCCTGCAAGTGTTCCAGGCCAGGCTGGACGGGACTCGCAGCAACCGGGGACAGTGGAAGGTGTCCCTGCCCACGCAAGACAGGCTGGCCTTTGAAGGTCCCCTTCAAACCAAATCGCTCTGGCATTCCCCTCCAAAATCACTCCCAAAGAGACACAGCAACCAAAGCAGAGGGACTGCACTCCCAGCTTTTCTTACCTGCAGGCACACACAGCACAGCACGCTGGACATAAAAGCCACAGGGTTAGTCCTGCCAGAGGCGTCCGGCACACCCACGGCGACCGAAGGGAAAGAGGCAGCCTGGGAACACGGAGTAAAAGACACCTTAATTAGGACTACCCTGAGCCATAGCCAGGTCATTCCCACAGACAGCTTCACCGTCCAGTCGTCCAAAAAGCACTCACCGAGGCCTCAGGTAGGATGGTTCCTGACGCTGACCAGGTGAATACCTCCCTGGAAGCCCGCTCTGCTCCTGCCAGGCACTGGGGCTCACCCAGAGGGGCTTTGCCAAGCATCCAAGGGAAATTAAAATTACAGCCTGGGCAAAGGCGCTTCCCGCAGGACCGCTCCTGGCCAAGGCCACCGGTCCGTGCAAGTCAGACCACTGACCACCCAGGGCTGGGGATTTTCAGGGGCACGCTTCCAGCTTTTATTCTCCAGAAACTCCAGTTCTTCCTGGCACCGCTTGCCAGAAAGTCTTCCCCTGTTGGAAGAGGTCACTTAGTCTTTCGAGGGGCCAGATTGCCAAAGCCCGGCCAGTCCGTTCCCACGAGGAAAGGTAGCTTTGTCTTGTACAAGATACTGGGGGGGAGACACAAAAGTTTAATTTAAAAGAACTGCCTAGAATAGAAAGCAATTCAAACATAAGTCAGACAAGACTCGTGCAAAACTGAATTACACTGGACTTCAAAGGAGAATTCTTTCCCTCTGCACCTCAGAGAACCCCAATTTTCACCCAGGTCCCGCTTACCATTGTCACACAAAACGTGCTGACAAAATTTTTCAGGATGCCAGTGGAGAGATATCAGAGCACACTGCACAGGGAAGCTGAGCCTGCCCCATCCCTGCAAGTGTTCCAGGCCAGGCTGGACGGGACTCGCAGCAACCGGGGACAGTGGAAGGTGTCCCTGCCCACGGAAGACAGGCTGGCCTTTGAAGGTCCCCTTCAAACCAAATCGCTCTGGCATTCCCCTCCAAAATCACTCCCAAAGAGACACAGCAACCAAAGCAGAGGGACTGCACTCCCAGCTTTTCTTACCTGCAGGCACACACAGCACAGCACGCTGGACATAAAAGCCACAGGGTTAGTCCTGCCAGAGGCGTCCGGCACACCCACGGCGACCGAAGGGAAAGAGGCAGCCTGGGAACACGGAGTAAAAGACACCTTAATTAGGACTACACTGAGCCATAGCCAGGTCATTCCCACAGACAGCTTCACCGTCCAGTCACACAAAAAGCACTGACCTCCCAGGGCCTCAGTTAGGATGGCTCCTGACGCTGACACCTCCGTTTGCCCCGGGGGGTCAAGAATAACATGCCTGGGAAGAAGTCACCCCCAACAACAAAAAGGGAAAATTAGTGAAGCACGGGGTCCTCTTCTGACTAGATTGCCACCAGCATTCCAGAGCAGATGACACGACTGTTCTGTTACAGACGAGAAAAGCCTGTTCTCCCAAACAAACAGCGAGGAGATTTATGGGCACGCCTGAAAATTTCCTGTGAGGAACTTTTTGTAACTAAGGAGCAGGTGCTGTCTTGAGTTGAAGGCATCAATTTGACAGACACTTAGGACAGCAAACTCTTCAGCAGAGCAATTAACTGCAGCCTATTTGAACAGTAGGGGAGAGAAAACGACAGTCGAAGGGAAGACAAGAAAAGCAGAACTGGAATCAGCAGACTTTTCTTCCATCTCTCCCGAGGAAGTCTAGTTTGTCTGTTCTAATAATTCTATGCCCTTTTCTACATGAAACTTAGAGCAAGGCTGAAAAAACAACTAGAAAACACGGAGAGAAGCTTTTTAGAATTTCACGTGATTTTCCCAAACCGATGCCAGAAAAGCAGAACTCGGTAGAATGTACTCACCTCGAGGCCTTTGTTCTTTTCTTCCATAAGCTTCGTCACCTGATTGAAAAAGCAGAGTAGACTCGGTATTTAGGCTCCCAACAGGAAAACTTCCCCTTCATTTCCTAAAAGAAACTACATTAATCTGCACAGCTGCAGGCGCGTCTCCAGCTGTTAAAGCCTTTCAGCTTTTCGGAGGGTGAGAATGCTCTGCTAAGGAAGGCTGAAAACTGCTCGGAGCCTGCACAGGTCCAAGAGCCCCTTGATTTTGTCTGTGTTCCAGTCCCGGGCTAAAGAAAGGGCAGAAGAAGCGCAGTTGTTCCTTGCCTCTTCCCTAAGAGGTTCGGCCAGGTGCTGGGCCAGCCCGGGCACTCCGGGGGAAGGCCGGCAGTGCCCAAGCAGCGCCGCTTTGCCAGGGGCGTCGCTTGCAAGAGCGCCGCCGAGCGCCGGGCCCTGCCTCACAGTCGCCGCCTGGCGGACACGGCCGGGAGCGGCACTGCAGCCGCGCGCCTCCCCCCCCCCCCCTCCCCTCCTTGGCGAGACCCGCGGCGCCTTTGGACGCGCCCAGCTTACCCCGGGGTCGATCTCCGTCGAATCTGCCGCCGTGGGTCGCTTCCGGGGGGGGAAGGCGGCGGCGCAGCCCCGATAGCATCTCCAGGGCACGGCGGGAGCGAGCGGGGCAGAAGCGGGGGCAGAAGCGGGGGCAGGGGCGGGAGCGGAGCGGGGCGAGAGGGCGGCGCGACGTGCGCGCCATGCGGTCCTCGCGCGCCGCGGCCCCGAGACGGGGGCTGCCGGCGCCGGTGCCTGCCGCCGCCCACGAACCTGCCGCCCGCGCCCGCCCTGTCCCCGCAGCGGGAAGCAGCGCGGCGAGACGGCGCTGCGGGCGCGGGGTGGGGGTCCGGGTCGCGGCGGAAGCCTCTCGCCGCCATCTTTAGTGTGGTCGTTCCGGTCCTGGCGGCGCCATCTTTACTGTGGGCTTGGCGAACTTCCGGGCAGGGGTCGCCATCTTTAGTGTGGTCGTTCCGGTCCTGGCGGCGCCACCTTTGCTATGGGCTTGGCGGACTTCCGGGCCGGGGCCTTGGAGGACTTCCGGTCGCTCACTACTTCCGGTGACCGAGTTTACCCAAATTAGCGTCCCTCCTCGCTAATTTCTGCGCTTTCACCCCAAGAAATCTTCACGTTATTCCCCCCACACACACCCCGGGACAGACGGGAGACCGCGAGTCCCGCCCTGCCGCCGAAACCGGCCCTTAACTCGAGCAGGGAGCGCTGCACCGGCACGAGAGCCACTGCGCATGCGTCGCCGGTCCCTCTCCTGCCTGCCCTTACTTACCACGTGATCGCCGGCGTTTTGCCAACGACTGCGCATGCGCTGTTCAAAATTTTTTCAATGCAGTTCCTGTTTTCCGTCAGCAGGTGGCAGTATTTCATCTCAAATTTATGTGCAATTCCTTTTCTCTGTCACCAGGGGGCACTGTTGCTATGCGATTTTTTACTTATGGCATTTTTTTTGTTGTTTTATAACCGTATTTGTTCGTGTAGTTCTTTTGGGAAATCGGATAATTGGCTTGTGATTGCTGGTGGTTTGAAAATTTACTTGTGTAATTAGGCTCTTCTCCTGGTTTTAATTCTCTAGGCTCTTCTCCTAAGAGAATTAAAATCAGGAGAAGAGCCTAAAAAAAAAATGAAAATCAGGGGAAGAGCCTAAAAAAAATGAAAATCAGGAGAAGAGTCTAAAAATATAAAAATCAGGAGGAGAGCCCAAGAGAATTAAAATCAGGAGAAGAACCTAAGAGAATTAAAATCAAGAGAAGAGCCTAAAAAAATTACAATCAGGAGAAGAGCCTAAAAAAATTAAAAACAGGAGAGGAGCCTGAAAAAATTAAAATCAGGACACGGGACTAATACAATAAAAATCAGGAGAGGAGCCTAAAAAAATTAAAATCAGAAGAGGAGCCTGAAAAAATTAAAATCAGGACAGGGGACTAATACAATAACAATCAGGAGAGGGGACTAAAAAAATTAAAATCAGGATAGGGGACTAAAAAAATTAAAATCAGGAGAGGAGTCTAAAAAATTAAAATGAGGAGAAGAGCCTAAAAAAATTAAAATCAGGAGAGGAGCCTGAAGGAATTACAATCAGGAGAGACCCAGAACTCACCCAAGTCTCCCCAAAAAACTACCAGAAACTGATTCAAATCTCCCCAAAAATGACCCAGAACTCACCCAAATCTCCCCAAAAAGTGACACAAAAACTGATCCAATTCACTCCAAAAATTGATCCAGAACTGACCCAAAACTGGCCCAAATCACCTCAAAAACTAACTCCAAATTGGCCCAAAACCTGACCTAAAAATGCAAAAAACCCCCCCCAAAACTGACCCAAAATGATACAAAATCAGCCCCAAATATGACCAGAAACTGACCCCAAAATCCCAAAACACTGATACCAAGACTCACCCAAATCTCCCCAAAAAAATGACCCAAAAGTCAGCCCAATCACCCCAAAAAATGACCAGAAACTGACCCAAAATTACCACAAAAATAAACCCAAAACTCACCCAAATCATCCCGAAAAATGACCAGAAACTGACCCAAATCTCCCCCAAAAATGACCAGAAACTCACTAAAAATAACCCCCAAAAATGATCAGAAACTGACACAAATCTCCCCAACAAATGACCCAAACTTTATTTCTTTTCTTAGCAACAAATCCCTTCCTTTGCTCCCCTCTGGCCCTGCCCACACGGCCCCAGTTCAGCTCTCAGTGAGTTCTTGCTTCTGGGCAGCGACTCCTCTGCCTCTTGCTGGGGCGGCAGCAGCTCCTGTGCCGGCAGGGAGAGGGACCCCGAGCCAGGAGAGGGACCCCAGAACCAGGAGAGGGACCCCAGAACCAGGAGAGGGACCCCAGAACCAGGAGAGGGACCCCAGAGCCATTACAGGGACCCCAGAGCCATTATAGGGACCCCAGAGCCACGATAGAAACCCCAGAGTCCCTACAGAGACCCCAGAGCCATTATAGGGACCCCAGAGCCCTCCAGAGCCCCTATAGAGACCCCAGAGCCCCTATAGAGACCCCAGAGCCATTACAGGGACCCCAGAGCCATTACAGGGACCCCAGAGCCCTCCAGAGCCCCTTGCTGGGTCACAGCCCCTCTTCTCCCGTCCAAACCCACCTTTCTGGCTGCAGCTGCTTTTCTTCTCTGGCTCCCCCTTCCTTCCCCAGGGAGCTTTGCCTTGTTCTTTGGCCAGGCTCCAGCTGCAGCTCAAGGGCAAAGCTGCAACTACAATTCCCCCTTCGGGTTTTTCACCTGAAAAACAAAGGCTTGGGCCAAACTCTGACCAGTCACTCGCTGAACACGAGACATCAAACAGGGCACACAGAATAAAATGCATCCAACTCTAAATCATGTTACAATGACTGTCCACCCCAATCCAGCACTGACATTAAAAACCTTCAAGCAATCAAAAAGGCCTCCAAACATCCCTTAGATAGAGAAAAGCACACCAGGAACGAATGCAAAAAGAAAAATTCCAAACAATGCTCAATTAAATAACCATGGACTGATATAAAACATGTTTAGGGAACTTAAACCACTTCTTCCCATTATTCTCCATCAGAAATTACCCTTATTTAAGTTCTCCTTTTAACACTTCATTAAAACTGACTTATTAGGAAATGGTTTGAACCAAACTTCATAACTTGATGACTCCAGGGTTTGTGCTCCTTGACTTTGGCCTGAAGGGGTTTGGAACACAGGCTTTGTGCTGGAGAGCTTTTCCCCAATCTACAAACCCTTCTGCAAATGGGACTCCCTTCCCTCAGGGTTCGGTGGCCTCTGGTTTTCCTGAAGGCTGGGGGGGATCTGGGAGCCAAATCCCAAGGGATCCAGCCCAGCTCTGCACACACACACACACACATTTCCAGCTGGTCACAGTCTCACGGGGGCCACCACCACTCAGCACATTTGCACACAAACACCCCTCTGAGTTCCTGGCACTGGGTCTGATGGACTAAGAAATGATCAGTCTGGTGGTTTGCCCTCAGAGGAGTAAGATCCAATGATGCATTTCTATTTTCATGACAATATAACCTGGAAAACACAAACATATTTCTGCTTCATGTGCAATTTAAAATTCAAAGACACAGAAACATTCCTAGAGTTCAAGTCCCCAGGTTTGGTTCCAAATGTCACTCGGTCCCCCTGGGACAAGAACAGTGGCACACACGGACTCAACAGCCCTGCACAAGCCCAGGAGTGGGGGGGAAATATCCTTGAGAGCACTGCTGCATTTCAAAAAGAAGTCAGTCACATCAACTCTGTAACAAATAAAAAAGAGAAGCCAAAATAAATAACTGTAGACAGGGTATCAAGTACCTTGAGAATACCAATAAGAAAAAACTAAGAATAAAGGCATCTATTTGAAGTACAAAGAGTTTGGGAGACACCATTTGTTTGCCACAAAGCCTTTATTTTGTTGGCTCTTCTATAGTTAGAACCCAAACCTTACCCTCCCACAAAAAGCAGAAAACCTCTTCAGAGAGTTAGGAGATGGAGTCAGTTTGGATTAACGGGAAGAACATCTCTGGAGACAAAATAAAGCAGAGAAAATAACCCCATCCTCAACAACAGAGCTGCCTCCCCACTGCCTGCCCCTGGACACTTGCTCTGGGGGTGACAGAGCCTGAAGTCTCCTGCCTAGTCCTGGGCAATACTTCCTGGGGACCACAGCACCACTGAGTTCCTAAAAATATCACAGGTTGGGCAGGTGCTTGGATTTTGTCTGGATTAACTCCCCTTCTTCCTTTCCAGGTGTTGCCCTACTCATTGTAATGGTGCTTGTACTCCCTGAGCCATTCCCTCCCCCATCCAACCATCCCTTGTGCCCTCTCTGGCAAGGACAGTGGGTCCAGGTGTTCTGCCACGCTCCCAGGGCACAGGGGGGGACTGTGGAGCCACCCTCGAGGGGGGAAACGTGCCCTGCCTGCCCTGCCCAGGGAAAGGGAACTGCCCCAGTGCTCCCCAGCACAAGGCACCCTTGGAAATATCCACTGCAATGGGACACTCAGGGACAGCAACAAGCACTGCACGAGGCTGCTCTGGCACAGGGCCAATTTTAGCCTCAGCTTTTCTCTGGACCACTTCACTTTGTTTGCCACCTCATCCTGCAGTCAGAACTTGCTGTCCTTGCAACCTTTCAGGGTGACCAAAAATGAGAGAGGCCTCTGCTCCAGCACCCACAAGGGCCTGATCCATCTGACAGGATCCATTTTTCCAGGGAATTCAAAGCTCCACCTGAGGACTAGGGTCTTTTCTCACCCATCCCTGTGCTGCAGCTTGGCCTCCATCTCACTGTGCTTTCAGTTCCCTCCATGGTTGAACACTGGCAGCCCTGGCCCTGGGCGGAGCTCGGCATCCTGATCCCATCCCTCCTGGCCCCCGGAACCGCTGACTCAGCAATGGGGGGCCCTCCATTGCCAAGGGCACGGGCCCGTCGGGGCTCACGGGGGGAGCAGGAGGGCGAAGGCTCCAGCCCTGCTGCTACAAACCTTCCACCACTACAGCCAACAGAGGAGCCTCTCCAGCCCTGCCTCCCAAGGCATCCTCAACAAACCCAGCCCAGCTCCACAGGACAAACTGCTCCCTGTCTGCCCAGGCCAGTCTAATCCCAGAGGCTCCCAGGGTCATGCAAAACAACTGCCCAGGAGATCAGAGACCCCAGTCCATCTCTTCCTAGCACAGGTTTGGGTTAGTTTGGCAAGCAGACCAACTGAGGAATTCCCCAATGTTTTCCCAGTTTGACCCCTGTCACACCAATCACCTTAACACTGCCAGTCCATAATTCTCCCTCTCTTGGGTTAAGGACTGAGCAAGTTGGACCTGTGTCTGAGCAGGACATGTGCAAACCAAATGCTGGGGACTGGAACACACACCTGGCACTCCTGCAGCTCTCACAGTCACATTCCAGAGAAAACAGCCAATTGCACCCTCACTGCTCATTTCTTAATCCCAATCCCACACTTGTTTGGCACTTGGAGCACCGCTTTTAGAACCCAATTACAGCCCATTAGAGAGCTCCCTGTCTAGCAGGGACAGGGACCCCTGGGATACTCTCAGCAATGCCTGAATCCATGGCAGGGACCTTGCTTTGAGCTCCCCAGGGCCGGGCACCCCGAGGATCTCCCCGAATAATCCTTTCGGTGCGCGCTGGAGTCCTCGGGGTGCCCCAACCCGGGGGGCACCAACAGCACTGTCCCTCCAGGGGGCCAATTTGGTCCTAAACTGCAGGGGGATCTTGCCTGTGTCCCAGACTGGTCCGGAGATCTGAGGCCCTTCCCGAGAAAATCTCGGTGCCGGCGTGAAGGGCCAGAGATCCCTTGGAGCCACGGGAGAGCAGGCACAGAGTCCCTCCTGGGGGGCAATTTGCCTGCCTGAAAACAGCTCTTCAAAGGAGCCTCTAAGACTCAGCTGGTGACTTTTAGAAGCCAGGCATTCCTTGCTTACAACACCCTGCCATGATCCCAGCCCCACGGGGGTCCTGGCAATCCGCTCCCAAAGGGCACACGGAGGTGTCTCCACTGCAGCTGATGGGAGGGGTCAGCATTACAGGAGGGCTCATTTTCCTTCCCTGCATTCCTGTTCCACATTCAGGACATTTCCCAACACTTATCACCATACACAACTACCCTTAGAAGGTTTCCAAGGGGCTTCACCGAGGGCCTTCCCAGGTCTGCTCTGTCTGGAGCCCTCCAAGTCCTCAGTGCCTGCCTGAGGAACCTCAACACAACTCACCTGCTTACACAGCAACTTGGTGCTGCTTGCCTGCTGCCTCACTTCCCTTCTTCCTTCTTTCTTCACCTCCCTTGCTTGGTCCCTTTCAATCCCTGGGCTCAGCTCTGTGCACTTTCCAGGCTCCATCCCACTGCAAAAAGGATTAGCCCTTGTTACATCTCAACACTCAGAGAGCATTCCCCCTTTTTTCTTAACACTGGGCCATCAGGCCAGGGTCTCATTATTTAAAGCACAGTTTGACTCCTCAGTGACAACAACAGCTACAGCCCTGAATCCTAACACAGGCTGAGACACAAACACGGATGGGAACTCTTAAGGATCCACTTTGTCCTGCTCACCAATCAAAAGGAGCTTTCTGAACTCAAGAATAACAGACCCCAGGTCCTTTTTCTGCAACTTTACCTGCTATAAATGTGACCCACAAGACCTGCAAAGGCCCTTCCCACTTCACCTGCAGGGCTGGCAGTGCCACCACTGGACACGGCCCCAGTGGCTGGGTAGGAACAGAGGGGCTGGGGCGTCCAATCCATCGGCCCAGGCGGCACCAGGAGTTCCTGCAGTTCCTGAGGGGAGAGCCTCAAGCCAACAAAGGATTAGGAAGAATATTTTAAACTTTAATGTGTCTATCTCCTGGAATATGGGGACTTTGATAAGTCCTACTGGTGCAACAAGGACACACTCAAGGCTATCTATTAAAAGGATCTACCAGCACTCAAAAGCTATCACTGTCCTTCTGTCAGGGGGAACGCAGCAAACTCTCTTTGCCAGGAGCCTCCAGGAGGACTTCCAGCTTTTGGGGCTCCCTTTTAACCATTTTTCCCATAACTGGAGCTGGGACTATCACCTGCCCTACAGGGGGAACAGCCCACAAAGTTCACCATCAGGGATGCCATTAACTGAAAGTCCCTTCTCAGGGGGGTCACTGCACACCTTGGCCTTTGTTTGCCCTCCCCACCAAAGATGCTTCCAACAGTTCTGACACATCTGGCAGACCCAGAGCTCTCCTCAGGGAATGCTTCAGCTGCTTAAAGGTTGCCCTTGCACCATCTATTCAAAAAGTCGCCATAACAGTCTTACCACACATCCCGAGGGAGCAATGCAGAGTCCAGCCCGTCCCACCATTCCCAGCAAGGCAGTTCATGGGCTGTCTGGGGCTCAGGGAGGAGTCACGGGGCTTCTCTTCTTCCTGCCTGCTTGCCCCATTTTCTCCTGCAAAAGCAAAGCTTTCTTGGCTTTCCTTGCTCAAGGAGATGCAAAGGCCATCTTTTAAATCCAATACTGGAAACTCCTCCAGGTTGTCATTCAAGGTGCTTCTCTCAGGTCCTGCACTAATCAATCATCTTGTCCACTGGTTTTCTTGGCAGGTTCTTGCATTCACGTCCTACAAGCAAACCAGGAGGAGCCAATTTAGCTGTTCCTGCAACCAATCCAGTCTGGCATTCTGATTTTAAAGGATACTGGGTTGGCCTTACCCATAGAGATCCCACATCAGGGGTAATACCTACAGGTTCTGCCCTCTTCCACTCTCCTGCAGTTCCACTGGCCCACACCACAGGAACAACTGCAGCTGCCACTTCAGTCAGGGCCTTGCTGCTGACAGGAGTTATTCCCTGCACAACAAGAGCTGCTGCTTGGACACATTTAGTTTCAGCAATTACAGTGTCAAGAGCCCCAGTTTTCAATTCCATTTCTGCCTCAACTTTTCCAGCCCATCACTTCCTAGCAGAGGTTTGGGTGAGTTTGGCAAAAACACAAACTGAGGAATTCCCCAATGTTTTCCCAGTTTGACCCCTGTCACACCAATCACCTTAACACTGCCAGTCCATAATTCTCATTCTGCTGTGTTCAGGACTGAGGAAATTGTACTTGTGTCTGAGCAGGACATGTGCAAACCAAATGCTGGGGACTGGAACACACACCTGGCACTCCTGCAGCTCTCACAGTCACATTCCAGAGAAAACAGCCAATTGCACCCTCACTGCTCATTTCTTAATCCCAATCCCACACTTGTTTGGCACTTGGAGCACCGCTTTTAGAACCCAATTACAGCCCATTAGAGAGCTCCCTGTCTAGCAGGGACAGGGACCCCTGGGATACTCTCAGCAATGCCTGAATCCATGGCAGGGACCTTGCTTTGAGCTCCCCAGGGCCGGGCACCCCGAGGATCTCCCCGAATAATCCTTTCGGTGCGCGCTGGAGTCCTCGGGGTGCCCCAACCCGGGGGGCACCAACAGCACTGTCCCTCCAGGGGCCAATTTGGTCCCAAAATGCAGGGGGATCTTGCCTGTGTCCCAGACTGGTCCGGGGATCTGAGGCCCTTCCCGAGAAAATCTCGGTGCCGGCGTGAAGGGCCAGAGATCCCTTGGAGCCACGGGAGAGCAGGCACAGAGTCCCTCCTGGGGGGCAATTTGCCTGCCTGAAAACAGCTCTTCAAAGGAGCCTCTAAGACTCAGCTGGTGACTTTTAGAAGCCAGGCATTCCTATACACTGTGAGATATTTTAAGGCTTATCTGACTGAAAAGCATAAAGCTTTTATCATGGACACCTGACCTCCCACAGACAGCTCCTTTCCCCTTTCAGTACAAAATTATTTTCATGGAATCACTCAATAGGAAGTGCCCAGGAACCCCAGACTGTGCTTTCCAGAACAGAAAATAAACAGAAGAACGGAGTTTTGCACAAGTGTAACATACTCCAGAACAGACCTGACTTTAGTTTTACCCTTTGTGTTCAAATATTCCATAGAAAAGCTCCAGCAGGAGAGCTGGTACATTCCCAAGAGTATCCTGGAAGTCCCTTTCACGAGGGCTGGAGGAAAATCGCAGTTGTATGAGTCCCTTGTGCCTGCAGATGCCTGGGGATCCTCTCCATCCACCTCGTGCTCTCCCAACAGCAGAAAGGGTGCTGAGACAGGAGGAAGGAAACCTTTAGCATAAAGCTGGGGAGGAATATAAAGCTTCCTTTCCTGGGGAGCTTTGCGAAGTCTGCAACGAGAAAGGGAAAATTTGCATCTCCTTTGGTACACGTGTCAACAGAGACTGAGACTTTTTGCCTTTTTCAGACAACCGTGCCCCTTTTGGCTCCCTGGCAGCTCCAATGGCACCAGAACCCCCCTTCCTGCACACCCACGGCTGTCACACACAGGCACCCACACACTTTTGCACCAGCCCACACGTGGCCAACATCTTCCCACCCTAGACATCCCAAGGTCAGTAGTTTTGCTAGAGAGCACAGCAACCCCCCTGTCCTCACAAACTGCCTCCCTGCAAAAAAGGAATCGTTTTCCTGGACATTTCTCCCACAGTCAAGGTCTTTTCAAACTGCTGTCGTGCCACCAAACCTGCTCAGGGTCCCTCCCAGCTTCTGCCTGTCCTTGCATTTAAAGGCATAGGCACATTCTATCTTCCAACAGCAAACCCAGCTCCTCACGGGCAGTAGAAGCCCTGCTCTTACCTGGACAGACTGCCGGGCTCGGCACAGCTGTGGCTCATGGAGCAGCTTCCCAAGGCCGTTCTCTCTCCCAGCAGGAAGCACAACTCGCCTCCACACCAGGGGAAACCACGAGCGAGGCTGCAAATGGACACAGAACGAGCAAAAAGCATTAACGCAGCACCAAAAAACCAAGTTAAAGCAGTCTTTGCCTCATAACCCTGCACGGGGAAAGGGTTTGGGATCCCAAAGCAAACCCTCAGACACCCAGAGAGCACAGGACCCACAGCCATGCCACGGCTCCCCCCGGGGGCACCCGGCAGGTAAGGGGCTTACCCGGGCCCCGCCGCCCAGCACAAGGCGCCCCTAAACGCCCCCGGCTGCCCCGGTGCACAAACCCAGCGGCCAAGGCGCTCTCCCCTCCGCAGCCCGGGCAGCAGCGGGGCCGCACCCTCAGCCCCCACACACAACCGCCCCCACCTGCCCCGCCGGCCCTTTATACCGCGGGCCGGCAGCGCTGCCCAATCAGCACTCGAGCGCCTCCGCCCAATCCCAGCCCGCCTGGCCCTGCGGCCCCGCCCCGCCCGCTCAGCCCGGCCCCGGCCCTCGGCGCGGCCCCGGCCCCCGTTCCCTCCGCGCGGCTCCCGCCGCAGCCCCGGCGGGCTGAAAGCCCAGAGCCAACGGGAACTCCAGCCAGCTGCAGGCAGATGTTACTCTGTCCCAGTTTGCCAGGGGTGGGCACGAAGGGGCCCTTCCCCGTTCGGAAGTGGAAGTTGTCCCCTGTGCACAGCCCGCTCTGATCCTCGGCCTCGTGGGAGCCAATTCCCTTGTCCCAGCCCACTTCCTGCAGAGAAGAAAGGGAAAGATTGCACAGAAGGGAGACATTCTTCCCTGGGAGGGTGGGGAGGTGGCCTGGCACAGAGAAGTTGTGGCTGCCCCATCCCTGCAAGTGGCCAAGGCCAGGCTGGAGGTCTATTAGAAGGTGTCCCTGCCTGTGGCAGGGGGTGGAAGGAGATGATCCCTGAGATCCTTTCCAACCCAAACCACTCCAGGATCCCAGGATGATTCCATGCTCTCTCTCTGCATTTCTTTGGCATCATTTCCTCTCAAAAACAACATCTGCGATTTAGTTGATTGCTAAAGCCATCATTTTAAAATCATCTCAGGAATCCAAAGGGACTGGAAAACACTTCATTAAAACTGACTTATTAGGAAATGGTTTGAACCAAGAGAATTAAAATCAGGACAAGAGCCTTAAAAAAATTAAATTTAGGAGAAGAGCCTTCAAAAAATTAAAATCAGGACAAGAGCCTTCAAAAAATTAAAATCAGGACAAGAGCCTTAAAAAAATTAAAATGAGGACAAGAGCCCAAGAGAATTAAAATCAGGAGAAATTCACGTTATTCCCCCCACACACACCCCGGGACAGACGGGAGGCCGCGAGTCCCGCCCTGCCGCCGGAACCGGCCCTTAACTCGAGCAGGGAGTGCTGCACCGGCACGAGAGCCACTGCGCATGCGTCGCCGGTCCCTCTCCTGCCTGCCCTTTACTTACCACGTGATCGCCGGCGTCTTGCCAACGACTGCGCATGCGCCCCCCCCACCCCACCCCCCCCACCCCGCCGCCCGACCGCCCGGCTTCGCTTTCTTACTGCGGCTCCCCCTCCACTTTTCCGGCTCCCTGGGGTTCCCTCACCCACATTTCGGGGTCCCCTTCTCACATTTTAGGGGTGATGACCCCGCAATTTACGGTTCGGGGGGGGGGAGGAGAGGAAACGGGGTGCCCAAGAAGGGGTTTCTTTTTTTTTTTTCTCTCTTTTATTTCATTTTCATTTTATTTCCTTTTTAGTTTTTTTGCCTTTTTTTTTAAATTTTCTTTTTTATATTTCCTTCTTTACTTCGTTTATTTTTTATTCTCTTTATTTTTCATTTTCTCTCCCAGTGCTCCCCAGTAACACCCAGTGCTCCCCAACAACCCTCAGTAACACCCAGTGCTCCCCAGTACACCCCAGTAACACCCAGTGCTCCTCAACAACCCCCAGTAACACCCAGTGCTCCCCAAAAATTGACCCAAAACCGACCCAAATCACCCCAAAAGCTGACCCAAAACTGACCCCAAAACCTGACCCCAATCATCCCAAAAGCTGACCCAAAACTGACCCCAATCATCCCAAAAGCTGACCCAAAACTGACCCCAATCATCCCAAAAGCTGACCCAAATCACCCCAAACAATGACCCCAAACTGACCCCAAAAACTGACCCAAATCATCCCCAAAACTGACCCAAAACTCTGCATTTCTTTGGCATCATTTCCTCTCAAAAACAACATCTGCGATTTAGTTGATTGCTAAAGCCATCATTTTAAAATCATCTCAGGAATCCAAAGGGACTGGAAAACACACAGAAATCATTCCTGCACCCACCAAAGCATTAGGAATTGGAACCCGATTCCCTCATCTCTCTCCTTGTTCTTCTTGGCTGGAAAACCTGATGATCCCCACTGGCTGTTTTTAGGCTGCTTTTCTTCCACAGCTCCTTTCCTCCCGGCTGAAACCTCCTGGCATCTTCAGGCCTTATCTGGAGGGAAGCCCCTCTGAAGTATTTCCTCTCGTGGCAATTCTGTGGGATGAAGAAGTAAACAAAGCACATCAAGAGCTCCTTCTACCCCCTTCCCTCGCAAACACCCTCCCAGCTTGTCCTTGGCAGCTCCATCCCCCCGGCAGCCGCACCCGACGCTTCGGCTCCGCTGGGAAAGGGACAGCAAGTGCAGAAGCAAGTTCAGGTCTGGGCAGGGGCTCCCTGGGGAACGGCACTTCAGTGCTTTAGTCCGTGGCCTTTCCTGCTGCCCTCCCTCCTGGAGGCAGAGGATGACCCGTCCCTTGTTTCTCCCACGCTGGCAGACCCAGGTCCTGCTCCTTTGGCCCCACTTTTCTTGGCAGACCCGGCATCATTTCCCAGGGTCCCCAGGAAACTTCTGCACTTGACCCACTGCTAAGTGCAGAGCACAGGGCGAGGGAAGGACAAATTTCTCGGCACCCACCCCCTGGAATTTCCCTCCTCCGCAGCACGCTCCCGTTCCCGCTGTCTCTGGAGGTGCCCGCACGAGTCCTCCTTCTCCCAGCACCTCAGAGAATGTCCTTTTCACCCAGGTCCTGCTTACCGTCGTCCAACAAAACACGCTGACAACATTTTTCACGATGCCAGTGGAGAGCTATCAGAGCACACTGCACAGGGAAGCTGAGCCTGCCCCATCCCTGCAAGTGTTCCAGGCCAGGCTGGACGGGACTCGCAGCAACCGGGGACAGTGGAAGGTGTCCCTGCCCACGCAAGACAGGCTGGCCTTTGAAGGTCCCCTTCAAACCAAATCGCTCTGGGATTCCCCTCCAAAATCACTCCCAAAGAGACACAGCAACCAAAGCAGAGGGACTGCACTCCCAGCTTTTCTTACCTGCAGGCACACACAGCACAGCACGCTGGACATAAAAGCCACAGGGTTAGTCCTGCCAGAGGCGTCCGGCACACCCACGGCGACCGAAGGGAAAGAGGCAGCCTGGGAACACGGAGTAAAAGACACCTTAATTAGGACTACACTGAGCCATAGCCAGGTCATTCCCACAGACAGCTTCACCGTCCAGTCGTCCAAAAAGCACTCACCGAGGCCTCAGGTAGGATGGTTCCTGACGCTGACCAGGTGAATACCTCCCTGGAAGCCCGCTCTGCTCCTGCCAGGCACTGGGGCTCACCCAGAGGGGCTTTGCCAAGCATCCAAGGGAAATTAAAATTACAGCCTGGGCAAAGGCGCTTCCCCAGGACCGCTCCTGGCCAAGGCCACCGGTCCGTGCAAGTCAGACCACTGACCACCCAGGGCTGGGGATTTTCAGGGGCACGCTTCCAGCTTTTATTCTCCAGAAACTCCAGTTCTTCCTGGCACCGCTTGCCAGAAAGTCTTCCCCTGTTGGAAGAGGTCACTTAGTCTTTCGAGGGGCCAGATTGCCAAAGCCCGGCCAGTCCGTTCCCACGAGGAAAGGTAGCTTTGTCTTGTACAAGATACTGGGGGGGAGACACAAAAGTTTAATTTAAAAGAACTGCCTAGAATAGAAAGCAATTCAAACATAAGTCAGACAAGACTCGTGCAAAACTGAATTACACTGGACTTCAAAGGAGAATTCTTTCCCTCTGCACCTCAGAGAACCCCAATTTTCACCCAGGTCCCGCTTACCATTGTCACACAAAACGTGCTGACAAAATTTTTCAGGATGCCAGTGGAGAGATATCAGAGCACACTGCACAGGGAAGCTGAGCCTGCCCCATCCCTGCAAGTGTTCCAGGCCAGGCTGGACGGGACTCGCAGCAACCGGGGACAGTGGAAGGTGTCCCTGCCCACGGAAGACAGGCTGGCCTTTGAAGGTCCCCTTCAAACCAAATCGCTCTGGCATTCCCCTCCAAAATCACTCCCAAAGAGACACAGCAACCAAAGCAGAGGGACTGCACTCCCAGCTTTTCTTACCTGCAGGCACACACAGCACAGCACGCTGGACATAAAAGCCACAGGGTTAGTCCTGCCAGAGGCGTCCGGCACACCCACGGCGACCGAAGGGAAAGAGGCAGCCTGGGAACACGGAGTAAAAGACACCTTAATTAGGACTACACTGAGCCATAGCCAGGTCATTCCCACAGACAGCTTCACCGTCCAGTCACACAAAAAGCACTGACCTCCCAGGGCCTCAGTTAGGATGGCTCCTGACGCTGACACCTCCGTTTGCCCCGGGGGGTCAAGAATAACATGCCTGGGAAGAAGTCACCCCCAACAACAAAAAGGGAAAATTAGTGAAGCACGGGGTCCTCTTCTGACTAGATTGCCACCAGCATTCCAGAGCAGATGACACGACTGTTCTGTTACAGACGAGAAAAGCCTGTTCTCCCAAACAAACAGCGAGGAGATTTATGGGCACGCCTGAAAATTTCCTGTGAGGAACTTTTTGTAACTAAGGAGCAGGTGCTGTCTTGAGTTGAAGGCATCAATTTGACAGACACTTAGGACAGCAAACTCTTCAGCAGAGCAATTAACTGCAGCCTATTTGAACAGTAGGGGAGAGAAAACGACAGTCGAAGGGAAGACAAGAAAAGCAGAACTGGAATCAGCAGACTTTTCTTCCATCTCTCCCGAGGAAGTCTAGTTTGTCTGTTCTAATAATTCTATGCCCTTTTCTACATGAAACTTAGAGCAAGGCTGAAAAAACAACTAGAAAACACGGAGAGAAGCTTTTTAGAATTTCACGTGATTTTCCCAAACCGATGCCAGAAAAGCAGAACTCGGTAGAATGTACTCACCTCGAGGCCTTTGTTCTTTTCTTCCATAAGCTTCGTCACCTGATTGAAAAAGCAGAGTAGACTCGGTATTTAGGCTCCCAACAGGAAAACTTCCCCCTCATTTCCTAAAAGAAACTACATTAATCTGCACAGCTGCAGGCGCGTCTCCAGCTGTTAAAGCCTTTCAGCTTTTCGGAGGGTGAGAATGCTCTGCTAAGGAAGGCTGAAAACTGCTCGGAGCCTGCACAGGTCCAAGAGCCCCTTGATTTTGTCTGTGTTCCAGTCCCGGGCTAAAGAAAGGGCAGAAGAAGCGCAGTTGTTCCTTGCCTCTTCCCTAAGAGGTTCGGCCAGGTGCTGGGCCAGCCCGGGCACTCCGGGGGAAGGCCGGCAGTGCCCAAGCAGCGCCGCTTTGCCAGGGGCGTCGCTTGCAAGAGCGCCGCCGAGCGCCGGGCCCTGCCTCACAGTCGCCGCCTGGCGGACACGGCCGGGAGCGGCACTGCAGCCGCGCGCCTCCCCCCCCCCCCTCCCCTCCTTGGCGAGACCCGCGGCGCCTTTGGACGCGCCCAGCTTACCCCGGGGTCGATCTCCGTCGAATCTGCCGCCGTGGGTCGCTTCCGGGGGGGGAAGGCGGCGGCGCAGCCCCGATAGCATCTCCAGGGCACGGCGGGAGCGAGCGGGGCAGAAGCGGGGGCAGAAGCGGGGGCAGGGGCGGGAGCGGAGCGGGGCGAGAGGGCGGCGCGACGTGCGCGCCATGCGGTCCTCGCGCGCCGCGGCCCCGAGACGGGGGCTGCCGGCGCCGGTGCCTGCCGCCGCCCACGAACCTGCCGCCCGCGCCCGCCCTGTCCCCGCAGCGGGAAGCAGCGCGGCGAGACGGCGCTGCGGGCGCGGGGTGGGGGTCCGGGTCGCGGCGGAAGCCTCTCGCCGCCATCTTTAGTGTGGTCGTTCCGGTCCTGGCGGCGCCATCTTTACTGTGGGCTTGGCGAACTTCCGGGCAGGGGTCGCCATCTTTAGTGTGGTCGTTCCGGTCCTGGCGGCGCCACCTTTGCTATGGGCTTGGCGGACTTCCGGGCCGGGGCCTTGGAGGACTTCCGGTCGCTCACTACTTCCGGTGACCGAGTTTACCCAAATTAGCGTCCCTCCTCGCTAATTTCTGCGCTTTCACCCCAAGAAATCTTCACGTTATTCCCCCCACACACACCCCGGGACAGACGGGAGACCGCGAGTCCCGCCCTGCCGCCGAAACCGGCCCTTAACTCGAGCAGGGAGCGCTGCACCGGCACGAGAGCCACTGCGCATGCGTCGCCGGTCCCTCTCCTGCCTGCCCTTACTTACCACGTGATCGCCGGCGTTTTGCCAACGACTGCGCATGCGCTGTTCAAAATTTTTTCAATGCAGTTCCTGTTTTCCGTCAGCAGGTGGCAGTATTTCATCTCAAATTTATGTGCAATTCCTTTTCTCTGTCACCAGGGGGCACTGTTGCTATGCGATTTTTTACTTATGGCATTTTTTTTGTTGTTTTATAACCGTATTTGTTCGTGTAGTTCTTTTGGGAAATCGGATAATTGGCTTGTGATTGCTGGTGGTTTGAAAATTTACTTGTGTAATTAGGCTCTTCTCCTGGTTTTAATTCTCTAGGCTCTTCTCCTAAGAGAATTAAAATCAGGAGAAGAGCCTAAAAAAAAAATGAAAATCAGGGGAAGAGCCTAAAAAAAATGAAAATCAGGAGAAGAGTCTAAAAATATAAAAATCAGGAGGAGAGCCCAAGAGAATTAAAATCAGGAGAAGAACCTAAGAGAATTAAAATCAAGAGAAGAGCCTAAAAAAATTACAATCAGGAGAAGAGCCTAAAAAAATTAAAAACAGGAGAGGAGCCTGAAAAAATTAAAATCAGGACACGGGACTAATACAATAAAAATCAGGAGAGGAGCCTAAAAAAATTAAAATCAGAAGAGGAGCCTGAAAAAATTAAAATCAGGACAGGGGACTAATACAATAACAATCAGGAGAGGGGACTAAAAAAATTAAAATCAGGATAGGGGACTAAAAAAATTAAAATCAGGAGAGGAGTCTAAAAAATTAAAATGAGGAGAAGAGCCTAAAAAAATTAAAATCAGGAGAGGAGCCTGAAGGAATTACAATCAGGAGAGACCCAGAACTCACCCAAGTCTCCCCAAAAAACTACCAGAAACTGATTCAAATCTCCCCAAAAATGACCCAGAACTCACCCAAATCTCCCCAAAAAGTGACACAAAAACTGATCCAATTCACTCCAAAAATTGATCCAGAACTGACCCAAAACTGGCCCAAATCACCTCAAAAACTAACTCCAAATTGGCCCAAAACCTGACCTAAAAATGCAAAAAACCCCCCCCAAAACTGACCCAAAATGATACAAAATCAGCCCCAAATATGACCAGAAACTGACCCCAAAATCCCAAAACACTGATACCAAGACTCACCCAAATCTCCCCAAAAAAATGACCCAAAAGTCAGCCCAATCACCCCAAAAAATGACCAGAAACTGACCCAAAATTACCACAAAAATAAACCCAAAACTCACCCAAATCATCCCGAAAAATGACCAGAAACTGACCCAAATCTCCCCCAAAAATGACCAGAAACTCACTAAAAATAACCCCCAAAAATGATCAGAAACTGACACAAATCTCCCCAACAAATGACCCAAACTTTATTTCTTTTCTTAGCAACAAATCCCTTCCTTTGCTCCCCTCTGGCCCTGCCCACACGGCCCCAGTTCAGCTCTCAGTGAGTTCTTGCTTCTGGGCAGCGACTCCTCTGCCTCTTGCTGGGGCGGCAGCAGCTCCTGTGCCGGCAGGGAGAGGGACCCCGAGCCAGGAGAGGGACCCCAGAACCAGGAGAGGGACCCCAGAACCAGGAGAGGGACCCCAGAGCCATTACAGGGACCCCAGAGCCATTACAGGGACCCCAGAGCCATTATAGGGACCCCAGAGCCACGATAGAAACCCCAGAGTCCCTACAGAGACCCCAGAGCCATTATAGGGACCCCAGAGCCCTCCAGAGCCCCTATAGAGACCCCAGAGCCCCTATAGAGACCCCAGAGCCATTACAGGGACCCCAGAGCCATTACAGGGACCCCAGAGCCCTCCAGAGCCCCTTGCTGGGTCACAGCCCCTCTTCTCCCGTCCAAACCCACCTTTCTGGCTGCAGCTGCTTTTCTTCTCTGGCTCCCCCTTCCTTCCCCAGGGAGCTTTGCCTTGTTCTTTGGCCAGGCTCCAGCTGCAGCTCAAGGGCAAAGCTGCAACTACAATTCCCCCTTCGGGTTTTTCACCTGAAAAACAAAGGCTTGGGCCAAACTCTGACCAGTCACTCGCTGAACACGAGACATCAAACAGGGCACACAGAATAAAATGCATCCAACTCTAAATCATGTTACAATGACTGTCCACCCCAATCCAGCACTGACATTAAAAACCTTCAAGCAATCAAAAAGGCCTCCAAACATCCCTTAGATAGAGAAAAGCACACCAGGAACGAATGCAAAAAGAAAAATTCCAAACAATGCTCAATTAAATAACCATGGACTGATATAAAACATGTTTAGGGAACTTAAACCACTTCTTCCCATTATTCTCCATCAGAAATTACCCTTATTTAAGTTCTCCTTTTAACACTTCATTAAAACTGACTTATTAGGAAATGGTTTGAACCAAACTTCATAACTTGATGACTCCAGGGTTTGTGCTCCTTGACTTTGGCCTGAAGGGGTTTGGAACACAGGCTTTGTGCTGGAGAGCTTTTCCCCAATCTACAAACCCTTCTGCAAATGGGACTCCCTTCCCTCAGGGTTCGGTGGCCTCTGGTTTTCCTGAAGGCTGGGGGGGATCTGGGAGCCAAATCCCAAGGGATCCAGCCCAGCTCTGCACACACACACACACACATTTCCAGCTGGTCACAGTCTCACGGGGGCCACCACCACTCAGCACATTTGCACACAAACACCCCTCTGAGTTCCTGGCACTGGGTCTGATGGACTAAGAAATGATCAGTCTGGTGGTTTGCCCTCAGAGGAGTAAGATCCAATGATGCATTTCTATTTTCATGACAATATAACCTGGAAAACACAAACATATTTCTGCTTCATGTGCAATTTAAAATTCAAAGACACAGAAACATTCCTAGAGTTCAAGTCCCCAGGTTTGGTTCCAAATGTCACTCGGTCCCCCTGGGACAAGAACAGTGGCACACACGGACTCAACAGCCCTGCACAAGCCCAGGAGTGGGGGGGAAATATCCTTGAGAGCACTGCTGCATTTCAAAAAGAAGTCAGTCACATCAACTCTGTAACAAATAAAAAAGAGAAGCCAAAATAAATAACTGTAGACAGGGTATCAAGTACCTTGAGAATACCAATAAGAAAAAACTAAGAATAAAGGCATCTATTTGAAGTACAAAGAGTTTGGGAGACACCATTTGTTTGCCACAAAGCCTTTATTTTGTTGGCTCTTCTATAGTTAGAACCCAAACCTTACCCTCCTACAAAAAGCAGAAAACCTCTTCAGAGAGTTAGGAGATGGAGTCAGTTTGGATTAACGGGAAGAACATCTCTGGAGACAAAATAAAGCAGAGAAAATAACCCCATCCTCAACAACAGAGCTGCCTCCCCACTGCCTGCCCCTGGACACTTGCTCTGGGGGTGACAGAGCCTGAAGTCTCCTGCCTAGTCCTGGGCAATACTTCCTGGGGACCACAGCACCACTGAGTTCCTAAAAATATCACAGGTTGGGCAGGTGCTTGGATTTTGTCTGGATTAACTCCCCTTCTTCCTTTCCAGGTGCTGCCCTACTCATTGTAATGGTGCTTGTACTCCCTGAGCCATTCCCTCCCCCATCCAACCATCCCTTGTGCCCTCTCTGGCAAGGACAGTGGGTCCAGGTGTTCTGCCACGCTCCCAGGGCACAGGGGGGGGACTGTGGAGCCACCCTCGAGGGGGGAAACGTGCCCTGCCTGCCCTGCCCAGGGAAAGGGAACTGCCCCAGTGCTCCCCAGCACAAGGCACCCTTGGAAATATCCACTGCAATGGGACACTCAGGGACAGCAACAAGCACTGCACGAGGCTGCTCTGGCACAGGGCCAATTTTAGCCTCAGCTTTTCTCTGGACCACTTCACTTTGTTTGCCACCTCATCCTGCAGTCAGAACTTGCTGTCCTTGCAACCTTTCAGGGTGACCAAAAATGAGAGAGGCCTCTGCTCCAGCACCCACAAGGGCCTGATCCATCTGACAGGATCCATTTTTCCAGGGAATTCAAAGCTCCACCTGAGGACTAGGGTCTTTTCTCACCCATCCCTGTGCTGCAGCTTGGCCTCCATCTCACTGTGCTTTCAGTTCCCTCCATGGTTGAACACTGGCAGCCCTGGCCCTGGGCGGAGCTCGGCATCCTGATCCCATCCCTCCTGGCCCCCGGAACCGCTGACTCAGCAATGGGGGGCCCTCCATTGCCAAGGGCACGGGCCCGTCGGGGCTCACGGGGGGAGCAGGAGGGCGAAGGCTCCAGCCCTGCTGCTACAAACCTTCCACCACTACAGCCAACAGAGGAGCCTCTCCAGCCCTGCCTCCCAAGGCATCCTCAACAAACCCAGCCCAGCTCCACAGGACAAACTGCTCCCTGTCTGCCCAGGCCAGTCTAATCCCAGAGGCTCCCAGGGTCATGCAAAACAACTGCCCAGGAGATCAGAGACCCCAGTCCATCTCTTCCTAGCACAGGTTTGGGTTAGTTTGGCAAACAGACCAACTGAGGAATTCCCCAATGTTTTCCCAGTTTGACCCCTGTCACACCAATCACCTTAACACTGCCAGTCCATAATTCTCCCTCTCTTGGGTTAAGGACTGAGCAAGTTGGACCTGTGTCTGAGCAGGACATGTGCAAACCAAATGCTGGGGACTGGAACACACACCTGGCACTCCTGCAGCTCTCACAGTCACATTCCAGAGAAAACAGCCAATTGCACCCTCACTGCTCATTTCTTAATCCCAATCCCACACTTGTTTGGCACTTGGAGCACCGCTTTTAGAACCCAATTACAGCCCATTAGAGAGCTCCCTGTCTAGCAGGGACAGGGACCCCTGGGATACTCTCAGCAATGCCTGAATCCATGGCAGGGACCTTGCTTTGAGCTCCCCAGGGCCGGGCACCCCGAGGATCTCCCCGAATAATCCTTTCGGTGCGCGCTGGAGTCCTCGGGGTGCCCCAACCCGGGGGGCACCAACAGCACTGTCCCTCCAGGGGGCCAATTTGGTCCTAAACTGCAGGGGGATCTTGCCTGTGTCCCAGACTGGTCCGGAGATCTGAGGCCCTTCCCGAGAAAATCTCGGTGCCGGCGTGAAGGGCCAGAGATCCCTTGGAGCCACGGGAGAGCAGGCACAGAGTCCCTCCTGGGGGGCAATTTGCCTGCCTGAAAACAGCTCTTCAAAGGAGCCTCTAAGACTCAGCTGGTGACTTTTAGAAGCCAGGCATTCCTTGCTTACAACACCCTGCCATGATCCCAGCCCCACGGGGGTCCTGGCAATCCGCTCCCAAAGGGCACACGGAGGGGTCTCCACTGCAGCTGATGGGAGGGGTCAGCATTACAGGAGGGCTCATTTTCCTTCCCTGCATTCCTGTTCCACATTCAGGACATTTCCCAACACTTATCACCATACACAACTACCCTTAGAAGGTTTCCAAGGGGCTTCACCGAGGGCCTTCCCAGGTCTGCTCTGTCTGGAGCCCTCCAAGTCCTCAGTGCCTGCCTGAGGAACCTCAACACAACTCACCTGCTTACACAGCAACTTGGTGCTGCTTGCCTGCTGCCTCACTTCCCTTCTTCCTTCTTTCTTCACCTCCCTTGCTTGGTCCCTTTCAATCCCTGGGCTCAGCTCTGTGCACTTTCCAGGCTCCATCCCACTGCAAAAAGGATTAGCCCTTGTTACATCTCAACACTCAGAGAGCATTCCCCCTTTTTTCTTAACACTGGGCCATCAGGCCAGGGTCTCATTATTTAAAGCACAGTTTGACTCCTCAGTGACAACAACAGCTACAGCCCTGAATCCTAACACAGGCTGAGACACAAACACGGATGGGAACTCTTAAGGATCCACTTTGTCCTGCTCACCAATCAAAAGGAGCTTTCTGAACTCAAGAATAACAGACCCCAGGTCCTTTTTCTGCAACTTTACCTGCTATAAATGTGACCCACAAGACCTGCAAAGGCCCTTCCCACTTCACCTGCAGGGCTGGCAGTGCCACCACTGGACACGGCCCCAGTGGCTGGGTAGGAACAGAGGGGCTGGGGTGTCCAATCCATCGGCCCAGGCGGCACCAGGAGTTCCTGCAGTTCCTGAGGGGAGAGCCTCAAGCCAACAAAGGATTAGGAAGAATATTTTAAACTTTAATGTGTCTATCTCCTGGAATATGGGGACTTTGATAAGTCCTACTGGTGCAACAAGGACACACTCAAGGCTATCTATTAAAAGGATCTACCAGCACTCAAAAGCTATCACTGTCCTTCTGTCAGGGGGAACGCAGCAAACTCTCTTTGCCAGGAGCCTCCAGGAGGACTTCCAGCTTTTGGGGCTCCCTTTTAACCATTTTTCCCATAACTGGAGCTGGGACTATCACCTGCCCTACAGGGGGAACAGCCCACAAAGTTCACCATCAGGGATGCCATTAACTGAAAGTCCCTTCTCAGGGGGGTCACTGCACACCTTGGCCTTTGTTTGCCCTCCCCACCAAAGATGCTTCCAACAGTTCTGACACATCTGGCAGACCCAGAGCTCTCCTCAGGGAATGCTTCAGCTGCTTAAAGGTTGCCCTTGCACCATCTATTCAAAAAGTCGCCATAACAGTCTTACCACACATCCCGAGGGAGCAATGCAGAGTCCAGCCCGTCCCACCATTCCCAGCAAGGCAGTTCATGGGCTGTCTGGGGCTCAGGGAGGAGTCACGGGGCTTCTCTTCTTCCTGCCTGCTTGCCCCATTTTCTCCTGCAAAAGCAAAGCTTTCTTGGCTTTCCTTGCTCAAGGAGATGCAAAGGCCATCTTTTAAATCCAATACTGGAAACTCCTCCAGGTTGTCATTCAAGGTGCTTCTCTCAGGTCCTGCACTAATCAATCATCTTGTCCACTGGTTTTCTTGGCAGGTTCTTGCATTCACGTCCTACAAGCAAACCAGGAGGAGCCAATTTAGCTGTTCCTGCAACCAATCCAGTCTGGCATTCTGATTTTAAAGGATACTGGGTTGGCCTTACCCATAGAGATCCCACATCAGGGGTAATACCTACAGGTTCTGCCCTCTTCCACTCTCCTGCAGTTCCACTGGCCCACACCACAGGAACAACTGCAGCTGCCACTTCAGTCAGGGCCTTGCTGCTGACAGGAGTTATTCCCTGCACAACAAGAGCTGCTGCTTGGACACATTTAGTTTCAGCAATTACAGTGTCAAGAGCCCCAGTTTTCAATTCCATTTCTGCCTCAACTTTTCCAGCCCATCACTTCCTAGCAGAGGTTTGGGTGAGTTTGGCAAAAACACAAACTGAGGAATTCCCCAATGTTTTCCCAGTTTGACCCCTGTCACACCAATCACCTTAACACTGCCAGTCCATAATTCTCATTCTGCTGTGTTCAGGACTGAGGAAATTGTACTTGTGTCTGACCAGGACATGTGCAAACCAAATGCTGGGGACTGGAACACACACCTGGCACTCCTGCAGCTCTCACAGTCACATTCCAGAGAAAACAGCCAATTGCACCCTCACTGCTCATTTCTTAATCCCAATCCCACACTTGTTTGGCACTTGGAGCACCGCTTTTAGAACCCAATTACAGCCCATTAGAGAGCTCCCTGTCTAGCAGGGACAGGGACCCCTGGGATACTCTCAGCAATGCCTGAATCCATGGCAGGGACCTTGCTTTGAGCTCCCCAGGGCCGGGCACCCCGAGGATCTCCCCGAATAATCCTTTCGGTGCGCGCTGGAGTCCTCGGGGTGCCCCAACCCGGGGGGCACCAACAGCACTGTCCCTCCAGGGGGCCAATTTGGTCCCAAAATGCAGGGGGATCTTGCCTGTGTCCCAGACTGGTCCGGGGATCTGAGGCCCTTCCCGAGAAAATCTCGGTGCCGGCGTGAAGGGCCAGAGATCCCTTGGAGCCACGGGAGAGCAGGCACAGAGTCCCTCCTGGGGGGCAATTTGCCTGCCTGAAAACAGCTCTTCAAAGGAGCCTCTAAGACTCAGCTGGTGACTTTTAGAAGCCAGGCATTCCTATACACTGTGAGATATTTTAAGGCTTATCTGACTGAAAAGCATAAAGCTTTTATCATGGACACCTGACCTCCCACAGACAGCTCCTTTCCCCTTTCAGTACAAAATTATTTTCATGGAATCACTCAATAGGAAGTGCCCAGGAACCCCAGACTGTGCTTTCCAGAACAGAAAATAAACAGAAGAACGGAGTTTTGCACAAGTGTAACATACTCCAGAACAGACCTGACTTTAGTTTTACCCTTTGTGTTCAAATATTCCATAGAAAAGCTCCAGCAGGAGAGCTGGTACATTCCCAAGAGTATCCTGGAAGTCCCTTTCACGAGGGCTGGAGGAAAATCGCAGTTGTATGAGTCCCTTGTGCCTGCAGATGCCTGGGGATCCTCTCCATCCACCTCGTGCTCTCCCAACAGCAGAAAGGGTGCTGAGACAGGAGGAAGGAAACCTTTAGCATAAAGCTGGGGAGGAATATAAAGCTTCCTTTCCTGGGGAGCTTTGCGAAGTCTGCAACGAGAAAGGGAAAATTTGCATCTCCTTTGGTACACGTGTCAACAGAGACTGAGACTTTTTGCCTTTTTCAGACAACCGTGCCCCTTTTGGCTCCCTGGCAGCTCCAATGGCACCAGAACCCCCCTTCCTGCACACCCACGGCTGTCACACACAGGCACCCACACACTTTTGCACCAGCCCACACGTGGCCAACATCTTCCCACCCTAGACATCCCAAGGTCAGTAGTTTTGCTAGAGAGCACAGCAACCCCCCTGTCCTCACAAACTGCCTCCCTGCAAAAAAGGAATCGTTTTCCTGGACATTTCTCCCACAGTCAAGGTCTTTTCAAACTGCTGTCGTGCCACCAAACCTGCTCAGGGTCCCTCCCAGCTTCTGCCTGTCCTTGCATTTAAAGGCATAGGCACATTCTATCTTCCAACAGCAAACCCAGCTCCTCACGGGCAGTAGAAGCCCTGCTCTTACCTGGACAGACTGCCGGGCTCGGCACAGCTGTGGCTCATGGAGCAGCTTCCCAAGGCCGTTCTCTCTCCCAGCAGGAAGCACAACTCGCCTCCACACCAGGGGAAACCACGAGCGAGGCTGCAAATGGACACAGAACGAGCAAAAAGCATTAACGCAGCACCAAAAAACCAAGTTAAAGCAGTCTTTGCCTCATAACCCTGCACGGGGAAAGGGTTTGGGATCCCAAAGCAAACCCTCAGACACCCAGAGAGCACAGGACCCACAGCCATGCCACGGCTCCCCCCGGGGGCACCCGGCAGGTAAGGGGCTTACCCGGGCCCCGCCGCCCAGCACAAGGCGCCCCTAAACGCCCCCGGCTGCCCCGGTGCACAAACCCAGCGGCCAAGGCGCTCTCCCCTCCGCAGCCCGGGCAGCAGCGGGGCCGCACCCTCAGCCCCCACACACAACCGCCCCCACCTGCCCCGCCGGCCCTTTATACCGCGGGCCGGCAGCGCTGCCCAATCAGCACTCGAGCGCCTCCGCCCAATCCCAGCCCGCCTGGCCCTGCGGCCCCGCCCCGCCCGCTCAGCCCGGCCCCGGCCCTCGGCGCGGCCCCGCCCCCCGTTCCCTCCGCGCGGCTCCCGCCGCAGCCCCGGCGGGCTGAAAGCCCAGAGCCAACGGGAACTCCAGCCAGCTGCAGGCAGATGTTACTCTGTCCCAGTTTGCCAGGGGTGGGCACGAAGGGGCCCTTCCCCGTTCGGAAGTGGAAGTTGTCCCCTGTGCACAGCCCGCTCTGATCCTCGGCCTCGTGGGAGCCAATTCCCTTGTCCCAGCCCACTTCCTGCAGAGAAGAAAGGGAAAGATTGCACAGAAGGGAGACATTCTTCCCTGGGAGGGTGGGGAGGTGGCCTGGCACAGAGAAGTTGTGGCTGCCCCATCCCTGCAAGTGGCCAAGGCCAGGCTGGAGGTCTATTAGAAGGTGTCCCTGCCTGTGGCAGGGGGTGGAAGGAGATGATCCCTGAGATCCTTTCCAACCCAAACCACTCCAGGATCCCAGGATGATTCCATGCTCTCTCTCTGCATTTCTTTGGCATCATTTCCTCTCAAAAACAACATCTGCGATTTAGTTGATTGCTAAAGCCATCATTTTAAAATCATCTCAGGAATCCAAAGGGACTGGAAAACACTTCATTAAAACTGACTTATTAGGAAATGGTTTGAACCAAGAGAATTAAAATCAGGACAAGAGCCTTAAAAAAATTAAATTTAGGAGAAGAGCCTTCAAAAAATTAAAATCAGGACAAGAGCCTTCAAAAAATTAAAATCAGGACAAGAGCCTTAAAAAAATTAAAATGAGGACAAGAGCCCAAGAGAATTAAAATCAGGAGAAATTCACGTTATTCCCCCCACACACACCCCGGGACAGACGGGAGGCCGCGAGTCCCGCCCTGCCGCCGGAACCGGCCCTTAACTCGAGCAGGGAGTGCTGCACCGGCACGAGAGCCACTGCGCATGCGTCGCCGGTCCCTCTCCTGCCTGCCCTTACTTACCACGTGATCGCCGGCGTCTTGCCAACGACTGCGCATGCGCCCCCCCCACCCCACCCCCCCCACCCCGCCGCCCGACCGCCCGGCTTCGCTTTCTTACTGCGGCTCCCCCTCCACTTTTCCGGCTCCCTGGGGTTCCCTCACCCACATTTCGGGGTCCCCTTCTCACATTTTAGGGGTGATGACCCCGCAATTTACGGTTCGGGGGGGGGGAGGAGAGGAAACGGGGTGCCCAAGAAGGGGTTTCTTTTTTTTTTTTCTCTCTTTTATTTCATTTTCATTTTATTTCCTTTTTAGTTTTTTTGCCTTTTTTTTTAAATTTTCTTTTTTATATTTCCTTCTTTACTTCGTTTATTTTTTATTCTCTTTATTTTTCATTTTCTCTCCCAGTGCTCCCCAGTAACACCCAGTGCTCCCCAACAACCCTCAGTAACACCCAGTGCTCCCCAGTACACCCCAGTAACACCCAGTGCTCCTCAACAACCCCCAGTAACACCCAGTGCTCCCCAAAAATTGACCCAAAACCGACCCAAATCACCCCAAAAGCTGACCCAAAACTGACCCCAAAACCTGACCCCAATCATCCCAAAAGCTGACCCAAAACTGACCCCAATCATCCCAAAAGCTGACCCAAAACTGACCCCAATCATCCCAAAAGCTGACCCAAAACTGACCCCAATCATCCCAAAAGCTGACCCAAAACTGACCCCAATCATCCCAAAAGCTGACCCAAATCACCCCAAACAATGACCCCAAACTGACCCCAAAAACTGACCCAAATCATCCCCAAAACTGACCCAAAACTCTGCATTTCTTTGGCATCATTTCCTCTCAAAAACAACATCTGCGATTTAGTTGATTGCTAAAGCCATCATTTTAAAATCATCTCAGGAATCCAAAGGGACTGGAAAACACACAGAAATCATTCCTGCACCCACCAAAGCATTAGGAATTGGAACCCGATTCCCTCATCTCTCTCCTTGTTCTTCTTGGCTGGAAAACCTGATGATCCCCACTGGCTGTTTTTAGGCTGCTTTTCTTCCACAGCTCCTTTCCTCCCGGCTGAAACCTCCTGGCATCTTCAGGCCTTATCTGGAGGGAAGCCCCTCTGAAGTATTTCCTCTCGTGGCAATTCTGTGGGATGAAGAAGTAAACAAAGCACATCAAGAGCTCCTTCTACCCCCTTCCCTCGCAAACACCCTCCCAGCTTGTCCTTGGCAGCTCCATCCCCCCGGCAGCCGCACCCGACGCTTCGGCTCCGCTGGGAAAGGGACAGCAAGTGCAGAAGCAAGTTCAGGTCTGGGCAGGGGCTCCCTGGGGAACGGCACTTCAGTGCTTTAGTCCGTGGCCTTTCCTGCTGCCCTCCCTCCTGGAGGCAGAGGATGACCCGTCCCTTGTTTCTCCCACGCTGGCAGACCCAGGTCCTGCTCCTTTGGCCCCACTTTTCTTGGCAGACCCGGCATCATTTCCCAGGGTCCCCAGGAAACTTCTGCACTTGACCCACTGCTAAGTGCAGAGCACAGGGCGAGGGAAGGACAAATTTCTCGGCACCCACCCCCTGGAATTTCCCTCCTCCGCAGCACGCTCCCGTTCCCGCTGTCTCTGGAGGTGCCCGCACGAGTCCTCCTTCTCCCAGCACCTCAGAGAATGTCCTTTTCACCCAGGTCCTGCTTACCGTCGTCCAACAAAACACGCTGACAACATTTTTCACGATGCCAGTGGAGAGCTATCAGAGCACACTGCACAGGGAAGCTGAGCCTGCCCCATCCCTGCAAGTGTTCCAGGCCAGGCTGGACGGGACTCGCAGCAACCGGGGACAGTGGAAGGTGTCCCTGCCCACGCAAGACAGGCTGGCCTTTGAAGGTCCCCTTCAAACCAAATCGCTCTGGGATTCCCCTCCAAAATCACTCCCAAAGAGACACAGCAACCAAAGCAGAGGGACTGCACTCCCAGCTTTTCTTACCTGCAGGCACACACAGCACAGCACGCTGGACATAAAAGCCACAGGGTTAGTCCTGCCAGAGGCGTCCGGCACACCCACGGCGACCGAAGGGAAAGAGGCAGCCTGGGAACACGGAGTAAAAGACACCTTAATTAGGACTACACTGAGCCATAGCCAGGTCATTCCCACAGACAGCTTCACCGTCCAGTCGTCCAAAAAGCACTCACCGAGGCCTCAGGTAGGATGGTTCCTGACGCTGACCAGGTGAATACCTCCCTGGAAGCCCGCTCTGCTCCTGCCAGGCACTGGGGCTCACCCAGAGGGGCTTTGCCAAGCATCCAAGGGAAATTAAAATTACAGCCTGGGCAAAGGCGCTTCCCCAGGACCGCTCCTGGCCAAGGCCACCGGTCCGTGCAAGTCAGACCACTGACCACCCAGGGCTGGGGATTTTCAGGGGCACGCTTCCAGCTTTTATTCTCCAGAAACTCCAGTTCTTCCTGGCACCGCTTGCCAGAAAGTCTTCCCCTGTTGGAAGAGGTCACTTAGTCTTTCGAGGGGCCAGATTGCCAAAGCCCGGCCAGTCCGTTCCCACGAGGAAAGGTAGCTTTGTCTTGTACAAGATACTGGGGGGGAGACACAAAAGTTTAATTTAAAAGAACTGCCTAGAATAGAAAGCAATTCAAACATAAGTCAGACAAGACTCGTGCAAAACTGAATTACATTGGACTTCAAAGGAGAATTCTTTCCCTCTGCACCTCAGAGAACCCCAATTTTCACCCAGGTCCCGCTTACCATTGTCACACAAAACGTGCTGACAAAATTTTTCAGGATGCCAGTGGAGAGATATCAGAGCACACTGCACAGGGAAGCTGAGCCTGCCCCATCCCTGCAAGTGTTCCAGGCCAGGCTGGACGGGACTCGCAGCAACCGGGGACAGTGGAAGGTGTCCCTGCCCACGGAAGACAGGCTGGCCTTTGAAGGTCCCCTTCAAACCAAATCGCTCTGGCATTCCCCTCCAAAATCACTCCCAAAGAGACACAGCAACCAAAGCAGAGGGACTGCACTCCCAGCTTTTCTTACCTGCAGGCACACACAGCACAGCACGTTGGACATAAAAGCCACAGGGTTAGTCCTGCCAGAGGCGTCCGGCACACCCACGGCGACCGAAGGGAAAGAGGCAGCCTGGGAACACGGAGTAAAAGACACCTTAATTAGGACTACCCTGAGCCATAGCCAGGTCATTCCCACAGACAGCTTCACCGTCCAGTCGTCCAAAAAGCACTCACCGAGGCCTCAGGTAGGATGGTTCCTGACGCTGACCAGGTGAATACCTCCCTGGAAGCCCGCTCTGCTCCTGCCAGGCACTGGGGCTCACCCAGAGGGGCTTTGCCAAGCATCCAAGGGAAATTAAAATTACAGCCTGGGCAAAGGCGCTTCCCGCAGGACCGCTCCTGGCCAAGGCCACCGGTCCGTGCAAGTCAGACCACTGACCACCCAGGGCTGGGGATTTTCAGGGGCACGCTTCCAGCTTTTATTCTCCAGAAACTCCAGTTCTTCCTGGCACCGCTTGCCAGAAAGTCTTCCCCTGTTGGAAGAGGTCACTTAGTCTTTCGAGGGGCCAGATTGCCAAAGCCCGGCCAGTCCGTTCCCACGAGGAAAGGTAGCTTTGTCTTGTACAAGATACTGGGGGGGAGACACAAAAGTTTAATTTAAAAGAACTGCCTAGAATAGAAAGCAATTCAAACATAAGTCAGACAAGACTCGTGCAAAACTGAATTACACTGGACTTCAAAGGAGAATTCTTTCCCTCTGCACCTCAGAGAACCCCAATTTTCACCCAGGTCCCGCTTACCATTGTCACACAAAACGTGCTGACAAAATTTTTCAGGATGCCAGTGGAGAGATATCAGAGCACACTGCACAGGGAAGCTGAGCCTGCCCCATCCCTGCAAGTGTTCCAGGCCAGGCTGGACGGGACTCGCAGCAACCGGGGACAGTGGAAGGTGTCCCTGCCCACGGAAGACAGGCTGGCCTTTGAAGGTCCCCTTCAAACCAAATCGCTCTGGCATTCCCCTCCAAAATCACTCCCAAAGAGACACAGCAACCAAAGCAGAGGGACTGCACTCCCAGCTTTTCTTACCTGCAGGCACACACAGCACAGCACGCTGGACATAAAAGCCACAGGGTTAGTCCTGCCAGAGGCGTCCGGCACACCCACGGCGACCGAAGGGAAAGAGGCAGCCTGGGAACACGGAGTAAAAGACACCTTAATTAGGACTACACTGAGCCATAGCCAGGTCATTCCCACAGACAGCTTCACCGTCCAGTCACACAAAAAGCACTGACCTCCCAGGGCCTCAGTTAGGATGGCTCCTGACGCTGACACCTCCGTTTGCCCCGGGGGGTCAAGAATAACATGCCTGGGAAGAAGTCACCCCCAACAACAAAAAGGGAAAATTAGTGAAGCACGGGGTCCTCTTCTGACTAGATTGCCACCAGCATTCCAGAGCAGATGACACGACTGTTCTGTTACAGACGAGAAAAGCCTGTTCTCCCAAACAAACAGCGAGGAGATTTATGGGCACGCCTGAAAATTTCCTGTGAGGAACTTTTTGTAACTAAGGAGCAGGTGCTGTCTTGAGTTGAAGGCATCAATTTGACAGACACTTAGGACAGCAAACTCTTCAGCAGAGCAATTAACTGCAGCCTATTTGAACAGTAGGGGAGAGAAAACGACAGTCGAAGGGAAGACAAGAAAAGCAGAACTGGAATCAGCAGACTTTTCTTCCATCTCTCCCGAGGAAGTCTAGTTTGTCTGTTCTAATAATTCTATGCCCTTTTCTACATGAAACTTAGAGCAAGGCTGAAAAAACAACTAGAAAACACGGAGAGAAGCTTTTTAGAATTTCACGTGATTTTCCCAAACCGATGCCAGAAAAGCAGAACTCGGTAGAATGTACTCACCTCGAGGCCTTTGTTCTTTTCTTCCATAAGCTTCGTCACCTGATTGAAAAAGCAGAGTAGACTCGGTATTTAGGCTCCCAACAGGAAAACTTCCCCTTCATTTCCTAAAAGAAACTACATTAATCTGCACAGCTGCAGGCGCGTCTCCAGCTGTTAAAGCCTTTCAGCTTTTCGGAGGGTGAGAATGCTCTGCTAAGGAAGGCTGAAAACTGCTCGGAGCCTGCACAGGTCCAAGAGCCCCTTGATTTTGTCTGTGTTCCAGTCCCGGGCTAAAGAAAGGGCAGAAGAAGCGCAGTTGTTCCTTGCCTCTTCCCTAAGAGGTTCGGCCAGGTGCTGGGCCAGCCCGGGCACTCCGGGGGAAGGCCGGCAGTGCCCAAGCAGCGCCGCTTTGCCAGGGGCGTCGCTTGCAAGAGCGCCGCCGAGCGCCGGGCCCTGCCTCACAGTCGCCGCCTGGCGGACACGGCCGGGAGCGGCACTGCAGCCGCGCGCCTCCCCCCCTCCCCTCCCCTCCTTGGCGAGACCCGCGGCGCCTTTGGACGCGCCCAGCTTACCCCGGGGTCGATCTCCGTCGAATCTGCCGCCGTGGGTCGCTTCCGGGGAGGGAAGGCGGCGGCGCAGCCCCGATAGCATCTCCAGGGCACGGCGGGAGCGAGCGGGGCAGAAGCGGGGGCAGAAGCGGGGGCAGGGGCGGGAGCGGAGCGGGGCGAGAGGGCGGCGCGACGTGCGCGCCATGCGGTCCTCGCGCGCCGCGGCCCCGAGACGGGGGCTGCCGGCGCCGGTGCCTGCCGCCGCCCACGAACCTGCCGCCCGCGCCCGCCCTGTCCCCGCAGCGGGAAGCAGCGCGGCGAGACGGCGCTGCGGGCGCGGGGTGGGGGTCCGGGTCGCGGCGGAAGCCTCTCGCCGCCATCTTTAGTGTGGTCGTTCCGGTCCTGGCGGCGCCATCTTTACTGTGGGCTTGGCGAACTTCCGGGCAGGGGTCGCCATCTTTAGTGTGGTCGTTCCGGTCCTGGCGGCGCCATCTTTGCTATGGGCTTGGCGGACTTCCGGGCCGGGGCCTTGGAGGACTTCCGGTCGCTCACTACTTCCGGTGACCGAGTTTACCCAAATTAGCGTCCCTCCTCGCTAATTTCTGCGCTTTCACCCCAAGAAATCTTCACGTTATTCCCCCCACACACACCCCGGGACAGACGGGAGACCGCGAGTCCCGCCCTGCCGCCGAAACCGGCCCTTAACTCGAGCAGGGAGCGCTGCACCGGCACGAGAGCCACTGCGCATGCGTCGCCGGTCCCTCTCCTGCCTGCCCTTACTTACCACGTGATCGCCGGCGTTTTGCCAACGACTGCGCATGCGCTGTTCAAAATTTTTTCAATGCAGTTCCTGTTTTCCGTCAGCAGGTGGCAGTATTTCATCTCAAATTTATGTGCAATTCCTTTTCTCTGTCACCAGGGGGCACTGTTGCTATGCGATTTTTTACTTATGGCATTTTTTTTGTTGTTTTATAACCGTATTTGTTCGTGTAGTTCTTTTGGGAAATCGGATAATTGGCTTGTGATTGCTGGTGGTTTGAAAATTTACTTGTGTAATTAGGCTCTTCTCCTGGTTTTAATTCTCTAGGCTCTTCTCCTAAGAGAATTAAAATCAGGAGAAGAGCCTAAAAAAAAAATGAAAATCAGGGGAAGAGCCTAAAAAAAATGAAAATCAGGAGAAGAGTCTAAAAATATAAAAATCAGGAGGAGAGCCCAAGAGAATTAAAATCAGGAGAAGAACCTAAGAGAATTAAAATCAAGAGAAGAGCCTAAAAAAATTACAATCAGGAGAAGAGCCTAAAAAAATTAAAAACAGGAGAGGAGCCTGAAAAAATTAAAATCAAGACACGGGACTAATACAATAAAAATCAGGAGAGGAGCCTAAAAAAATTAAAATCAGAAGAGGAGCCTGAAAAAATTAAAATCAGGACAGGGGACTAATACAATAACAATCAGGAGAGGGGACTAAAAAAATTAAAATCAGGATAGGGGACTAAAAAAATTAAAATCAGGAGAGGAGTCTAAAAAATTAAAATGAGGAGAAGAGCCTAAAAAAATTAAAATCAGGAGAGGAGCCTGAAGGAATTACAATCAGGAGAGACCCAGAACTCACCCAAGTCTCCCCAAAAAACTACCAGAAACTGATTCAAATCTCCCCAAAAATGACCCAGAACTCACCCAAATCTCCCCAAAAAGTGACACAAAAACTGATCCAATTCACTCCAAAAATTGATCCAGAACTGACACAAAACTGGCCCAAATCACCTCAAAAACTAACTCCAAATTGGCCCAAAACCTGACCTAAAAATGCAAAAAACCCCCCCCAAAACTGACCCAAAATGATACAAAATCAGCCCCAAATATGACCAGAAACTGACCCCAAAATCCCAAAACACTGATACCAAGACTCACCCAAATCTCCCCAAAAAAATGACCCAAAAGTCAGCCCAATCACCCCAAAAAATGACCAGAAACTGACCCAAAATTACCACAAAAATAAACCCAAAACTCACCCAAATCATCCCGAAAAATGACCAGAAACTGACCCAAATCTCCCCCAAAAATGACCAGAAACTCACTAAAAATAACCCCCAAAAATGATCAGAAACTGACACAAATCTCCCCAACAAATGACCCAAACTTTATTTCTTTTCTTAGCAACAAATCCCTTCCTTTGCTCCCCTCTGGCCCTGCCCACACGGCCCCAGTTCAGCTCTCAGTGAGTTCTTGCTTCTGGGCAGCGACTCCTCTGCCTCTTGCTGGGGCGGCAGCAGCTCCTGTGCCGGCAGGGAGAGGGACCCCGAGCCAGGAGAGGGACCCCAGAACCAGGAGAGGGACCCCAGAACCAGGAGAGGGACCCCAGAACCAGGAGAGGGACCCCAGAGCCATTACAGGGACCCCAGAGCCATTATAGGGACCCCAGAGCCACGATAGAAACCCCAGAGTCCCTACAGAGACCCCAGAGCCATTATAGGGACCCCAGAGCCCTCCAGAGCCCCTATAGAGACCCCAGAGCCCCTATAGAGACCCCAGAGCCATTACAGGGACCCCAGAGCCATTACAGGGACCCCAGAGCCATTACAGGGACCCCAGAGCCCTCCAGAGCCCCTTGCTGGGTCACAGCCCCTCTTCTCCCGTCCAAACCCACCTTTCTGGCTGCAGCTGCTTTTCTTCTCTGGCTCCCCCTTCCTTCCCCAGGGAGCTTTGCCTTGTTCTTTGGCCAGGCTCCAGCTGCAGCTCAAGGGCAAAGCTGCAACTACAATTCCCCCTTCGGGTTTTTCACCTGAAAAACAAAGGCTTGGGCCAAACTCTGACCAGTCACTCGCTGAACACGAGACATCAAACAGGGCACACAGAATAAAATGCATCGAACTCTAAATCATGTTACAATGACTGTCCACCCCAATCCAGCACTGACATTAAAAACCTTCAAGCAATCAAAAAGGCCTCCAAACATCCCTTAGATAGAGAAAAGCACACCAGGAACGAATGCAAAAAGAAAAATTCCAAACAATGCTCAATTAAATAACCATGGACTGATATAAAACATGTTTAGTTAACTTAAACCACTTCTTCCCATTATTCTCCATCAGAAATTACCCTTATTTAAGTTCTCCTTTTAACACTTCATTAAAACTGACTTATTAGGAAATGGTTTGAACCAAACTTCATAACTTGATGACTCCAGGGTTTGTGCTCCTTGACTTTGGCCTGAAGGGGTTTGGAACACAGGCTTTGTTCTGGAGAGCTTTTCCCCAATCTACAAACCCTTCTGCAAATGGGACTCCCTTCCCTCAGGGTTCGGTGGCCTCTGGTTTTCCTGAAGGCTGGGGGGGATCTGGGAGCCAAATCCCAAGGGATCCAGCCCAGCTCTGCACACACACACACACACATTTCCAGCTGGTCACAGTCTCACGGGGGCCACCACCACTCAGCACATTTGCACACAAACAGCCCTCTGAGTTCCTGGCACTGGGTCTGATGGACTAAGAAATGATCAGTCTGGTGGTTTGCCCTCAGAGGAGTAAGATCCAATGATGCATTTCTATTTTCATGACAATATAACCTGGAAAACACAAACATATTTCTGCTTCATGTGCAATTTAAAATTCAAAGACACAGAAACATTCCTAGAGTTCAAGTCCCCAGGTTTGGTTCCAAATGTCACTCGGTCCCCCTGGGACAAGAACAGTGGCACACACGGACTCAACAGCCCTGCACAAGCCCAGGAGTGGGGGGGAAATATCCTTGAGAGCACTGCTGCATTTCAAAAAGAAGTCAGTCACATCAACTCTGTAACAAATAAAAAAGAGAAGCCAAAATAAATAACTGTAGACAGGGTATCAAGTACCTTGAGAATACCAATAAGAAAAAACTAAGAATAAAGGCATCTATTTGAAGTACAAAGAGTTTGGGAGACACCATTTGTTTGCCACAAAGCCTTTATTTTGTTGGCTCTTCTATAGTTAGAACCCAAACCTTACCCTCCCACAAAAAGCAGAAAACCTCTTCAGAGAGTTAGGAGATGGAGTCAGTTTGGATTAACGGGAAGAACATCTCTGGAGACAAAATAAAGCAGAGAAAATAACCCCATCCTCAACAACAGAGCTGCCTCCCCACTGCCTGCCCCTGGACACTTGCTCTGGGGGTGACAGAGCCTGAAGTCTCCTGCCTAGTCCTGGGCAATACTTCCTGGGGACCACAGCACCACTGAGTTCCTAAAAATATCACAGGTTGGGCAGGTGCTTGGATTTTGTCTGGATTAACTCCCCTTCTTCCTTTCCAGGTGTTGCCCTACTCATTGTAATGGTGCTTGTACTCCCTGAGCCATTCCCTCCCCCATCCAACCATCCCTTGTGCCCTCTCTGGCAAGGACAGTGGGTCCAGGTGTTCTGCCACGCTCCCAGGGCACAGGGGGGGGACTGTGGAGCCACCCTCGAGGGGGGAAACGTGCCCTGCCTGCCCTGCCCAGGGAAAGGGAACTGCCCCAGTGCTCCCCAGCACAAGGCACCCTTGGAAATATCCACTGCAATGGGACACTCAGGGACAGCAACAAGCACTGCACGAGGCTGCTCTGGCACAGGGCCAATTTTAGCCTCAGCTTTTCTCTGGACCACTTCACTTTGTTTGCCACCTCATCCTGCAGTCAGAACTTGCTGTCCTTGCAACCTTTCAGGGTGACCAAAAATGAGAGAGGCCTCTGCTCCAGCACCCACAAGGGCCTGATCCATCTGACAGGATCCATTTTTCCAGGGAATTCAAAGCTCCACCTGAGGACTAGGGTCTTTTCTCACCCATCCCTGTGCTGCAGCTTGGCCTCCATCTCACTGTGCTTTCAGTTCCCTCCATGGTTGAACACTGGCAGCCCTGGCCCTGGGCGGAGCTCGGCATCCTGATCCCATCCCTCCTGGCCCCCGGAACCGCTGACTCAGCAATGGGGGGCCCTCCATTGCCAAGGGCACGGGCCCGTCGGGGCTCACGGGGGGAGCAGGAGGGCGAAGGCTCCAGCCCTGCTGCTACAACCTTCCACCACTACAGCCAACAGAGGAGCCTCTCCAGCCCTGCCTCCCAAGGCATCCTCAACAAACCCAGCCCAGCTCCACAGGACAAACTGCTCCCTGTCTGCCCAGGCCAGTCTAATCCCAGAGGCTCCCAGGGTCATGCAAAACAACTGCCCAGGAGATCAGAGACCCCAGTCCATCTCTTCCTAGCACAGGTTTGGGTTAGTTTGGCAAACAGACCAACTGAGGAATTCCCCAATGTTTTCCCAGTTTGACCCCTGTCACACCAATCACCTTAACACTGCCAGTCCATAATTCTCCCTCTCTTGGGTTAAGGACTGAGCAAGTTGGACCTGTGTCTGAGCAGGACATGTGCAAACCAAATGCTGGGGACTGGAACACACACCTGGCACTCCTGCAGCTCTCACAGTCACATTCCAGAGAAAACAGCCAATTGCACCCTCACTGCTCATTTCTTAATCCCAATCCCACACTTGTTTGGCACTTGGAGCACCGCTTTTAGAACCCAATTACAGCCCATTAGAGAGCTCCCTGTCTAGCAGGGACAGGGACCCCTGGGATACTCTCAGCAATGCCTGAATCCATGGCAGGGACCTTGCTTTGAGCTCCCCAGGGCCGGGCACCCCGAGGATCTCCCCGAATAATCCTTTCGGTGCGCGCTGGAGTCCTCGGGGTGCCCCAACCCGGGGGGCACCAACAGCACTGTCCCTCCAGGGGGCCAATTTGGTCCCAAAATGCAGGGGGATCTTGCCTGTGTCCCAGACTGGTCCGGGGATCTGAGGCCCTTCCCGAGAAAATCTCGGTGCCGGCGTGAAGGGCCAGAGATCCCTTGGAGCCACGGGAGAGCAGGCACAGAGTCCCTCCTGGGGGGCAATTTGCCTGCCTGAAAACAGCTCTTCAAAGGAGCCTCTAAGACTCAGCTGGTGACTTTTAGAAGCCAGGCATTCCTATACACTGTGAGATATTTTAAGGCTTATCTGACTGAAAAGCATAAAGCTTTTATCATGGACACCTGACCTCCCACAGACAGCTCCTTTCCCCTTTCAGTACAAAATTATTTTCATGGAATCACTCAATAGGAAGTGCCCAGGAACCCCAGACTGTGCTTTCCAGAACAGAAAATAAACAGAAGAACGGAGTTTTGCACAAGTGTAACATACTCCAGAACAGACCTGACTTTAGTTTTACCCTTTGTGTTCAAATATTCCATAGAAAAGCTCCAGCAGGAGAGCTGGTACATTCCCAAGAGTATCCTGGAAGTCCCTTTCACGAGGGCTGGAGGAAAATCGCAGTTGTATGAGTCCCTTGTGCCTGCAGATGCCTGGGGATCCTCTCCATCCACCTCGTGCTCTCCCAACAGCAGAAAGGGTGCTGAGACAGGAGGAAGGAAACCTTTAGCATAAAGCTGGGGAGGAATATAAAGCTTCCTTTCCTGGGGAGCTTTGCGAAGTCTGCAACGAGAAAGGGAAAATTTGCATCTCCTTTGGTACACGTGTCAACAGAGACTGAGACTTTTTGCCTTTTTCAGACAACCGTGCCCCTTTTGGCTCCCTGGCAGCTCCAATGGCACCAGAACCCCCCTTCCTGCACACCCACGGCTGTCACACACAGGCACCCACACACTTTTGCACCAGCCCACACGTGGCCAACATCTTCCCACCCTAGACATCCCAAGGTCAGTAGTTTTGCTAGAGAGCACAGCAACCCCCCTGTCCTCACAAACTGCCTCCCTGCAAAAAAGGAATCGTTTTCCTGGACATTTCTCCCACAGTCAAGGTCTTTTCAAACTGCTGTCGTGCCACCAAACCTGCTCAGGGTCCCTCCCAGCTTCTGCCTGTCCTTGCATTTAAAGGCATAGGCACATTCTATCTTCCAACAGCAAACCCAGCTCCTCACGGGCAGTAGAAGCCCTGCTCTTACCTGGACAGACTGCCGGGCTCGGCACAGCTGTGGCTCATGGAGCAGCTTCCCAAGGCCGTTCTCTCTCCCAGCAGGAAGCACAACTCGCCTCCACACCAGGGGAAACCACGAGCGAGGCTGCAAATGGACACAGAACGAGCAAAAAGCATTAACGCAGCACCAAAAAACCAAGTTAAAGCAGTCTTTGCCTCATAACCCTGCACGGGGAAAGGGTTTGGGATCCCAAAGCAAACCCTCAGACACCCAGAGAGCACAGGACCCACAGCCATGCCACGGCTCCCCCCGGGGGCACCCGGCAGGTAAGGGGCTTACCCGGGCCCCGCCGCCCAGCACAAGGCGCCCCTAAACGCCCCCGGCTGCCCCGGTGCACAAACCCAGCGGCCAAGGCGCTCTCCCCTCCGCAGCCCGGGCAGCAGCGGGGCCGCACCCTCAGCCCCCACACACAACCGCCCCCACCTGCCCCGCCGGCCCTTTATACCGCGGGCCGGCAGCGCTGCCCAATCAGCACTCGAGCGCCTCCGCCCAATCCCAGCCCGCCTGGCCCTGCGGCCCCGCCCCGCCCGCTCAGCCCGGCCCCGGCCCTCGGCGCGGCCCCGGCCCCCGTTCCCTCCGCGCGGCTCCCGCCGCAGCCCCGGCGGGCTGAAAGCCCAGAGCCAACGGGAACTCCAGCCAGCTGCAGGCAGATGTTACTCTGTCCCAGTTTGCCAGGGGTGGGCACGAAGGGGCCCTTCCCCGTTCGGAAGTGGAAGTTGTCCCCTGTGCACAGCCCGCTCTGATCCTCGGCCTCGTGGGAGCCAATTCCCTTGTCCCAGCCCACTTCCTGCAGAGAAGAAAGGGAAAGATTGCACAGAAGGGAGACATTCTTCCCTGGGAGGGTGGGGAGGTGGCCTGGCACAGAGAAGTTGTGGCTGCCCCATCCCTGCAAGTGGCCAAGGCCAGGCTGGAGGTCTATTAGAAGGTGTCCCTGCCTGTGGCAGGGGGTGGAAGGAGATGATCCCTGAGATCCTTTCCAACCCAAACCACTCCAGGATCCCAGGATGATTCCATGCTCTCTCTCTGCATTTCTTTGGCATCATTTCCTCTCAAAAACAACATCTGCGATTTAGTTGATTGCTAAAGCCATCATTTTAAAATCATCTCAGGAATCCAAAGGGACTGGAAAACACTTCATTAAAACTGACTTATTAGGAAATGGTTTGAACCAAGAGAATTAAAATCAGGACAAGAGCCTTAAAAAAATTAAATTTAGGAGAAGAGCCTTCAAAAAATTAAAATCAGGACAAGAGCCTTCAAAAAATTAAAATCAGGACAAGAGCCTTAAAAAAATTAAAATGAGGACAAGAGCCCAAGAGAATTAAAATCAGGAGAAATTCACGTTATTCCCCCCACACACACCCCGGGACAGACGGGAGGCCGCGAGTCCCGCCCTGCCGCCGGAACCGGCCCTTAACTCGAGCAGGGAGTGCTGCACCGGCACGAGAGCCACTGCGCATGCGTCGCCGGTCCCTCTCCTGCCTGCCCTTACTTACCACGTGATCGCCGGCGTCTTGCCAACGACTGCGCATGCGCCCCCCCCACCCCACCCCCCCACCCCGCCGCCCGACCGCCCGGCTTCGCTTTCTTACTGCGGCTCCCCCTCCACTTTTCCGGCTCCCTGGGGTTCCCTCACCCACATTTCGGGGTCCCCTTCTCACATTTTAGGGGTGATGACCCCGCAATTTACGGTTCGGGGGGGGGGAGGAGAGGAAACGGGGTGCCCAAGAAGGGGTTTCTTTTTTTTTTTTCTCTCTTTTATTTCATTTTCATTTTATTTCCTTTTTAGTTTTTTTGCCTTTTTTTTTAAATTTTCTTTTTTATATTTCCTTCTTTACTTCGTTTATTTTTTATTCTCTTTATTTTTCATTTTCTCTCCCAGTGCTCCCCAGTAACACCCAGTGCTCCCCAACAACCCTCAGTAACACCCAGTGCTCCCCAGTACACCCCAGTAACACCCAGTGCTCCTCAACAACCCCCAGTAACACCCAGTGCTCCCCAAAAATTGACCCAAAACCGACCCAAATCACCCCAAAAGCTGACCCAAAACTGACCCCAAAACCTGACCCCAATCATCCCAAAAGCTGACCCAAAACTGACCCCAATCATCCCAAAAGCTGACCCAAAACTGACCCCAATCATCCCAAAAGCTGACCCAAAACTGACCCCAATCATCCCAAAAGCTGACCCAAATCACCCCAAACAATGACCCCAAACTGACCCCAAAAACTGACCCAAATCATCCCCAAAACTGACCCAAAACTCTGCATTTCTTTGGCATCATTTCCTCTCAAAAACAACATCTGCGATTTAGTTGATTGCTAAAGCCATCATTTTAAAATCATCTCAGGAATCCAAAGGGACTGGAAAACACACAGAAATCATTCCTGCACCCACCAAAGCATTAGGAATTGGAACCCGATTCCCTCATCTCTCTCCTTGTTCTTCTTGGCTGGAAAACCTGATGATCCCCACTGGCTGTTTTTAGGCTGCTTTTCTTCCACAGCTCCTTTCCTCCCGGCTGAAACCTCCTGGCATCTTCAGGCCTTATCTGGAGGGAAGCCCCTCTGAAGTATTTCCTCTCGTGGCAATTCTGTGGGATGAAGAAGTAAACAAAGCACATCAAGAGCTCCTTCTACCCCCTTCCCTCGCAAACACCCTCCCAGCTTGTCCTTGGCAGCTCCATCCCCCCGGCAGCCGCACCCGACGCTTCGGCTCCGCTGGGAAAGGGACAGCAAGTGCAGAAGCAAGTTCAGGTCTGGGCAGGGGCTCCCTGGGGAACGGCACTTCAGTGCTTTAGTCCGTGGCCTTTCCTGCTGCCCTCCCTCCTGGAGGCAGAGGATGACCCGTCCCTTGTTTCTCCCACGCTGGCAGACCCAGGTCCTGCTCCTTTGGCCCCACTTTTCTTGGCAGACCCGGCATCATTTCCCAGGGTCCCCAGGAAACTTCTGCACTTGACCCACTGCTAAGTGCAGAGCACAGGGCGAGGGAAGGACAAATTTCTCGGCACCCACCCCCTGGAATTTCCCTCCTCCGCAGCACGCTCCCGTTCCCGCTGTCTCTGGAGGTGCCCGCACGAGTCCTCCTTCTCCCAGCACCTCAGAGAATGTCCTTTTCACCCAGGTCCTGCTTACCGTCGTCCAACAAAACACGCTGACAACATTTTTCACGATGCCAGTGGAGAGCTATCAGAGCACACTGCACAGGGAAGCTGAGCCTGCCCCATCCCTGCAAGTGTTCCAGGCCAGGCTGGACGGGACTCGCAGCAACCGGGGACAGTGGAAGGTGTCCCTGCCCACGCAAAACAGGCTGGCCTTTGAAGGTCCCCTTCAAACCAAATCGCTCTGGGATTCCCCTCCAAAATCACTCCCAAAGAGACACAGCAACCAAAGCAGAGGGACTGCACTCCCAGCTTTTCTTACCTGCAGGCACACACAGCACAGCACGCTGGACAGAAAAGCCACAGGGTTAGTCCTGCCAGAGGCGTCCGGCACACCCACGGCGACCGAAGGGAAAGAGGCAGCCTGGGAACACGGAGTAAAAGACACCTTAATTAGGACTACCCTGAGCCATAGCCAGGTCATTCCCACAGACAGCTTCACCGTCCAGTCGTCCAAAAAGCACTCACCGAGGCCTCAGGTAGGATGGTTCCTGACGCTGACCAGGTGAATACCTCCCTGGAAGCCCGCTCTGCTCCTGCCAGGCACTGGGGCTCACCCAGAGGGGCTTTGCCAAGCATCCAAGGGAAATTAAAATTACAGCCTGGGCAAAGGCGCTTCCCGCAGGACCGCTCCTGGCCAAGGCCACCGGTCCGTGCAAGTCAGACCACTGACCACCCAGGGCTGGGGATTTTCAGGGGCACGCTTCCAGCTTTTATTCTCCAGAAACTCCAGTTCTTCCTGGCACCGCTTGCCAGAAAGTCTTCCCCTGTTGGAAGAGGTCACTTAGTCTTTCGAGGGGCCAGATTGCCAAAGCCCGGCCAGTCCGTTCCCACGAGGAAAGGTAGCTTTGTCTTGTACAAGATACTGGGGGGGAGACACAAAAGTTTAATTTAAAAGAACTGCCTAGAATAGAAAGCAATTCAAACATAAGTCAGACAAGACTCGTGCAAAACTGAATTACATTGGACTTCAAAGGAGAATTCTTTCCCTCTGCACCTCAGAGAACCCCAATTTTCACCCAGGTCCCGCTTACCATTGTCACACAAAACGTGCTGACAAAATTTTTCAGGATGCCAGTGGAGAGATATCAGAGCACACTGCACAGGGAAGCTGAGCCTGCCCCATCCCTGCAAGTGTTCCAGGCCAGGCTGGACGGGACTCGCAGCAACCGGGGACAGTGGAAGGTGTCCCTGCCCACGGAAGACAGGCTGGCCTTTGAAGGTCCCCTTCAAACCAAATCGCTCTGGCATTCCCCTCCAAAATCACTCCCAAAGAGACACAGCAACCAAAGCAGAGGGACTGCACTCCCAGCTTTTCTTACCTGCAGGCACACACAGCACAGCACGCTGGACATAAAAGCCACAGGGTTAGTCCTGCCAGAGGCGTCCGGCACACCCACGGCGACCGAAGGGAAAGAGGCAGCCTGGGAACACGGAGTAAAAGACACCTTAATTAGGACTACACTGAGCCATAGCCAGGTCATTCCCACAGACAGCTTCACCGTCCAGTCACACAAAAAGCACTGACCTCCCAGGGCCTCAGTTAGGATGGCTCCTGACGCTGACACCTCCGTTTGCCCCGGGGGGTCAAGAATAACATGCCTGGGAAGAAGTCACCCCCAACAACAAAAAGGGAAAATTAGTGAAGCACGGGGTCCTCTTCTGACTAGATTGCCACCAGCATTCCAGAGCAGATGACACGACTGTTCTGTTACAGACGAGAAAAGCCTGTTCTCCCAAACAAACAGCGAGGAGATTTATGGGCACGCCTGAAAATTTCCTGTGAGGAACTTTTTGTAACTAAGGAGCAGGTGCTGTCTTGAGTTGAAGGCATCAATTTGACAGACACTTAGGACAGCAAACTCTTCAGCAGAGCAATTAACTGCAGCCTATTTGAACAGTAGGGGAGAGAAAACGACAGTCGAAGGGAAGACAAGAAAAGCAGAACTGGAATCAGCAGACTTTTCTTCCATCTCTCCCGAGGAAGTCTAGTTTGTCTGTTCTAATAATTCTATGCCCTTTTCTACATGAAACTTAGAGCAAGGCTGAAAAAACAACTAGAAAACACGGAGAGAAGCTTTTTAGAATTTCACGTGATTTTCCCAAACCGATGCCAGAAAAGCAGAACTCGGTAGAATGTACTCACCTCGAGGCCTTTGTTCTTTTCTTCCATAAGCTTCGTCACCTGATTGAAAAAGCAGAGTAGACTCGGTATTTAGGCTCCCAACAGGAAAACTTCCCCTTCATTTCCTAAAAGAAACTACATTAATCTGCACAGCTGCAGGCGCGTCTCCAGCTGTTAAAGCCTTTCAGCTTTTCGGAGGGTGAGAATGCTCTGCTAAGGAAGGCTGAAAACTGCTCGGAGCCTGCACAGGTCCAAGAGCCCCTTGATTTTGTCTGTGTTCCAGTCCCGGGCTAAAGAAAGGGCAGAAGAAGCGCAGTTGTTCCTTGCCTCTTCCCTAAGAGGTTCGGCCAGGTGCTGGGCCAGCCCGGGCACTCCGGGGGAAGGCCGGCAGTGCCCAAGCAGCGCCGCTTTGCCAGGGGCGTCGCTTGCAAGAGCGCCGCCGAGCGCCGGGCCCTGCCTCACAGTCGCCGCCTGGCGGACACGGCCGGGAGCGGCACTGCAGCCGCGCGCCTCCCCCCCCCCCCTCCCCTCCTTGGCGAGACCCGCGGCGCCTTTGGACGCGCCCAGCTTACCCCGGGGTCGATCTCCGTCGAATCTGCCGCCGTGGGTCGCTTCTGGGGGGGGAAGGCGGCGGCGCAGCCCCGATAGCATCTCCAGGGCACGGCGGGAGCGAGCGGGGCAGAAGCGGGGGCAGAAGCGGGGGCAGGGGCGGGAGCGGAGCGGGGCGAGAGAGCGGGGCGAGAGGGCGGCGCGACGTGCGCGCCATGCGGTCCTCGCGCGCCGCGGCCCCGAGACGGGGGCTGCCGGCGCCGGTGCCTGCCGCCGCCCACGAACCTGCCGCCCGCGCCCGCCCTGTCCCCGCAGCGGGAAGCAGCGCGGCGAGACGGCGCTGCGGGCGCGGGGTGGGGGTCCGGGTCGCGGCGGAAGCCTCTCGCCGCCATCTTTAGTGTGGTCGTTCCGGTCCTGGCGGCGCCATCTTTACTGTGGGCTTGGCAAACTTCCGGGCAGGGGCCGCCATCTTTAGTGTGGTCGTTCCGGTCCTGGTGGCGCCATCTTTGCTATGGGCTTGGCGGACTTCCGTGCCGGGGCCTTGGAGGACTTCCGGTCGCTCACTACTTCCGGTGACCGAGTTTACCCAAATTAGCGTCCCTCCTCGCTAATTTCTGCGCTTTCACCCCAAGAAATCTTCACGTTATTCCCCTCCCGCACACCCCGGGACAGACGGGAGACCGCGAGTCCCGCCCTGCCGCCGGAACCGGCCCTTAACTCGAGCAGGGAGCGCTGCACCGGCACGAGAGCCACTGCGCATGCGTCGCCGGTCCCTCTCCTGCCTGCCCTTACTTACCACGTGATCGCCGGCGTTTTGCCAACGACTGCGCATGCGCTGTTCAAAATTTTTTCAATGCAGTTCCTGTTTTCCGTCAGCAGGTGGCAGTATTTCATCTCAAATTTATGTGCAATTCCTTTTCTCTGTCACCAGGGGGCACTGTTGCTATGCGATTTTTTACTTATGGCATTTTTTTTGTTGTTTTATAACCGTATTTGTTCGTGTAGTTCTTTTGGGAAATCGGATAATTGGCTTGTGATTGCTGGTGGTTTGAAAATTTACTTGTGTAATTAGGCTCTTCTCCTGGTTTTAATTCTCTAGGCTCTTCTCCTAAGAGAATTAAAATCAGGAGAAGAGCCTAAAAAAAAAATGAAAATCAGGGGAAGAGCCTAAAAAAAATGAAAATCAGGAGAAGAGTCTAAAAATATAAAAATCAGGAGGAGAGCCCAAGAGAATTAAAATCAGGAGAAGAACCTAAGAGAATTAAAATCAAGAGAAGAGCCTAAAAAAATTACAATCAGGAGAAGAGCCTAAAAAAATTAAAAACAGGAGAGGAGCCTGAAAAAATTAAAATCAGGACACGGGACTAATACAATAAAAATCAGGAGAGGAGCCTAAAAAAATTAAAATCAGAAGAGGAGCCTGAAAAAATTAAAATCAGGACAGGGGACTAATACAATAACAATCAGGAGAGGGGACTAAAAAAATTAAAATCAGGATAGGGGACTAAAAAAATTAAAATCAGGAGAGGAGTCTAAAAAATTAAAATGAGGAGAAGAGCCTAAAAAAATTAAAATCAGGAGAGGAGCCTGAAGGAATTACAATCAGGAGAGACCCAGAACTCACCCAAGTCTCCCCAAAAAACTACCAGAAACTGATTCAAATCTCCCCAAAAATGACCCAGAACTCACCCAAATCTCCCCAAAAAGTGACACAAAAACTGATCCAATTCACTCCAAAAATTGATCCAGAACTGACACAAAACTGGCCCAAATCACCTCAAAAACTAACTCCAAATTGGCCCAAAACCTGACCTAAAAATGCAAAAAACCCCCCCCAAAACTGACCCAAAATGATACAAAATCAGCCCCAAATATGACCAGAAACTGACCCCAAAATCCCAAAACACTGATACCAAGACTCACCCAAATCTCCCCAAAAAAATGACCCAAAAGTCAGCCCAATCACCCCAAAAAATGACCAGAAACTGACCCAAAATTACCACAAAAATAAACCCAAAACTCACCCAAATCATCCCGAAAAATGACCAGAAACTGACCCAAATCTCCCCCAAAAATGACCAGAAACTCACTAAAAATAACCCCCAAAAATGATCAGAAACTGACACAAATCTCCCCAACAAATGACCCAAACTTTATTTCTTTTCTTAGCAACAAATCCCTTCCTTTGCTCCCCTCTGGCCCTGCCCACACGGCCCCAGTTCAGCTCTCAGTGAGTTCTTGCTTCTGGGCAGCGACTCCTCTGCCTCTTGCTGGGGCGGCAGCAGCTCCTGTGCCGGCAGGGAGAGGGACCCCGAGCCAGGAGAGGGACCCCGAGCCAGGACAGGGACCCCGAGCCAGGACAGGGACCCCGAGCCAGGAGAGGGACCCCAGAACCAGGAGAGGGACCCCAGAACCAGGAGAGGGACCCCAGAGCCATTACAGGGACCCCAGAGCCATTACAGGGACCCCAGAGCCATTATAGGGACCCCAGAGCCACGATAGAAACCCCAGAGTCCCTACAGAGACCCCAGAGCCATTATAGGGACCCCAGAGCCCTCCAGAGCCCCTATAGAGACCCCAGAGCCCCTATAGAGACCCCAGAGCCATTACAGGGACCCCAGAGCCATTACAGGGACCCCAGAGCCCTCCAGAGCCCCTTGCTGGGTCACAGCCCCTCTTCTCCCGTCCAAACCCACCTTTCTGGCTGCAGCTGCTTTTCTTCTCTGGCTCCCCCTTCCTTCCCCAGGGAGCTTTGCCTTGTTCTTTGGCCAGGCTCCAGCTGCAGCTCAAGGGCAAAGCTGCAACTACAATTCCCCCTTCGGGTTTTTCACCTGAAAAACAAAGGCTTGGGCCAAACTCTGACCAGTCACTCGCTGAACACGAGACATCAAACAGGGCACACAGAATAAAATGCATCGAACTCTAAATCATGTTACAATGACTGTCCACCCCAATCCAGCACTGACATTAAAAACCTTCAAGCAATCAAAAAGGCCTCCAAACATCCCTTAGATAGAGAAAAGCACACCAGGAACGAATGCAAAAAGAAAAATTCCAAACAATGCTCAATTAAATAACCATGGACTGATATAAAACATGTTTAGTTAACTTAAACCACTTCTTCCCATTATTCTCCATCAGAAATTACCCTTATTTAAGTTCTCCTTTTAACACTTCATTAAAACTGACTTATTAGGAAATGGTTTGAACCAAACTTCATAACTTGATGACTCCAGGGTTTGTGCTCCTTGACTTTGGCCTGAAGGGGTTTGGAACACAGGCTTTGTTCTGGAGAGCTTTTCCCCAATCTACAAACCCTTCTGCAAATGGGACTCCCTTCCCTCAGGGTTCGGTGGCCTCTGGTTTTCCTGAAGGCTGGGGGGGATCTGGGAGCCAAATCCCAAGGGATCCAGCCCAGCTCTGCACACACACACACACACATTTCCAGCTGGTCACAGTCTCACGGGGGCCACCACCACTCAGCACATTTGCACACAAACAGCCCTCTGAGTTCCTGGCACTGGGTCTGATGGACTAAGAAATGATCAGTCTGGTGGTTTGCCCTCAGAGGAGTAAGATCCAATGATGCATTTCTATTTTCATGACAATATAACCTGGAAAACACAAACATATTTCTGCTTCATGTGCAATTTAAAATTCAAAGACACAGAAACATTCCTAGAGTTCAAGTCCCCAGGTTTGGTTCCAAATGTCACTCGGTCCCCCTGGGACAAGAACAGTGGCACACACGGACTCAACAGCCCTGCACAAGCCCAGGAGTGGGGGGGAAATATCCTTGAGAGCACTGCTGCATTTCAAAAAGAAGTCAGTCACATCAACTCTGTAACAAATAAAAAAGAGAAGCCAAAATAAATAACTGTAGACAGGGTATCAAGTACCTTGAGAATACCAATAAGAAAAAACTAAGAATAAAGGCATCTATTTGAAGTACAAAGAGTTTGGGAGACACCATTTGTTTGCCACGAAGCCTTTATTTTGTTGGCTCTTCTATAGTTAGAACCCAAACCTTACCCTCCCACAAAAAGCAGAAAACCTCTTCAGAGAGTTAGGAGATGGAGTCAGTTTGGATTAACGGGAAGAACATCTCTGGAGACAAAATAAAGCAGAGAAAATAACCCCATCCTCAACAACAGAGCTGCCTCCCCACTGCCTGCCCCTGGACACTTGCTCTGGGGGTGACAGAGCCTGAAGTCTCCTGCCTAGTCCTGGGCAATACTTCCTGGGGACCACAGCACCACTGAGTTCCTAAAAATATCACAGGTTGGGCAGGTGCTTGGATTTTGTCTGGATTAACTCCCCTTCTTCCTTTCCAGGTGTTGCCCTACTCATTGTAATGGTGCTTGTACTCCCTGAGCCATTCCCTCCCCCATCCAACCATCCCTTGTGCCCTCTCTGACAAGGACAGTGGGTCCAGGTGTTCTGCCACGCTCCCAGGGCACAGGGGGGGACTGTGGAGCCACCCTCGAGGGGGGAAACGTGCCCTGCCTGCCCTGCCCAGGGAAAGGGAACTGCCCCAGTGCTCCCCAGCACAAGGCACCCTTGGAAATATCCACTGCAATGGGACACTCAGGGACAGCAACAAGCACTGCACGAGGCTGCTCTGGCACAGGGCCAATTTTAGCCTCAGCTTTTCTCTGGACCACTTCACTTTGTTTGCCACCTCATCCTGCAGTCAGAACTTGCTGTCCTTGCAACCTTTCAAGGTGACCATAAATGACAGAGGCCTCTGCTCCAGCACCCACAAGGGCCTGATCCATCTGACAGGATCCATTTTTCCAGGGAATTCAAAGCTCCACCTGAGGACCAGGGTCTTTTCTCACCCATCCCTGTGCTGCAGCTTGGCCTCCATCTCCCTGTGCTTTCAGTTCCCTGCATGGTTGAACACTGGCAGCCCTGGCCCTGGGCGGAGCTCGGCATCCTGATCCCATCCCTCCTGGCCCCCGGAACCGCTGACTCAGCAATGGGGGGCCCTCCATTGCCAAGGGCACGGGCCCGTCGGGGCTCACGGGGGGAGCAGGAGGGCGAAGGCTCCAGCCCTGCTGCTACAACCTTCCACCACTACAGCCAACAGAGGAGCCTCCCCAGCCCTGCCTCCCAAGGCATCCTCAACAAACCCAGCCCAGCTCCACAGGACAAACTGCTCCCTGTCTGCCCAGGCCAGTCTAATCCCAGAGGCTCCCAGGTCATGCAGGACAACTGCCCAGGAGATCAGAGACTCCAGTCCATCTCTTCCTAGCACAGGTTTGGGTGAGTTTGGCAAATAGAGAGACTCAGGAATTCCCCAGTGTTTTCCCAGTTTGACCCCTGTCACACCAATCACCTTAACACTGCCAGTCCTTAATTCTCCCTCTATTGGGTTAAGGACTGAGCAAGTTGGACCTGTGTCTGAGCAGGACATGTGCAAACCAAATGCTGGGGACTGGAACACACACCTGGCACTCCTGCAGCTCTCACAGTCACATTCCAGAGAAAACAGCCAATTGCACCCTCACTGCTCATTTCTTAATCCCAATCCCACACTTGTTTGGCACTTGGAGCACCGCTTTTAGAACCCAATTACAGCCCATTAGAGAGCTCCCTGTCTAGCAGGGACAGGGACCCCTGGGATACTCTCAGCAATGCCTGAATCCATGGCAGGGACCTTGCTTTGAGCTCCCCAGGGCCGGGCACCCCGAGGATCTCCCCGAATAATCCTTTCGGTGCGCGCTGGAGTCCTCGGGGTGCCCCAACCCGGGGGGCACCAACAGCACTGTCCCTCCAGGGGCCAATTTGGTCCTAAACTGCAGGGGGATCTTGCCTGTGTCCCAGACTGGTCCGGGGATCTGAGGCCCTTCCCGAGAAAATCTCGGTGCCGGCGTGAAGGGCCAGAGATCCCTTGGAGCCACGGGAGAGCAGGCACAGAGTCCCTCCTGGGGGGGGCAATTTGCCTGCCTGAACTCAGCTCTTCAAAGGAGCCTCTAAGACTCAGCTGGTGACTTTTAGAAGCCAGGCATTCCTTGCTTACAACACCCTGCCATGATCCCAGCCCTCCAGGTGCCCTGGCAATCCGCTCCCAAAGGGCACACGGAGGGGTCTCCACTGCAGCTGATGGGAGGGGTCAGCATTACAGGAGGGCTCATTTTCCTTCCCTGCATTCCTGTTGCACATTCAGGACACTCCCAACACCTGTTCCCATCTACACAAACCCTTATAAGGTCTCTGAGGGGCTCCATCGGGGGTCTCTGGTGGTCACCTGTGCCTGCAGCCCCCAAAGTTCTCAGTGACCACCTTATCAACTTCAAGACAACTCACCTGGTTGTAGAGGAGCCTGATGCTGCTTGGCTGCTGCCTCAGTTCCCCTCTTCATTCTTTCTTGACTTTGCTTGCTTAGTCCCTTTAAGTTCCTTGGCTCAGCTCCATGCACTTTCTAGGGAACATCCCACTGCAAAAACTCCCAGTTCTTGGTACATCTCCTAACTCAGATATCAGGGAGTGAGGCAGAAATCAACTCATCCAGGGCACTGCCTCCAAATATTGGGACAAAAACACCATAACATTCCACGGCCTCCCTTGGCAAATCAACCCCAAACTGCTCAGACACAAACAACACCCTGCACACTACAACAATCTGGCACTGCTGGTTCAACCCGGCCAAGTCAGTTGGGAAACTACACAAGGTCAACTTCCTTCCAAGTTTCAGTTATGACACAAAAATCAGGGAGATCACAGACTCCCCCACAGAGTTTTACTCTGAGGAGAGAAGGAAACCAAAGCCATCCCCAGGGCTGCAATAGCTCAGGCTCCCCAAAAGGCCCAGGGGCTTCAGGTTTCTGAGGGGCTTCACCGAGGGCCTTCCCAGGTCTGCTCTGTCTGGAGCCCTCCAAGTCCTCAGTGCCTGCCTGAGGAACCTCAACACAACTCACCTGCTTACACAGCAACTTGGTGCTGCTTGCCTGCTGCCTCACTTCCCTTCTTCCTTCTTTCTTCACCTCCCTTGCTTGGTCCCTTTCAATCCCTGGGCTCAGCTCTGTGCACTTTCCAGGCTCCATCCCACTGCAAAAAGGATTAGCCCTTGTTACATCTCAACACTCAGAGAGCATTCCACCTTTTGCCTTGACACTGGGCCATCAGGCCAGGGTCTCATTATTTAAAGCATAGTTTGACTCCTCAGTGACAACAACTGACAGCGCTGCTGGGGCCGGGGAAGGGCGGGTGGGAGAATAAAAATCAGGAGAGGAGACTAAAAATCTAAAAATCAGGAGACGAGCCTAAAAGAATTACAATCAGAAGAGGAGCCTAAAAATATTAAAAACAGGAAAAGAGCCTGAAAAAATTAAAATCAGGACAGGGGACTAATACAATAAAAATCAGGAGAGGAGCTTAAAAAAATTAAAAACAGGAGGGGATCCTGAAAAAATTAAAATCAGGAGGGGAGCCTGAAAAAATTAAAATCAGGAGGGGAGCCTGAAAAAATTAAAATCAGGAGAGACCCAGAACTCACCCAAGTCTCCCCAAAAAACTACCAGAAACTGATTCAAATCTCCCCAAAAATGACCCAGAACTCACCCAAATCTCCCCAAAAAATGACCAGAAACTGATTCAAATCTCCCCAAAAAAGACACAAAAACTGATCCAATTCACTCCAAAAATTGATCCAGAACTGACCCAAAACTGGCCCAAATCACCTCAAAAACTAACTCCAAATTGGCCCAAAACCTGACCTAAAAATGCAAACCCCCCCCCCCAAAACTGACCCAAAATGATACAAAATCAGCCCCAGATATGACCAGAAACTGACCCCAAAACCCCAAAACACTGACACCAAGACTCACCCAAATCTCCCCAAAAAATGACCCAAGTCAGCCAAATCGCCCCCAAAAATGATCAGAAACTGACACAAATCTCCCCAACAAATGACCCAAACTTTATTTCTTTTCTTAGCAACAAATCCCTTCCTTTGCTCCCCTCTGGCCCTGCCCACACGGCCCCAGTTCAGCTCTCAGTGAGTTCTTGCTTCTGGGCAGCGACTCCTCTGCCTCTTGCTGGGGCGGCAGCAGCTCCTGTGCCGGCAGGGAGAGGGACCCCGAGCCAGGAGAGGGACCCCGAGCCAGGACAGGGACCCCGAGCCAGGAGAGGGACCCCAGAGCCCCTACAGAGACCCCAGAGCCATTATAGGGACCCCAGAGCCACGATAGAAACCCCAGAGTCCCTACAGAGACCCCAGAGCCATTATAGGGACCCCAGAGCCCTCCAGAGCCCCTATAGAGACCCCAGAGCCCCTATAGAGACCCCAGAGCCATTACAGGGACCCCAGAGCCCTCCAGAGCCCCTTGCTGGGTCACAGCCCCTCTTCTCCCGCCCAAACCCACCTTTCTGGCTGCAGCTGCTTTTCTTCTCTGGCTCCCCCTTCCTTCCCCAGGGAGCTTTGCCTTGTTCTTTGGCCAGGCTCCAGCTGCAGCTCAAGGGCAAAGCTGCAACTACAATTCCCCCTTCGGGTTTTTCACCTGAAAAACAAAGGCTTGGGCCAAACTCTGACCAGTCACTCGCTGAACACGAGACATCAAACAGGGCACACAGAATAAAATGCATCGAACTCTAAATCATGTTACAATGACTGTCCACCCCAATCCAGCACTGACATTAAAAACCTTCAAGCAATCAAAAAGACCTCCAAACATCCCTTAGATAGAGAAAAGCACACCAGGAACGAATGCAAAAAGAAAAATTCCAAACAATGTTCAATTAAATAACCATGGACTGATATAAAACATGTTTAGGGAACTTAAACCACTTCTTCCCATTATTCTCCATCAGAAATTACCCTTATTTAAGTTCTCCTTTTAACACTTCATTAAAACTGACTTATTAGGAAATGTTTTGAACCAAGAGAATTAAAATCAGGAGAAGAGCCTTAAAAAAATTAAATTTAGGAGAAGAGCCTTAAAAAAATTAAAATCAGGACAAGAGCCTTCAAAAAATTAAAATCAGGACTAGAGCCTTCAAAAAATTAAAATCAGGACAAGAGCCTTCAAAAAATTAAAATGAGGACAAGAGCCCAAGAGAATTAAAATCAGGAGAAATTCACGTTATTCCCCCCACACACACCCCGGGACAGACGGGAGGCCGCGAGTCCCGCCCTGCCGCCGGAACCGGCCCTTAACTCGAGCAGGGAGCGCTGCACCGGCACGAGAGCCACTGCGCATGCGTCGCCGGTCCCTCTCCTGCCTGCCCTTACTTACCACGTGATCGCCGGCGTCTTGCCAACGACTGCGCATGCGCCCCCCCCACCCCCCCACCCCGCCGCCCGACCGCCCGGCTTCGCTTTCTTACTGCGGCTCCCCCTCCACTTTTCCGGCTCCCTGGGGTTCCCTCACCCACATTTCGGGGTCCCCTTCTCACATTTTAGGGGTGATGACCCCGCAATTTACGGTTCGGGGGGGGGGAGGAGAGGAAACGGGGGGCCCAAGAAGGGGTTTCTTTTTTTTTTTTTCTCTCTTTTATTTCATTTTCATTTTATTTCCTTTTTAGTTTTTTTGCCTTTTTTTTTAAATTTTCTTTTTTATATTTCCTTCTTTACTTCGTTTATTTTTTATTCTCTTTATTTTTCATTTTCTCTCCCAGTGCTCCCCAACAACCCTCAGTAACACCCAGTGCTCCCCAGTACACCCCAGTAACACCCAGTGCTCCTCAACAACCCCCAGTAACACCCAGTGCTCCCCAAAAATTGACCCAAAACCGACCCAAATCATCCCAAAAGCTGACCCAAAACTGACCCCAAAACCTGACCCCAATCATCCCAAAAGCTGACCCAAAACTGACCCCAATCATCCCAAAAGCTGACCCAAATCACCCCAAACAACGACCCCAAACTGACCCCAAAAACTGACCCAAATCATCCCCAAAACTCTGCATTTCTTTGGCATCATTTCCTCTCAAAAACAACATCTGCGATTTAGTTGATTGCTAAAGCCATCATTTTAAAATCATCTCAGGAATCCAAAGGGACTGGAAAACACACAGAAATCATTCCTGCACCCACCAAAGCATTAGGAATTGGAACCCGATTCCCTCATCTCTCTCCTTGTTCTTCTTGGCTGGAAAACCTGATGATCCCCACTGGCTGTTTTTAGGCTGCTTTTCTTCCACAGCTCCTTTCCTCCCGGCTGAAACCTCCTGGCATCTTCAGGCCTTATCTGGAGGGAAGCCCCTCTGAAGTATTTCCTCTCGTGGCAATTCTGTGGGATGAAGAAGTAAACAAAGCACATCAAGAGCTCCTTCTACCCCCTTCCCTCGCAAACACCCTCCCAGCTTGTCCTTGGCAGCTCCATCCCCCCGGCAGCTGCACCCGATGCTTCGGCTCCGCTGGGAAAGGGACAGCAAGTGCAGAAGCAAGTTCAGGTCTGGGCAGGGGCTCCCTGGGGAACGGCACTTCAGTGCTTTAGTCCGTGGCCGTTCCTGCTGCCCTCCCTCCTGGAGGCAGAGGATGACCCGTCCCTTGTTTCTCCCACGCTGGCAGAGTCAGGTCCTGCTCCTTTGGCCCCACTTTTCTTGGCAGACCCGGCATCATTTCCCAGGGTCCCCAGGAAACTTCTGCACTTGACCCACTGCTAAGTGCAGAGCACAGGGCGAGGGAAGGACAAATTTCTCGGCACCCACCCCCTGGAATTTCCCTCCTCCGCAGCACGCTCCCGTTCCCGCTGTCTCTGGAGGTGCCCACACGAGTCCTCCTTCTCCCAGCCCTGCCAAACTGACACACACACAGGAGAAATAACAAGTCTTGCTTGCACAATTCCCCACCCTAACCCTTGCCTGTCCTGCCCAGAGCTGAGGGAAATCTGACGGAATATTAATAAACCACCTTTGTTAAGAGCAGTCATCAGCCCGGTCCTTCAGGCTTTGCAGGAGTTTGTAGGGAACAGCCCCAAATTCCAGTCCTACCTCTAAATTTGTAACAGCTTTCCTCGGAGAGATTCTGGACAGTAACACATACAACAGAAAGAAAAGACTGCACAAGGAGTAACAGAAGGTTTGCCATGAAGAATAGAGGTTCCTGTTCTCCCTCATCAGGCTGGGACTGGAGGACCCAGTCTTTGCCATCAAGAGACCAGAGTGTTGTCATTAAGACTTAAACCTCTCCCCCACGGGTGTTTCTCAGAGAACTGGGCCAGCACTGAGCTACTCCCATGTGCCTGCAGTGCTTTGGGGAGGGACAAGACAACCTTCCACTTGTGCTTGGAAGAGAATGAAAAGTCATTCCCCTTCTCTCTCTCTGACCCAGCACCAAAGCAGTCCTGTAGGACAACACTGGACTAGGCCTGATTCAACTGGGAAAGAAAAAAATCCTAAACAAACAAACAAAACCACCCTGAATTTCAGGTAAAAATACGCTGCTTCCTGAACAGGAGCACACAAAATGCATTGAAGCCAAACAGAAAATGACAAACCAGAAGAAAAAAAGAGCCAAAAGAAATGCTCTGCCTGCCTTGATACGCTCTCTGTTTGACCATTCCAAAGGGAATTCTCCACAGATCAGAAGCAATTACCAATCATTTTTCCTCTGTAACAAATGAACAACTTGGGTTTCTGCTGAGGGGCTGGACATGTCCAGTGAGGGTTCAGGGTCTGGTGGGTTGTTTATGGCAGATTCTGACCGGCCCAGGCCAAACCCAACCACCCCCATTGCTGCTCCATCCCACATGGAGAATATTGATACTGTATAGAAATACTCCCCTTCCCTGCTACTCCATCCTTCCTTACACATGCGTGGAGCAGGTTTTCTCCACCCTTTGTTCCCAGCAACAGCTCTCCAGCCCGAATCCCAGCTCCCACAGACACAAACTAAACACACCTAAGGTGATGGTTCCATCAGCACCTGGAATTCCAAGCTCCCTGTTCGCTGGAATGCTCATCCCAACACTCACAGCAATCTCACCTCAGCCCACAGGCTCTCTGTCCGCAGAGGCAAGCACAGCCTGCTCTGGCACCATGTTTCCTCTCATTCCTGATCTCCTGCAAACCCCCAGGGAAATCCAATCCCTCAGACCCTGCATCCCTGGACACGAGGGGAACTGGAGTTTGACCCGGATCCCAGCACCCTGGACAAGTGTGTTCCCACGAGCACGTGCCTGTGGCTCCATCCAGCCCATCCATCCCTCCTTTTCCCCCAGGGAGTCCCAAACCCTCCCCCAGCTCCCCTGCGTCTGTCCCCCGGCCCAGCCCAGCTCCAGGCTCTCCCCCAGCGCTGTGTCAGCCCCAGCCCTGGCAGAGCTGCAAACAGCCCCCAGCTCGGCCCCCCGGGCTCCTGAACCCCCAAGCCAAGGCTCGGGCTCACCAACGGGGACCCACCTGCCCCTCTCAGCACAGCCCAACCCCACAGCTCGGGGACCCCACGCTCACCCAGCCCTTCACCCCTTCCTCTCCACCCTTCCCAGCACGGCAAGGACCAACCTGCAGTGGAAACAGAGCCAGTGCCCAGGGAGCAAATGCCAACAGGCAGGAGGAGAGAAACGTGTCCCTCTGACTTACTTCACCCCACGGGCTGCACCAGGTGCCCCCAGCGCCGGTCGGTGGGGCTGGAGCCTGTTGCCTTTGGCTGCTCACACCCCAACACATTCGGCATTGCTGGACCCAAGTCAACGATTTTCCCTGTCCTGAAAGAGAGGAGAACAAGAAAATTAAGCGCACCGGGGAAGTCAAAGGCCCTTGGCTTTCACCCTTCTCTTCTGATTACTCACCACAGGCGTTTCTTCCCTAAAACCTGCTCTTACCCCGCACCCCCCGCCCCGGCCGGTCGCCGCCACTGCCCTGCCCGGCGGCCCCGAGCGCTTCAGGCCCGGCCCGGCCCACGCCTCGCTCTGCGCAGGCGCCGCTTCCCGGCCCGCCCCGACCGCCGGGCGCTGCCTCGCGGTCGCCGCCTGGCGGACACGGCCGGGAACGGCACTGCAGCCGCGCCCCCCCCTTGCGAGACCCGCGGCGCCTTTCGCGAGGACGGGCCTTTCTTCCCTAAAACCTGCCCTTCCCTAGGAAAAGCTGAGCAATTCACAGAGTTGCTGTTTTTAGCCCGGCTTCCCAAAGGACTTCTCTCTCCCGGCGGCGGCGGCGGCGGCAGCAGCAGCAACGCTCCCCGGGAAGCCCTGACGGAGGCTGGGAACTGACACACAACAAGCCAAGAGCATTAACTCGGCCCCAAAACACTCCACAACAGACCAATTTACAGTCACCTTTGCCTCCTCCCCCCCGTGCAGGCCCAGGCTTTGGGATTCCAAGGCAAACCCCGAGAGGCCCAGAGAGCAGCAGCCCCTCAGCCCCAGCACGGCCTCCCCCGGGCTCCCCCGGCCGGGAACCGGCCCAGCCAGCCCCTGCTGTGCAGCACAGCAGGCGGGGGGATGACTTTTGGGACCCCTCCCTGGCCGCTGCAGAGCAATGCAGGCACCGGGGCCAAGTCCTGCCCGGACCCCGGGCACCGCAGACAGTTCAGCCCCAGCAGCAGCAGCAGCAGCAGCAGCAGCAGCAGCAGCTGCTGTTCTGCCTCTTGCTCCCCTCTCATTTGGAACCGAACGGTGAGGAACAAGCCCCGGGCACAATCGGCACCGAGCAGCAAGGCCTGGGCTCGCCAGAGGCCTGGGCCTGCCTACTCCAGGCTCTGGGCTTCCTTTGCTTTCTTGCGCCGCAATTCTCCTGCCCCCGCAAGCGTTAAAAGACAGACTGCCCGGTGAGACGTGCCCCTAAACAGCCATCAGTTCCAAGGCCAGAAAATCTCAGGGCCACACTTCGAAACCCTGCCGCGAGGCCCCCGGAGAAGCCAAGGGGAGCTGGGATTCCCTGGAGTCCCAGGGAACCGAGGGGAAGGTGGTGAACGAGCAGAGAGCAAACGCCTCCAGCTGCTTCTCCCTGCAGCCCCCACGGAAGGTGCAGCGAACGCACACCTGTGTGGAGTTTTTAAGAGAGCTTTAAAATAAACTAAAAAACAATCAGTTTACCGAAAAATCCTTCTGCAGTCCGCACTGTCAAACAACTCAAATTGCTCACTAAGAAAATGACCTAATTTAGAACAACTGAATTGTAGAACCTCAGTGCAGCTGCCCTGGGATTTCATGCCCCCAGTGTATCTTGCATCGGGGAAAAGGACTGGGATGCACTGGGAGGGACTGGGGGCAGTGTGGAGGGATGGGGATGGGACTGAGGGCAATGGAGAGGGGCTTGGGGGACTGGACTGGGAGTGGGGGCACTGCACTGCCATCCACTGGTATGGGATTCTCAGGGGAGGGACTGGGGGACCTGGGATGGGACAGGGGCCATAGCGGAGGGATTGGGGACAGTGGGACTACAGGCACTGGGATGGGCTGAGATGCACTGGGGAGGGACTGGGATGGGACTGAGATGTTCTGGGGAGGGAGTGGGATGCACTGGGAGGGACTGAGGGCAGTGGGGAGGGATGGGGATGGGATTGGTGGCACTTGGAATGGCACTAGGGATAGACTGGGATTGGACTGGGGGCACTGGGGAGGGACTGCAATGGGTTTGAGGCAAATTTGGAAGGACTGGGAGCACTGGGGAGGTTCTGGAGGGAACTGTGCAGGGAGCTGGGTTGGGACTGAGGGTACTAGGGATGGATTGAAATGGGACTGAGGGTACTGGAGACGGAGTGGGATGGGACTGGGGTGCACTGGGGGCAACTGGGAAGGACTGGAGGCACTGGGGAAGGAACGGGGATGGCACTCGCTGAACTGGGCTAGGGTTTGGGGCACTTAGGAGAAACTGGGATGGACTGAGGAGAGACTGGGACAGTGGGAGGGGACTGGAAAGCTGAAATTGAAACAGACTCACCTGAGTCGCCATCTAAGTCCAGCTCCAGCTCATGAGCCTGAACAACAGCCGAGGGGACTCAGCCCCAGCCCTGGTCCCTCCTCCCCCTCATTGTTAACACCTGGGCCTTCTCATTGTTAACACCTGGGCCTTCTCCATAGAACAGCTGACTCTACCCAGTACTCCCAGTTCTCTACAGTGGCTTGCAACAGAAATAAGAGACTCCCTAGAGTGCTCCAAAAATACAATACTAAACCCAGAGTAATTTCTACTAAAAAACAACAGTCCCTGACCAAAGCATCCAGTTCATATTCTAGCCTCAATATCTACCCCAGCCCCCCGTGACTTCAGCTCGAGACCCACAAGCTTTATTGCACTGCCAGCTCTGCTCTCTCAGCAGTAGCTCTGCATCTTGCCAGCGCCGCCACGGGAAGCTGCTCCAGGTTCTCGCTGCAGGATCTTCAGCTTGGCTCCAGCTCTGCCACTTTCCAGCTCCACCATCACACTCCCAATCCCACTCCCCCAGCTACTCCTCTTACCCCAGAACTCCTAGCCCAACTGCAAACTCTCAATCCCAGCCCTATACTGATTTCAGCCCCAGCCTCTCACTCCACATTCCCAATTATAATCCCAATTCCACAGACACACAGGGATTTCAGCGACAGTGCCACAGGCCCTATTTCCGCCCCACACTGATTCCTGCCCAGGTGTTACAGCCCCGAGCCCAGAACCCTGTCCCTATCCCAGCCCCTCAGTGATTTCAGCTCGAGACCCACAAGCTTTATTGCACTGCCAGCTCTGCTCTCTCAGCAGTAGCTCTGCATCTTGCCAGCGCCGCCACGGGAAGCTGCTCCAGGTTCTCGCTGCAGGATCTTCAGCTTGACTCCAGCTCTGCCACTTTCCAGCTCCACCCTCACATTCCAATCCCAGTCTCCCACTTCCCAATTCCTCACCCTCCCAATTCCCGTCCACCAGGTACTCCTCCTACCCCAGAACTCCTAGCCCAACTCCAAAGTCAAAACCCCAGCTCTAGACTCATTTCAGCCCTACCCACCCAGCCCACGTTCCTGCTCATCAATCCTTATTCCACAGACACACAGGGATTTCAGTGACCCTGCCACAGTCCTCATCTGAGCTCCAGACACCCACCCAGCTCCAGAGACGCAATCCCAGCCCTATATGGATTTCAGCCCCAGCCTCTCACTCCACATTCCCAATTATAATCCCGAGTCCAAACACACACAGATTTCAGTGACAGTGCCACAGGCCCTATCTCACAGGGATTGCTGTCATTCCTGCCCCAAGTGTTACAGTCCCAAGCCCAAACCCTGTCCCTATCCCAGCCCCTCAGTGATTTCAGCTCGAGACCCACAAGCTTTATTGCACTGCCAGCTCTGCTCTCTCAGCAGTAGCTCTGCATCTTGCCAGCGCCGCCACGGGAAGCTGCTCCAGGTTCTTGCTGCAGGATCTTCAGCTTGGCTCCAGCTCTGGGATTTTCCAGCTCCACCCTCACACTCCCAATCCCACTCCCCCAGCTACTCCTCTTACCCCATAACTCCTAGCCCAACTGCAAACTCTCAATCCCAGCCCTATACTGATTTCAGCCCCAGCCTCTCACTCCACATTCCCAATTATAATCCCAATTCCACAGACACACAGGGATTTCAGCGACGGTGCCACAGGCCCTATCTCTGCCCCACACTGATTCCTGCCCAGGTGTTACAGTCCCGAGCCCAGAACCCAGCCCTACCCCAGCCCCTCAGTGATTTCAGCTCGAGACCCACAAGCTTTATTGCACTGCCAGCTCTGCTCTCTCAGCAGTAGCTCTGCATCTTGCCAGCGCCGCCACGGGAAGCTGCTCCAGGTTCTCGCTGCAGGATCTTCAGCTTGGCTCCAGCTCTGCCACTTTCCAGCTCCACCCTCACACTCCCAATCCCACTCCCCCAGCTACTCCTCTTACCCCATAACTCCTAGCCCAACTGCAAACTCTCAATCCCAGCCCTATACTGATTTCAGCCCCAGCCTCTCACTCCACATTCCCAATTATAATCCCAATTCCACAGACACACAGGGATTTCAGCGACGGTGCCACAGGCCCTATTTCCGCCCCACACTGATTCCTGCCCAGGTGTTACAGCCCCGAGCCCAGAACCCTGTCCCTATCCCAGCCCCTCAGTGATTTCAGCTCGAGACCCACAAGCTTTATTGCACTGCCAGCTCTGCTCTCTCAGCAGTAGCTCTGCATCTTGCCAGCGCCGCCACGGGAAGCTGCTCCAGGTTCTCGCTGCAGGATCTTCAGCTTGGCTCCAGCTCTGGGATTTTCCAGCTCCACCCTCGCACTCCCAATCCCAGTCCCCCAGCTGCTCCTCCAGACCCATAATTCCTATCCCAATTCCAAAATCACAAACCCAGCTCTATACTGATTTCAGCTCTACCCATCCAACTCACGTTCCTGCCCAACAATCCCTATTCCACAGTCACACACAGATTTCAGCAATGCTGCCACAGGCCCTATCTCACAGGGATTGCTGTCATTCCTGCCCCAAGTGTTACAGTCCCAAGCCCAGAACCCAGCCCTACCCCAGCCCCTCAGTGATTTCAGCTCGAGACCCACAAGCTTTATTGCACTGCCAGCTCTGCTCTCTCAGCAGTAGCTCTGCATCTTGCCAGCGCCGCCACGGGAAGCTGCTCCAGGTTCTCGCTGCAGGATCTTCAGCTTGGCTCCAGCTCTGGGATTTTCCAGCTCCACCCTCGCACTCCCAATCCCACTCCCCCAGCTACTCCTCTTACCCCAGAACTCCTAGCCCAACTGCTAACTCTCAATCCCAGCCCTATACTGATTTCAGCCCCAGCCTCTCACTCCACATTCCCAATTAGAATCCCAATTCCACAGACACACAGGGATTTCAGCGACGGTGCCACAGGCCCTATCTCCGCCCCACACTGATTCCTGCCCAGGTGTTACAGTCCCGAGCCCAGAACCCAGCCCTACCCCAGCCCCTCAGTGATTTCAGCTCGAGACCCACAAGCTTTATTGCACTGCCAGCTCTGCTCTCTCAGCAGTAGCTCTGCATCTTGCCAGCGCCGCCACGGGAAGCTGCTCCAGGTTCTCGCTGCAGGATCTTCAGCTTGGCTCCAGCTCTGGGATTTTCCAGCTCCACCCTCACACTCCCAATCCCAGTCCCCCAGCTGCTCCTCCAGACCCATAATTCCTATCCCAATTCCAAAATCACAAACCCAGCTCTATACTGATTTCAGCTCTACCCATCCAACTCACGTTCCTGCCCAACAATCCCTATTCCACAGCCACACACAGATTTCAGCAACGGTGCCACAGGCCCTATCTCACAGGGATTGCTGTCATTCCTGCCCCAAGTGTTACAGTCCCAAGCCCAGAACCCAGCCCTACCCCAGCCCCTCAGTGATTTCAGCTCGAGACCCACAAGCTTTATTGCACTGCCAGCTCTGCTCTCTCAGCAGTAGCTCTGCATCTTGCCAGCGCCGCCACGGGAAGCTGCTCCAGGTTCTCGCTGCAGGATCTTCAGCTTGGCTCCAGCTCTGGGATTTTCCAGCTCCAACCTCACACTCCCAATCCCACTCCCCCAGCTACTCCTCTTACCCCAGAACTCCTAGCCCAACTGCAAACTCTCAATCCCAGCCCTATACTGATTTCAGCCCCAGCCTCTCACTCCACATTCCCAATTAGAATCCCAATTCCACAGACACACAGGGATTTCAGCGACGGTGCCACAGGCCCTATCTCCGCCCCACACTGATTCCTGCCCAGGTGTTACAGTCCCGAGCCCAGAACCCAGCCCTACCCCAGCCCCTCAGTGATTTCAGCTCGAGACCCACAAGCTTTATTGCACTGCCAGCTCTGCTCTCTCAGCAGTAGCTCTGCATCTTGCCAGCGCCGCCACGGGAAGCTGCTCCAGGTTCTCGCTGCAGGATCTTCAGCTTGGCTCCAGCTCTGGGATTTTCCAGCTCCACCCTCACACTCCCAATCCCAGTCCCCCAGCTGCTCCTCCAGACCCATAATTCCTATCCCAATTCCAAAATCACAAACCCAGCTCTATACTGATTTCAGCTCTACCCATCCAACTCACGTTCCTGCCCAACAATCCTTATTCCACAGCCACACACAGATTTCAGCAACGCTGCCACAGGCCCTATCTCACAGGGATTGCTGTCATTCCTGCCCCAAGTGTTACAGTCCCAAGCCCAGAACCCAGCCCTACCCCAGCCCCTCAGTGATTTCAGCTCGAGACCCACAAGCTTTATTGCACTGCCAGCTCTGCTCTCTCAGCAGTAGCTCTGCATCTTGCCAGCGCCGCCACGGGAAGCTGCTCCAGGTTCTCCTGCAGGATCTTCAGCTTGGCTCCAGCTCTGGGATTTTCCAGCTCCAACCTCACACTCCCAATCCCACTCCCCCAGCTACTCCTCTTACCCCATAACTCCTAGCCCAACTGCAAACTCTCAATCCCAGCCCTATACTGATTTCAGCCCCAGCCTCTCACTCCACATTCCCAATTAGAATCCCAATTCCACAGACACACAGGGATTTCAGCGACGGTGCCACAGGCCCTATCTCCGCCCCACACTGATTCCTGCCCAGGTGTTACAGTCCCGAGCCCAGAACCCAGCCCTACCCCAGCCCCTCAGTGATTTCAGCTCGAGACCCACAAGCTTTATTGCACTGCCAGCTCTGCTCTCTCAGCAGTAGCTCTGCATCTTGCCAGCGCTGCCACGGGAAGCTGCTCCAGGTTCTCGCTGCAGGATCTTCAGCTTGGCTCCAGCTCTGGGATTTTCCAGCTCCACCCTCACACTCCCAATCCCACTCCCCCAGCTGCTCCTCCAGACCCATAATTCCTATCCCAATTCCAAAATCACAAACCCAGCTCTATACTGATTTCAGCTCTACCCATCCAACTCACGTTCCTGCCCAACAATCCCTATTCCACAGCCACACACAGATTTCAGCAACGGTGCCACAGGCCCTATCTCACAGGGATTGCTGTCATTCCTGCCCCAAGTGTTACAGTCCCAAGCCCAGAACCCAGCCCTACCCCAGCCCCTCAGTGATTTCAGCTCGAGACCCACAAGCTTTATTGCACTGCCAGCTCTGCTCTCTCAGCAGTAGCTCTGCATCTTGCCAGCGCCGCCACGGGAAGCTGCTCCAGGTTCTCCTGCAGGATCTTCAGCTTGGCTCCAGCTCTGCCACTTTCCAGCTCCACCCTCACATTCCAATCCCAGTCTCCCACTTCCCAATTCCTCACCCTCCCAATTCCCGTCCACCAGGTACTCCTCCTACCCCAGAACTCCTAGCCCAACTCCAAAGTCAAAACCCCAGCTCTAGACTCATTTCAGCCCTACCCACCCAGCCCATGTTCCTGCTCATCAATCCTTATTCCACAGACACACAGGGATTTCAGTGACGCTGCCACAGTCCTCATCTGAGCTCCAGACACCCTCCCAGCTCCAGAGACCCAATCCCAGCCCTATATGGATTTCAGCCACAGCCTCTCACTCCACATTCCCAATTAGAATCCCGAGTCCAAACACACACAGATTTCAGCGACGGTGCCACAGGCCCTATCTCACAGGGATTGCTGTCATTCCTGCCCCAAGTGTTACAGTCCCAAGCCCAGAACCCAGCCCTACCCCAGCCCCTCAGTGATTTCAGCTCGAGACCCACAAGCTTTATTGCACTGCCAGCTCTGCTCTCTCAGCAGTAGCTCTGCATCTTGCCAGCGCCGCCACGGGAAGCTGCTCCAGGTTCTCGCTGCAGGATCTTCAGCTTGGCTCCAGCTCTGCCACTTTCCAGCTCCACCCTCACATTCCAATCCCAGTCTCCCACTTCCCAATTCCAATTCCCGTCCACCAGGTACTCCTCCTACCCCAGAACTCCTAGCCCAACTCCAAAGTCAAAACCCCAGCTCTAGACTCATTTCAGCCCTACCCACCCAGCCCATGTTCCTGCTCATCAATCCTTATTCCACAGACACACAGGGATTTCAGTGACGCTGCCACAGTCCTCATCTGAGCTCCAGACACCCTCCCAGCTCCAGAGACGCAATCCCAGCCCTATATGGATTTCAGCCCCAGCCTCTCACTCCACATTCCCAAGTAGAATCCCGAGTCCAAACACACACAGATTTCAGCGACGGTGCCACAGGCCCTATCTCACAGGGATTGCTGTCATTCCTGCCCCAAGTGTTACAGTCCCAAGCCCAGAACCCAGCCCTACCCCAGCCCCTCAGTGATTTCAGCTCGAGACCCACAAGCTTTATTGCACTGCCAGCTCTGCTCTCTCAGCAGTAGCTCTGCATCTTGCCAGCGCCGCCACGGGAAGCTGCTCCAGGTTCTCGCTGCAGGATCTTCAGCTTGGCTCCAGCTCTGGGATTTTCCAGCTCCACCCTCACACTCCCAATCCCACTCCCCCAGCTGCTCCTCCAGACCCATAATTCCTATCCCAATTCCAAAATCACAAACCCAGCTCTATACTGATTTCAGCTCTACCCATCCAACTCACGTTCCTGCCCAACAATCCCTATTCCACAGCCACACACAGATTTCAGCAACGCTGCCACAGGCCCTATCTCACAGGGATTGCTGTCATTCCTGCCCCAAGTGTTACAGTCCCAAGCCCAGAACCCAGCCCTACCCCAGCCCCTCAGTGATTTCAGCTCGAGACCCACAAGCTTTATTGCACTGCCAGCTCTGCTCTCTCAGCAGTAGCTCTGCATCTTGCCAGCGCCGCCACGGGAAGCTGCTCCAGGTTCTCGCTGCAGGATCTTCAGCTTGGCTCCAGCTCTGGGATTTTCCAGCTCCACCCTCACACTCCCAATCCCACTCCCCCAGCTACTCCTCTTACCCCAGAACTCCTAGCCCAACTGCTAACTCTCAATCCCAGCCCTATACTGATTTCAGCCCCAGCCTCTCACTCCACATTCCCAATTAGAATCCCAATTCCACAGACACACAGGGATTTCAGCGACGGTGCCACAGGCCCTATCTCTGCCCCACACTGATTCCTGCCCAGGTGTTACAGTCCCGAGCCCAGAACCCAGCCCTACCCCAGCCCCTCAGTGATTTCAGCTCGAGACCCACAAGCTTTATTGCACTGCCAGCTCTGCTCTCTCAGCAGTAGCTCTGCATCTTGCCAGCGCCGCCACGGGAAGCTGCTCCAGGTTCTCGCTGCAGGATCTTCAGCTTGGCTCCAGCTCTGGGATTTTCCAGCTCCACCCTCACACTCCCAATCCCACTCCCCCAGCTGCTCCTCCAGACCCATAATTCCTATCCCAATTCCAAAATCACAAACCCAGCTCTATACTGATTTCAGCTCTACCCATCCAACTCACGTTCCTGCCCAACAATCCTTATTCCACAGCCACACACAGATTTCAGCAACGGTGCCACAGGCCCTATCTCACAGGGATTGCTGTCATTCCTGCCCCAAGTGTTACAGTCCCAAGCCCAGAACCCAGCCCTACCCCAGCCCCTCAGTGATTTCAGCTCGAGACCCACAAGCTTTATTGCACTGCCAGCTCTGCTCTCTCAGCAGTAGCTCTGCATCTTGCCAGCGCCGCCACGGGAAGCTGCTCCAGGTTCTCGCTGCAGGATCTTCAGTTTGGCTCCAGTTCTGCCACTTTCCAGCTCCACCCTCACATTCCAATCCCAGTCTCCCACTTCCCAATTCCTCACCCTCCCAATTCCCGTCCACCAGGTACTCCTCCTACCCCAGAACTCCTAGCCCAACTCCAAAGTCAAAACCACAGCTCCAGATTCATTTCAGCCCTACCCACCCAGCCCACGTTCCTGCTCATCAATCCTTATTCCACAGAAACACAGGGATTTCAGTGACGCTGCCACAGTCCTCATCTGAGCTCCAGACACCCTCCCAGCTCCAGAGACACAATCCCAGCCCTATATGGATTTCAGCCACAGCCTCTCACTCCACATTCCCAATTAGAATCCCGAGTCCAAACACACAGAGATTTCAGCGACAGTGCCACAGGCCCTATCTCACAGGGATTGCTGTCATTCCTGCCCCAAGTGTTACAGTCCCAAGCCCAAACCCTGTCCCTACCCCAGCCCCTCAGTGATTTCAGCTCGAGACCCACAAGCTTTATTGCACTGCTAGCTCTGCTCTCTCAGCAGTAGCTCTGCATCTTGCCAGCGCCGCCACGGGAAGCTGCTCCAGGTTCTCGCTGCAGGATCTTCAGCTTGGCTCCAGCTCTGCCACTTTCCAGCTCCACCCTCACACGCCCAATCCCAGTCCCCCAGCTGCTCCTCCAGACCCATAATTCCTATCCCAATTCCAAAATCACAAACCCAGCTCTATACTGATTTCAGCTCTACCCATCCAACTCACGTTCCAGCCCAACAATCCTTATTCTACAGCCACACACAGATTTCAGCGACAGTGCCACAGGCCCTATCTCACAGGGATTGCTGTCATTCCTGCCCCAAGTGTTACAGTCCCAAGCCCAAACCCTGTCCCGATCCCAGCCCCTCAGTGATTTCAGCTCGAGACCCACAAGCTTTATTGCACTGCCAGCTCTGCTCTCTCAGCAGTAGCTCTGCATCTTGCCAGCGCCGCCACGGGAAGCTGCTCCAGGTTCTCGCTGCAGGATCTTCAGCTTGGCTCCAGCTCTGTGACTTTCCATCTCCAACTTCACATTCCCAATCCCAGTTCCCCAGGTGCTCCTCCAGCCCCAGAAACCCGATCCCAACTCCAAAGTCCAGATCCCTGCCCTAGATTGATTTCAGCTCTTTCCCCTTAGTGCACGTTTCCACCCATCAATCCCTATTCCACAGACACACAGATGTTTCAGCGACGGTGCCAGTCCCTGTCTCAATCCTACAGTGATATCTGCTGCAGTGCCTCAGTGCCTCTCCGTACTCCACAGTCCCTTTCCGAGCACCACTCTCCCTATCCCATACCCAGACCCACAACCTTTATTTCTCTGCCAGCCCTGCTGTCACCTCCCGGTAAAGCTGCCGCACATTCCAATCCTAGCATCTTTCTTTTGTTAAAGGTCTGAGTTTTCCACCCCAGCTCTCAAGCCCACATTCCAGGCCAGGCCTGACTATTTTTATCCCAGCTCCATCCCTGCAGCACTTATGCCAGGTCCATGCTCCCTAAGCCAGCCCCACTCTTGTTCTGCCCACAGTCCTACCGTCTTTATGTCTCCACCAGTTCTGCTGCCTCAGCTCCAGGTTCTGCCTCAGCTTTCTGCTGCCTCTGCCTCAGCTTTCTGCTGCCTCTGCCTCAGCTTTCTGCTGCCTCTGCCTCAGCTTTCTGCTGCCTCTGCCTAAATCTTCTCCTGGGTGTCTCTGCAGCCCGGGGCTGTTGACAAGGTCACAAATCAGTCTTTGTCGTTCACTTAAATATCTCTAGGAGCTGTCCCACCCATCCCAACGGGAAGAGCAACAAAACAATAGAATAAACAATCAAATAGTCAAAGATGAAAATAAAAGTAAAATAAAATTATAATAGAATGAAACATCTTTTATTACTTTTCTTTGTAATAATACTTTCAATACCAGCCGCACTGAGAGGCTGCATCCTAGTCCTTCTGGTTCGGGGGAGCACCCCTGAGCACGGGTCGCTCCCCCACTGAGCACTGACCAAAGCTGGCCGGCACAGCTGCCCGGGACACCGCCTGCCCAACGCCCTGCCTCGGCAGCTGTGGGGGACCGACCCCGGCTCCCCCTGGATCGGCAGCCGAGGGGGTGCTGCCCCATGGCTCCCCACCGCTCCCTGGAGCGGCAGCCGCGAGGGTCCCCCCCTGGCTCACCGCCGCTCCTCGGCCCAGCGGCCGCGCCGATCCCGGGCCGCTCCCGCCGCTCCAGCGCCGCCCCAGCCCCGCCGCCGAACTGCCCCCAGCGCCCCCCGCCCACGCCCTTTATAGCCAGCGGTCCGCACAGCCCCGCCCCCCTCGTGCCAGCCCAGCCAATCCCAGCGTCCGGCAGCGTCCGGCCCCGCCAATCCCCGCCTGCCCGTTCCCGCCCTGCCCGTCCCCAAGAACGCCGCTGTCCCCTCAGGCCCCGCTCCCAGGGGCTGCTCCGCTCCCGCCCGCTGCCCGCCTCCCTCCCCTTCTCCCGGGAGAACTACGGGACGGGACGGGACCGCGGACCTCCCGCCCGCCCTTCCAACAGCGCCTGCGGGTGCCGCGGCAGCGCAGGCGCGGCTCCGCCGGATCCCGAAGCAAAGGCGCCGAGAGCGGCGCCTGAGGGGAACGCGGGGGGCGAGGTGGAGAGGGGGGGGCTCCGCGCCGCGGCTAAGCGGGCAGAGCTTGCTCGACCGCGGCCCCATTGAAAGGGCCGCCGCCGCTCCCGCCCCCTCCCCGCCTCCCGGAAGAACTCCCAGACGGGACGTGAGCGCGGAGCTGTGCCACCCGCCCTCCCTGGTCCCAACAGGGCCTGTCGGGGGCTGCGGCAGCGCAGGCGCGGCTCCGGCACCTACAGCGCCTGAGGGGAACGTGGGGAAGGGGGGCGGCGCCGCGACGCGGCTGAGCGGGCACAGCTTACGGGACCGCGGCCCCATTGAAAGGGCGGGCTACGATTGGACGGAGCGGAGAAAAGCGGGCTGGGAGTGGCGGGCCGGGATCGGACCTGCACGTCGGGAGCCACAACCTCCCGGAGAGAGCGGCCCCTCTGCCCAAGACAGGCCACGTGCCTGGAGCGGCAGCCGCGGGAGTCCCGCCCCAGCTCACCGCCGATCTCGCCCCGGCTCCCGCCGCTCCAGCGCCGCTTCCACCTCCGCCGCCGAACTGCCCCCCCCGCGCCCCCTCCCCCGCTATTTATAGACCGCGGCCCGCATAGCCCCGCCCCCCCGTGCCAGCCCCGCCAATCCCCGCCCGCCCGTTCCCGAGAACGCCGCTGGCCCCGCAGGCCCCGCTCCCGGAGCCCCTCCCGCCCGCTCCCCGCCTCCCTCCCCTTCTCCTGGGAGAGCTCCCGGACGGGACGTGACCGCGGAGCTCCCACCGCCCTTCCGTGGTCCCAGCAGCGCCTGTGGGGAACGGGGAGACGGTGCCGCGCGGAGGGGCCGCGCCGCGGCTGAGCGGGCAGAGCTTGCGGGACCGCGGCCGGATTGAAAAGGCGGGCTGTGATTGGACGGCGCCGAGAAAGGCGGGCCGGGATTGGCGGGCCAGACGCTGCCTCGGGCCCGGATTGGCGGGGCTTGGAGCCCGCGGGGCCGCGGCCGCGGGTGGCGGGAGGTGCTCGGGTGGTCGGGCGGACGGACGAGGGCCGTGTCGGAGGGGCCCTTCCCGCGGCTCCGTGGCCGCCCCGGGTCCCGCCCCCGGGACCCCGTCCCCTGCCCCGCCCCTTGGTCGGGCTGCACCCCCGGGGTCCCGGCCCCAAGGCCCCTGCAGAGCCCCTCGGGGAGCCCCCCACCGGCACACGGGGCGGTTCCGGGTCGCGAAGGCGGACTGTGCGGCATGGGGGACCGGGGAGCAGCGGCGATGTGGTGGGCCGGGAGTCGGCGGCGGGGAGCGGGGAGGACGCAGAGCGGCAGTGCGCCTCTGACCGCCTCTCCTCACGCAGCAGTTCTGCTTCTGCGGGGACTTAAACTGCCCCGACTGGGTGCTGGCTGAGATCAGCTCCCTGGCCGAAATCTTTTAAGTGCCCGCCCCCACCCCCATCCCCCTGCCCGCCCCAGGCCCGCTGCCCACCCTCCTTCTCCTGCGCAGTCCCCGCTGCTGCTGAAGTTCAGCGCTATTTCAGTACTTGTTCAACTTGTGCTTCTGAAAAAAAGCTATAATCAGGATAGCCAAAGCAACATAGAAAGTCTATTCCATCTTCAACTACATTACAGGGCAAAGGAAATAAGTGATCCTACCCATCAGTGGAACAGGGGAAGAATGAAGATTAAGTCTGTGAGCTATAGAAGAGAAAAATCACACTGTAACAACTTAGAACATTGCTCCAAGACCACAGTCACAGGAAAAGGGAAGAGAGCCAGGGGCAGAAACTGTAAGGCCAAAAAGATGATGGACACATCTGTGCATCAATCAGGTTCAGAGGTCACTGCATGCCCCAAGCCTAACAAGTTCTCTGGTTTATGTGTGTTATACACCTATTAATTACTTGAATAGAAAATTTACAATTGAACTTTCACAAAGGTTACAGAGTGATATCCCTGCACTGACCATTGCAGCTGAGCTTCTGCTACAGATTCTGACACGTCAGGTGACTGAATGTTTGCTTGTTTTCTAGGCTCTCCTTACAGTCCATCCAGGTCATGAAATACAGAGGGGATTTCTTGAGAGGCAGCTTTTAGACCTCATTCCCTTACCTTCATGGTCAATGCCATCAGCGTCACTCTCCCTCTCTTCTTGCTCTTCATCGAGAGTTCCTCGTGTTAGTATTAGCTCAGAGGGACCCATTGCAGAAGCATCAGGTCCTTGAAGGGAACAGAAACGGCTGTACACAAACCAGCTTGCTAAAGGTAAGGTTTCTGTCTGCACAGAAACCCAGCAATGAACACCTGCTCTAAGGGGACAGAAAGCTGCTTGTGGATCCCAGACACAGGACAGACTCCATCAGCACCTACTCGCCTCATCTAAGGAACAGTGCAGCCAACAGCAGAGCTTTCTCACATTCTGATCTGACTGTTTCACCTTTTCTAAAGTATTTCATTATTTCTAGTAGGTCCACTGCTTTAGCTACACAGCGGGGTTTCTTCCAAACCTGTGACTGACACAGAAGAGCTGAGTGTGACCGATCCCACAGGAACTAAAGCCCCGCTCCTCTAACATGGAGCTGCTTTCACACTTCTGCTGTGAGGACAAAGAAGCACTGTACTACTTCACAAGGCAAACTCTTCAGAAAACTTCTGCAGTAACCTTTATCTTCCTGGGGAGGTACCTGCCAATGTGCTGCCCTGCACACACATGCTGCCCATGTCCTTCCACAAGTGTTCCAGCTGCTCTCTCTTTTGTTTATTTTGAGCTTTCTCCCATAGATAAAGATTTACATGTGGATTCTGAGAACATTTAAAACATCAGGAGAAGAGAAACCTCACCCAAACCCAGCAGCCTGTCCCCCAGTCAGAGAGCAGAAGTCACTATGCAGGTCTTACATTTCAACTAAGGTTACACAGAACTTCTGACTAAGCAGGGAAAGCAACCTCCAGTCAGGTGGGATTCTAGGACATTTTCTAGGACATCTAGGTGGGATTTTCAGCAGCACCGGGAAGCCAAACTCTGTGTAGCTGTGCCTGCAGAGAACTGTCCTTTGGACAGCCAGAACTCAAGGTGAGCAGAGCTACTGATTTTGGCACTGCAATTCAGTCTTTTGTACTAAGTCAAACTAGTGCTCTTCACTGGTGCAGGAAGATACAGGGATAGTCTCAACAAATCCCTTTGGAAATTTCCATCTGAATGGAAGACACAATCTTATTTCCCAATCATTTTCACACAATTAGCTCAAATATCAGCACTAAACCAGTGAGCAACATCTGTTTTACAAAATCTTTAGTTTTGTAAAGATATGCTCCACCACATCTAGGAAAAAAAAGGCAAACGGTGGACTCCTTCAGGACAGGAGTTTTCCCACAGTGAGTACGACTAGTAAATGAAATGTTAGACCCTCTCAACATAAAGGCAATTGTGTGCATAAAAGTGACCCAAGATACACTGTTCAGGTGTAAAACAGCTAAAAACACTTACCAGTGTTTTTCTCAGGCACTCGTATTCTGGCCGATACTCTCTGAAAAGGTGAACAAAGGGAGTGCATTCAGTCTGAAAAACACATGATTTGTATTGCATAAGGATCATCCTGGAGGCTTCTTTTTACCCCCAAAAAAATTTTCTCTAGGCTTTCATGTTTGAGAGACATTTCAGAAAGACCAACAGTACTTTTTTCCCCAGATCTGGATTCTGAAACCAATGGATGCAAAATCAATGAACATACTTCATTAAAACAGCAACAATTCAAAACTTGGTATGGAATTACAAGAAAAAAATTACTTCACAGGCTTGCTGGCACAGATAGCTTTTACTTTTTCACAGAACAGCACAAAAATTCATCTCTGAATAGTTCCTTTTTACTGCTGCTTTTTATGCTGATACTGGACACCCTAAGCTACCTTGGCTATGGCAGCTGTACACTCCTTCAAATCAAAGGAGCAGACTCATGAATCAGGACCTTCAGGAAGTGGTCACTGGGTCACAGACCAAAAGTTATCCCCTTACCTCTCCTATTCATCTACAGCTTTAGAAAGCTGGGTAAAAATCTCCCCCAGTCCTGTGCCAAGCACTGCAGAAACACCAACCACCTGGAAAAGAAAACACACCAGAACTAGAGAGTAACTGAGCCAGATTTTTAATACAGAAAAAAAAACCAAAATAAAAACAAACAAACAAACAATCCCCCACAACGACAACCAAAAAATCAACACCACCGAAAAACCCAACAACAATGAACTACTAATCTAAACCTAACAACACCCATTTAATCAGCACAGTGGCCTAAGAGCGGGCAGTAACACTTCTGCTTCTGTCCAGCCCGCTTTCAAACTCTTCCTCCACTGTTCATGTTAGTTACTTCTGCTTTTTGGTTGTCGGTGATTTTCTGTTTGGTGAGTTGTTGGGGTGTTTTGGGGGGTGTTTCTTTGGGGAAGGAGGTTTGTTTGGTATTTTTTATCACTGTAGGGCAATTCAAAAGAAAGGTCAAGTCTTTCTGCTGTTTACTTGTTTATTGTTAATAACCCAAGTTCTCATTCTGCATCTAGGGTTGTAAGTGGTTAGCAAGTGTCAGTGTACTAGAATTAAAGTGCAAAAGAGACAAGAAGAACTGACCTTTTGGCTCTGAAATAGTCTAATACTTTTTATTTAGCCAAAGCACATTTAAAAGGTCCCCAGAACAGCAAGAGAGGGAGAATTTAATCAGTTGCTATGACAATACATTCAAAATGCACATCTACTTTCTAATTTCAACTTGTCTCTCATTACACTTCTGGCTATTTGTTCTGCTTGTATTAAATCAATTCTCTAAAAATACCTTGAATTAAGACTATTACCAGCCAGAATCCTACACAGCCTTGCATTTGATCATTAATACAGTAAATATGCAGACAGCTCTCCAAAGGATTTTAAGCATTAAGGCCAGGCACTGTGCCAATATATATAAATATTTATACTTTTCCTGCACTTCAGTACAAGCTGCCTTTTACTCCGTAATCCTCTTCATATGACCTGCTCTCCATCCAGTGCTCCAACAGTCCTGACAGGCAGATAAATATGACCTGATCAGCAAATAAGGAACAGGAAGTATGTTAGTTCTGTATATGGGACCACTACAATCCCTTTTGAAATTGGCAACAGAAGCACTTTTTTATTTCTTTTTTTCTTGGTTGTGTTTTTTTTTCCTTGTTGCCATAATTATTTTCCTGCTGAGGAAAGAAGCAGGGAAATTTCAGTCAATAAAAGCTTCTGGTCTGTGGTGGGGTTTTTTGTTTGTTTTTTGTGAGTCTCCCGACTTTAATCCTGAATTCTAATCTTGAGGAGCCCACAGACAGGATAGAGAGATTATACAGGCACCAGAGTCCCATGGGTGGAAATTCCAGATCATGCAAGAGTCAGAAGGTTGTGGCTGCTGTCCTGGAATACATGGCAAGAGAGCACAGGAGGATGTATGCAAAACAGGGGGAGGAACTCCACCAACTACCTCATTTTAGGGAATCCAGACAGAGAAAGAAGTGTCTTTGGAAGTCCACCATTAGTTTGGTGTTTTCTAGCCTTGAATTACTTTTAAAAAGTATTTCCACTGTAAAACTGTAACAATAAACAGCTGCAGAACTGTGACTGTAAATGCTGGCAGTGTAAGCAGATCCCTCTCAGTTATTAATTGGTTTAGCATCCCATTTGAATTGATCCATTTGATCTTGGTTTGATTGTCTCAGCTCCTGGTTTACCTGGGACTATCAGCCTGGGAAACAAAATATGTCTCTGAAATCAGCTGTCAGGGGCAAGAGCAGAGGACTCCAGTGGTGAGACTGTTTACTCTGGTACATAAACAGAGCTGCAGTCCCAGGGAACCATGGTTCCCAAAGGAGCTGTAACTGCCCGGATCTGTGGGATGTATGAGTGGCTAAAAGGTGGCTCTCCCCATGTCCTTGTATGAGAAACAAAAATACGGTTTTTATATAAATAGACGTATCATGAAGTTGTAAGATATCCAAGTTACAAGAGCTGAACTTGGGTATCAGGGTCTCTTTTGGTAGGATAAGGGAAATGAGAAAATTCTTAAAAAATTCAGTCTTTTAGGGCCATTTTGTACACGAGGTTCCTTTTCTCTTTGGGCTAAGAACAAAGGAATTTCCATCACCTTTGACAGGGGATGGCTTGCAGCCAACTGGGAAAAAGGGAAAACCCCAGGACAGGCTCGTGGCACCCGTCCCCTCCAGGATGGGTGTTCCCCAGGGCAGGTGTGGGGGATGTGTGACCCTGTCCCCAAGGCATGTGGCACATGTCACCCTGCATAAGGTGGCTCTGTAGGGCCACCCAACCCACAGCACCACAGAGCACCAGGGGCCACACTGCCCCCTCACCACAGTGCCCTCCCCGACTGGGACAGGGCTGGGAGCAAACGGGGCTGCTTCCCCACCCCGGGCACCATGAGCCTGTTGCTGCAGGGGCGTCTTTGTACCCCATAAAGGCTTTACGCGTCCTTGAAGGAAGCATCTTGTATAAACTGAAATTAATTGGGGCCTCACTATTGGCTCTGTGCAGGCCCTGCTCAGCAATAACTAAAACATCCCTGTGTTACCAGCACTGATCCAGCACAAATCCAAAGCACAGCCCCTACCAGCTACTGGGAAGAAATGTAACTAGCCCAGCCCAGCCTAGTCCAACGCAAATCCTGAGTCCATCTCAAGCCTGAGGAACAAGGCCTTTGACTGGGGAGGAGATGGGACCTGTGGCCCTGTGACATTCACATAGTGACACAGGTTTTCCCTGTATCCCGCTGGCAGCCCCGGGTATCCTGCTGAGCCTCAGCAGAGAGGTGGGCACGGCCAAGTCCTCAGAGCGTGTGGAAAATGTTCTACAGACTTTTTAGTTTTGCATTTATTTATGCCTGGTTTTCCCCTCGTATAACTTTGCACCTTTCTGTACTAAAGCGCCCATAAGGTGCAGGTTGGAAGAAGTGATTCCAGCCTGCTGTAATGATGAAAATAAACTTATTCAGCTAAACGTGCTTTGAAGTACTGGCAGAGCAGCAGCCTGCAAAGTTCAGCTGGAAGCAGTTTGCAAACTTTCTGAGGCTATTTGGTCTACTGTTCAATACATCAACAACTCAGAGTGCAACTACTGTTCTTCTGCCCCTAAACTACACCTCAAGAACAGAAGCTATTGTTTAAGGAGCATGGAATCGCTTATCTCCTACTGCCAAAACTGAATACGGACGAATCTTCCTCCCAGACAAAAGGCGCCAGGACAGAAAGCTCTTGCTGCCCACAGAGTTCCCCGGCTGTCCCAACAACTGCACCTGAGAACCAGTGGGTAAGCAATTTCTTTCCTAGGGGAAAGGGCTTTTGTTCGCTTGTGGGAGTCCTGAGGGGGCATAGAAAGGAGCCACTTGCGCTGTCAAAAAGCCCTTACCCAGAAAAAACACCTAGCCACACAATCCCCACCATGCCCGGCCCTGCTCCCAGCCCTGGGGAGGAATAAAGAGGGGAGGAAGAGGAGCACATCCAAAATCCAGGTCAATGTCCTCCTCCTCCTGTGTCACCAGAAGGGCCAGGAAAAGCACTGTGGGCAAGCTGACACCGAGGGTGGAAGGTGACAACAGGGCTGATGTGGGCACATCAATCACTTCTGTGTCTGGCTGCCAGTGCTGGGGGCTCAGCTGGACCCTTTGCTATGGAATATGGGGACTTGGATCTGCTGGGAACTTAAAGGCACCAGCAGCTCACCATCACCAACACTATCTTTCAGCAGAAAAATAGACTGAAGACAACCTGGATGCATCCTAGATCCAAGCATTGGCACCTCGTTGATGACATCTTGGTGCGACGGAGAGATGTCCGCGATGTCCATCACACCCACGTGATGCCCAGTGCAGAATGCCAAACAGACCATCGACTTGTGCGCTGTAAACTTGACTTCAACCTTAAGTTCAAACCTAAAAGGGGTGGTATTCCAAGGAGGAGACTCCAAGTTAACGATCTTAAATCAGCTAAAGTGAGAGACAACTTTCAGGCAAACCTTCAAACTAGGCTCGAGGATCATTCCATAGATCCCTCTCCTGAATCACTTTGGCAGCATATTAAAAACAGCATCCTGCAGTCCTCTGAGGAATCCTTAGGGTTCTCCTTCAAGAAGAACAAGGACTGGTTTGATGAAAACAATCAAGAGATCCAGGAATTGTTGAGGAAGAAGAGAACTGCTCACCAAGTACACCTTGCACTGCCGTCTCGTCACGTAAGAAAAGCAGCCTTTCATCTTGCATGCAGCAGGCTCCAACAGCAACTTCGTGACATCCAGAACAAGTGGTGGATCAGTCTAGCAGGAAAAACTCAATTATGTGCAGATACGGGTGATCACAGAGGATTCTATGAGGCCCTGAAAACAGCATATGGGCCTACATACCAGGCACAAAGTCCTCTACTCAGTGAAGGTGGTCAAACGTTTCTGACAGATAAAACCTCCATTCTGAATCGATGGTCTGAACACTTTCAGACTCTTTTCAGTACCAATCATGTAGCTCAAGACTCAGCAATTCAACACATTACACAACAGCCAGTGAAGGATGAACTGGATATTGCCCCTACTAGGGGAGAAACTCTTAAGGCCATACAGCAGGTGAAAACTGGCAAGGCAGCTGGGGTTGATGGAATTCCACCTGAAGTCTGGAAACATGGGGGCCTTGCACTCCATGCTAAATTCCACGAGTTTGTGGTGTGCTGTTGGGAACTAGGCCAACTACCATCAGACCTTCATGACGCAGTCATTATCACCTCATATAAGAAGAAGGGAGATAAATCAGACTGCTCTAACTACTGAGGTATTACTCTGCTCTCCATTGCTGGCAAAATCCTGGCAAGAATACTCTTGAACAGACTAATACCCACTATAGCAGAAGGAATTCTACCTGAAAGCCAATGTGGTTTCAGAGCCAACAGGAGTACCACAGACATGGTATTTGTTCTCAGGCAACTGCAAGAGAAGTGTAGGGAACAGAACAAAGGTCTTTATGTAACCTTTGTTGACCTCACCAAGGCTTTCGATACTGTGAGCAGAAAAGGTCTGTGGCAGATTTTGGAACGTTTAGGCTGTCCCCCCAAGTTCCTTAAAATGATCATCTCACTCCATGAGGATCAGCACGGCCAAGTCAGATATGGCAATGCAGTTTTTGAGCCCTTTCTAATAACCAATGGTGTGAAACAAGGCTGCGTTCTCGCTCCTACCCCATTCACCATCTTTTTCAGCAGGATGCTCCAAAGGGCCACGGCAGATCTCGATGATCAGGACGGGATCTACATTCGATATCATACCGATGGAAGCCCTTTCAACCTGAGGCGACTGAAGGCCCACACCAAGACCTTAAACCATCTTGTCCAGGAGCTGCTTTATGCTGATGACGCCGCCCTCGTCGCTCACACAGAAGCAGCTCTGCAGCGTTTAACATCCTGCTTTGCTGAGACTGCTGAGCTCTTTGGGCTGGAAGTCAGCTTGAAGAAGACAGAAGTTCTCTATCAGTCTGCACCTCAGGAAGTCTTCCATCATCCCCATATTACCATTGGCCAATCAGAGCTCAAATCAGTCCAGCAGTTTAATTACCTTGGCAGCCTCATCTCCTCGGATGGTAAGATCGACGGAGAGATAGACAACAGGTTAGCAAAGGCATATAGTGCTTTTAAAAAACTCCATAAAAGAGTTTGGTGAAATAAACACTTGAAGAAAAGTACCAAGATCAGTGTTTACAGAGCCATAGTGCTGTCTACTCTCTTGTATGGGTCCAAATCACGGGTCATCTACAGCCACCACCTGCGACTCCTGGAACGCTTCCATCAACGCTGCCTCCGAACAATCCTAAACATCCCCTGGTCAGATGATGTGACCAATACGTCTGTTCTAGAACAGGCAGCAGTTACGAGCATTGAGGCCATGTTGCTGAGAACACAGCTGTGCTGGGCAGGACATGTCTCAAGGATGAAGGACCAACCACCCCCTCCCTAAGATCCTGCTTTATGGTGAACTTGCCACCGGCTGCTGCATGAGAGGAGCCCCGAAGAGGAGATACAAGGACTCCCTGAAACAACATCTCAGCCTTGGCCACACTGATCTTCATCACTGGTCTACTCTGGCCTCCAATCGGGGGGTCTGGAGACACACCATCTATAACACTGCTGCTGCCTTTGAGAACGCAGCAGGATCACCATCGAAGAGAAAAAGACAACGCAGAAAGAACCGTGTCCTGTCCATCCCATCCAAGGAGTCTTTCTGCTGTGCCTTTTGCAACCGGACGTGTCTATCTCGTATTGGCCTCTTTAGCCAGCAGTGTGCTTGTAGCAAATGTGGGTAGAGCCCTTCCCAAATCTTCGTTCGCAAAGCCCAGCCATGAATGAGTATGTTTAGGAACATTTAAAGGTCAGCTTATGCTTCTAAGCGCTCATGCCCTGGTTTACTTTGATTTCTTGCATTTCAGATAGGCCTCAACTTCTCACTATTTATTTCAATTTTTAACTCTAGCACCATCCTGCCACCGAAATCCATATCTGCACTGAAATGCTTTCTGAAGTTGATTAACATCTCTTTGATTTGTACAAACTTAATCAAACTAGTACAATACCCCTTCCAACTGCGCATTCAGGTTACAGGAATCAAGTTTAACAGAGTATCTGCTGTGTCCTATCACAGTCTTCTTTATGAGTCAGGATTTCTCCCTACATTATCTAATGAGGATAACCTGATTTCCCAAAAAATTAGTGTTAAACAGAAGCATAGGGTTTGTCAAACAGGTCCCAATACTTATCTAGGAAGATCCACAAAGAAGGCAGGGCATAGGAACGCTGTGTGAGAGGTGCCAGTGTATCTTCCCCAGGAACCTGTGGAGACTGATACATAGTGTATCCAGACAAAAGAAATTCAGTATTTCTATACTGAAAAAAAAAACCTCAGAGGGCAGTTACACTAATTTATTCTTGTGAGAAGAACAGCAATGGAGCACAAGTATAAACTACATCTAAACAGCTTTGTTGAGAGTCTGAGAAAGTAACTGTTTACATCTGAAAGTTAATGTTATGACTCCTGTCATTTTTCATATAAAGAAGTATAAAATATATATACATATAGATATATGTGGCTCTAAAGAGAGGAAAAAAAAAAGCTCACAGCCCTGGGAACCTGAGTTGGTCCCTCCTCAAGGAAAATAAAAGAAAGTATTCTCCACAGTTCTTACTCCCTTCAAAAGAAAAAGCTGATATTAGGACCAGAGTTCAGTAAATAAATACAACCTTGCTCAGAAACAGGAACCTCTGAAGCAGTTAGTGATTTTTATAATTTGCACTTTTATCTAATATTGAAGAGGTCCCATCCCTTCTGAGTTATGTTTTGTCAGCTGAATGCTGTTAGCAAACTAAATGCCATTTTAGCCACAATGACACTGCAGCCAGCATGTCTTGCAGCTGGTGGCTGAACCAGGTGCACAGTTAGACCGATTATACTGTCTGCAAAATGCTGGCACCTGTTTCAGCTTACACTCATTTAACATGGTGAAACTGCTTTCAGGTGAAAGTATCTGTAGAAGCAGGACCTTCCAAGCTCTAGTGAACCTTGAAACAAAGACAGAAGGTATTAGGGAAACACACAGTAGGAGAATGGTGCCGTGAGAGCAACAAGATGGTAAGCCAGTAACCATGAGGAGGATGAAGGATATTCTATTTTGGTGCATCAGAATGCAGTGAAGCAAGGCTCATTCTTCATGCCAGCACTGTCTTTGCAGACAGTGCACCCCCATTGATGGAGAACCAGAAGCACTGCTAAATAACTACAGCCAGAGCACGTTAAAAAAGTAATATCTTCCTGCCAGCCCACTGGAAAAGACTACAGAATCACAGAGTCCTTAGGGTTGGAAGGGACCTCCAGAGAGCATCCAGTCCAACCCCCTGCCAATGCAGGGTCACCTGGAGCAAGTGACAGGGTAGCAGGTCAGGTGGGTTTGGAATGTCTCCAGAGAGGGAGATCCACGACCTCCCTGGGCAGCCTGTTTCAGTTATTTATGCTGAAGTGGAGCTTTTTGTGCTTTAGTTTATGGCCGTTGCTGCCCTCCTGTTGCTGGGCGCAACTGAAGGGAGTCTGGCACCATCCTCTTGGCACCTGCCTTGGAAATATTTATATGCATTAATGAGATCCTGTCTCAGCATTCTCTTCTCCAGACAAAATAGACCCAGCTCCCACAGCCTCTCCTCAGAGAGATGCTCCAACCCCCTCATCACCTTTGTGGCCTCCGCTGGACCCCCTCCAGCAGCTCCTTGTCTTTCTTGCACTGAGGAGCCCGGACTGGACACACCACTCTAGATAACGCGAGCTTTGCAACATCTAGGCTTCGGCGGCGTGCTGTGGGCGGCATTTCCACCAGCTCTTCGCGGGAAGCAGTCTCCCAGGTATCCTGAGCCGAGCTTGAAGCATTCCCGTACCGTCCGTGGGGGAACAGCATCCCCGCCGAGGCCGAGCGGGGACGCTGCCCCGTTCCCTGCGGGTGCGGGGGTCGGGCAGCCTCCCCCGCTGTCCCGGGTCTCCTTGATGAGCCGGCGGGGCCGGGGCAGGACTGACCTCGGGCGGGGCATTAACCGGACCGGGCTGGGCGAGGCCGGGAGCACAGCCGAGCCGGGATGGACGGGACAGGCGCGGACGGAGAAAACAAGGAGCGGGCGGCCGGAAAGCTGAGTAAGGGTGATGGTAAGGGTTGTTATGGGGGTTAATTTAAGGTTTATTATAAGGGTTCTTACAAGGGTTTGGGTAAGGGTGGTGCCGGCTCGCCTTAATGACCGGAGGGAGGCAGTCGGCGATGAGCTTAATGAGTGGCACCAGGGGAAGGGTAATGGCTCCTCCGGGATGTTATCTGGGCGCTCCGGCCAACATTCCCCCCGCCTCCCTCATCCCCGCAGAGTCCTGACCCCGCACAGACTCATCCTGGTGTCTGGGGCTCCATGGCGGAGTTTGGGGACGAAGGGCTGCGGGGCCCTCGTGTGCCTTGGCTTGTAAAAGCACCTGAGCGAGGGTTGGGGGCAGGTGCCTTTCCCCTCCTGTCGCGCTGAGGGGCTCCCGCTGCCTCCGGTTTTCTCTGTCGTACCTTCCCCCCGCTGTCCGGTTTTCCTCCTCCTTGTGTAGATGGACCTCTGACATCTGTCCGTGTGCGTGCCTTCAGGTGGCTTTGTAATAAATGCCCCAAAAACCCTCAGAAGTCTTGCTGTCACAGTGCAAGTGGTTGGCTTGCTCCAAGAAATGTCTAAGGAGGTGGTTGTGAGAAGGAAAAGAGAGCTTGGCTTCCTGCTCGTGCGCCTTCAGCAGCTCAGGTGTTCCAGACTGAACGTCTGATGTTCCCAGTCAGTTAAAATCTCCGCTGCTTAAGGTTATGTTTATCTAAAAGTGGGACAAAGTGATGTTCAGTCTGGTCTCTTGCCATATGGGAGAAAGGAGTGGTTTGGTAAGTCCCTCTTTATTACCATGAAGGCCTATCTTTCTCTCCAAACTATTTTTATTACAGCTCTTCCTTGTCAATCCCAAGTTGTTGTGAGGCCTTTGCTATGTATTTTAGAAATAAGAGCAATTTACTTTCTCTTGCAAGAGTATTTCTGTGGGTGATATAAAACAGGTAGAAAGTACCTACACAAGACTTGGAAATTTATTTTGTGGTGTAAACACATACTGGTGTTTGCACAGAAACAAGTGAAACCCCTGCTCAAATCAAAGCACTAAGCTGAAAATGCCATTGCCTATTTGAGGTGTTGGGTGAGTGACAGAAAATACTGGTTTTTTCACATGATGAGTGAGATGAGCTAAGAGGCAACAAGGAGGGTGATGGAAAAAGGAATTATACAGAACAGAGCCAGACCGTGCCTCACTGTTTCTTGACCCTCCCCATCAGAATATTTCATGTCAATAGCAGTGGAAACTGTTGTTGCTTAACAAGATCAAATTATTATAGTTGCATAGCTTCCTGCTTCTGTTTCTTTCCCCTGCAGCTAATTTAGTTCTCTTAATCCTGTAAAAAGCAAACTGGAAGGTCTTGGAACAGCCTGGCATCCCCTCATACTTCCATGCAGATTCTCCCATCTGACGGATGTTATGGGACTCCTTCTTGACTAACAGTTGTTTCAGAAAGAAACATTGAGGCAGAAAGCAAATCCCTTATTTTGATATTGCACTAATATATATCAAAAGTAAACCAGAGGGAAGTGTTAGAAAGAGAATTATTCTAGATCCCCAAATTAAACGACCAAGTTTCTCTGTAAGCATATACAACTGAAATGCTGCCAACAGTCTGCTCAAACTTTCCCCCCTCCAGACAGAGGTAGATACATGGGTTTGGGTTTGTTATTCTACTTTCTATTCTTAAGCATTTATTTGTTTGTTTGTTTGATTGATTGATTGTTTTGTTTAGCTAGCAGGAATCACACAGACTCAGACATTCTAAGACAACCAGCAGGTTTTTGGGACATTGTTTTTTGGAAAAGTATATGCCAACTGGAAAAGTATAACGCTTCTTTATTGTTATGTTGCTTATTTTAATTATTTCTCTTGCTGTGTTCTCTCTGACCTGTCTTCTACTATTTAGTCTTCCTTACTATAATGCAGTTTGTGCTTTTTGTTAAACTTGATCACACTTCTGCACCTGTTTTTGTCCTCATCCAGCTATTTAATTTGCTGGTTTGTAAGTCTGTTATTTGTAAGTGTGGCTGAAGCTGCAGAAAAATAATTCAAGGCAGTTATCAGAAGCTTATACAATTAATGGTTTTTGCTTGGTCAGCTTTGGTAAGACAGAAATACATAAAAAATTGTCTGCCATTTGTTAGATAATCCCTGTTGACACAATAGACCAGAATTTCACTTGTGTCTTTCTTTTGCTCGTAAATCATTAATTTTTATTCTGTCCATTATTCCAGAGACCTTTGCTGTCCCCAGTGCTGTTTTCCCACTACTGTATTTGTAATATGCAACCTTCCCTTTATTCTCTGTGCCTGGAATTACCTCTCCCTGTAGTTTACAGTTGGTAATGTTTTTGCAGACATCTTCACTCTCAATATGAACCATTTCTCATCACAGAAGTTTGACTATCTCCCTATTGATCATTTCAGTTTCTTTGCTCTTGCTTCCCTGGCAGGCTCTGTCCTGGTGACAGTTTTTATTTTGAGCTCTCCAATTCTTGTCACTGTTGGGTTTTGTTGTGTGGTGTTTTCCTTCTTCCATAACTGAAACTCCTGATCCAGGCACAGTGCATGTGAGGTGGGGTATGGGTTGGTTTTGGGGTGTTTTTTTTCCCATTTTTTCCTTACAGAGTGCCAGGATGAGGAGGACAACGTGCTGCAGTGTAAGGAGCACTTTGTGGTGGATCATGAGCGCCCAGGTCAGTCAGGGTCCCCTGAACACTGTGAGAGTCATTACCTTGATGGGACTGAAAAGGAGGCAGAGGAGAAAAAAAGTACCAACAGAAGTGGAATGTCCGCCGAGAAAGCACCAAGTGGAATCCCTGGAGGTCCCTGCAGGCAGGATGAGGGTGGCCCAGCTACTTGCCAGTCATCCAAATGTGCTGAAGCCCAGCAATCCTACAAGGTGTCTTCAGTCTTGGAATCCAGAAGTAGCCACGATGCAACCAAGGAGGAGGGAAAAGAGGAAAAGGAGAAAAATACCTTACTTGAGAATCCAGACATCCTACCATCGGTCAGGAAGACGTCCCGCACCTTCTATAGTGCAGGTAGATACTGGGGCACCCACTGGCAGACAGGGGCACTTGGAGTGCCAGTGGCACTGGTGTTCCTTTCCCCATGCCGGAGGCCCATGGAGGTGCTGAGCTGCCCTAACTGGTGCTGCACTGCATTCCACACCATCAGATGTGTGAGGATCTTCAAATAGAGAAGATCTTCAAATAAAGTGTCTTATGTTTGAAGCACCGCTAGCAGTGCTCTTTGTTTCTACTGCAAAAGAAGAGTTTTGTTTGGTTTTGTGGTTTACTTTAAAAAAAAATCTTTTATGTTTTTCATGTGTTTCTAAATATAGTAAAAATGTTCTGTTTTTTTTCTGCTTCCCTCTTCTGGTTTTTTTTTCTTGTTTATCACATACTCCCCATCTCTCACTCTCTTTGAACAATGCATGTTTTCTAGAGCAGCTAGAAGAGTTGGAGAAGGTGTTCCAGGAAGACCCCTATCCCGACACTGAGAAGAAGATGGAGCTTGCAGCTGCGTTTGGTGTGATGCCAAAGCGAATCCTGGTAACGCCTGCGTGAGGGACAGTGGGTTCTGTGCAGAAAAGGGATGGACAGGGACTGGGGCAGGGAGGAGGTGACGACTACACCTGCCACTGGTGACAAGGAAGAGAGCTCACAGGGATGGACACTGCTCAACCCCACCCAAAATGGCCATGGAGTCTGGGGTTGCATATCTTCCCATTTCATAAGATGACTCATATAATGGCTAGATAAATGAGGCTAAGAAGATCAGAGTTAATCTCTTTTGTCTTGAAAATCATGGGCAGCAAAGGAAATTGATGTTTGGGGGTGTCTTTCTGCTATTATTTTTCTGTCTGCAATGAATTGTGCAGGTTCTTGGGAAGAAAGGTTTCTTGAGGTTCCTTTCTGTCAAAGAAAGGTTTTTGGGCTCACCTGGTGATGTGTGGAAGCAGTCACTGCTGATTCGTTGCCAGTGTCCCCATGTGTAGATGTTTTCCTTCCTGAATGCATCCTTTCTTTCCATTCATCAGGTCTGGTTTCAGAATCGCAGGGCAAAGTGGCGAAAATCGGAGAAGCTGAAAGCGAAAGGCAACAGAAAACATCCAACATCGTCACCTCTGTCACATGATTATGGGTGGGGGACCTACTCTGTTTTCTCATCTTTCCACAACAGGTACCTAATGAATTAAATGTTTTCCTTTGCCATTCCCCCTTTACATTTAAACTGTGGAGAGCTGACAATCGAGTTGGACCTTGGTAGCTCGTCAGATTTCTTGGCAAATTGTAGTAGACCCTCTTAAAAGAGGGTTTGAAATAAATCTGTTGAGATTGCTGTGGCTAAAGTCATGTGGAGCACAAGGGATGAGACAGAAAGGTCTATGGATCACCCCTTCATTTTATGTTTTTGTGAATGGTCAGGAGCCCATTGCATTTCCCACCATTGCTTTCCATTTCCATGGATTTTCACTTGGTGATGGAAGTGCTGCTTGCTTAGATCAGTCTTACAAAGTCACGGGCTTCTTTGAACAAATATAAGGTAGCACCTTTCCTAGGTGAGCAGGGGACATTTGCTGGGGGGGGGAAGGGAGTATGTGAGGGGATAGATAGTCTTTCAAGGGGTAGTGAGTGAATGTGTGAGGGAAGAAATTAGTTTCCACAGGGATATATTTGTGGCAATCTGGAGTGAGAAAACAGAATGCAAAGAGGAAAAATTAAGTTAAAGATTGGAGACCACCTGACTTATTTCATTGCATTGTCCCTGCTGCCTGTCCTACACCGGGGACTTGAGGCTGCTTCCCCAAATACTGTCAAGACAGCATTCCTTGCACACCTAAATCAGCCACTGCTTTCTTTTTCCACCAGCTAGTGATGTAGGATCTGCCCATTGTAGGGTAGAAGAGTATGTATTTGGTCATAATACCTTGCCTTGTCTTCTGGTTCATCCTCACACCCTTTTTGCTGCCTCCAGGGCACCTCCTCTGCCTGTGCCTCCGTTGCCTGATGTTGCTCGTGACCAATCTGCCGTGCTGGGAGGAAACCCTGCAGCTGGAAACTGCTCCAGCCTGCTCAGAGCACAGCTTGCACCACTCTCCTCTGCCTCAGGTGAGACCCCGACCAGCATGAGTGTTTTCCATAACTACAGCGTTGGCTGGTGGAGCTAGGATGTTCCCAGGCACTTTAGGGAAGGTCATGTGAATGCCCCACACCATCAGTGCAAAATGTGACACCAGGTCACTGGACAGGCTGAGAAAGTTGGGATTGATCAGCCTGGAGAAGAGAAGGTTGTGTGGAGACCTCACAGCACCTTCCAGTATCTGAAGGGGCTACAGAGAAGCTGGAGAGGGACTTTTCCTCAGTGACAGGACGAGGGAGAATGGCTTCAAACTGAAAGAGGGAAAATTTAGGTTAGATATGCAGAAGAAATTCTTCTCTGTGAGGGTGGGGAGGCTCTGGCACAGGTTGCCCAGAGAAGCTGTGGCTGCCTCATCCCTGGAAGTGTCCAAGGACAGGCTGGATGGAGGTTGGAGTAACCTGGGATAGTGGACGGTGTCCCTGCCCATGGCAGGGGGTTGGAACTGGATGGTCTTTAAGGTCCCTTCCAACCCAAACCATTCTATGATTGGAGGTATAGCAACTCTCTGCTAATTGAGTCTGTCCCAGCTATGTACCAGCACGGTGGTGCTTCTGTGCTGATGCTGGAGCCAAACTTGCAGTCCTTGTTCATGTCCAAGTGATAGGGGCATTCTTCCATAATAGCTGTTTGACACTGGTCCTGCTGCTCTAAATGATGATGAAAGTATTACTCTGGTTATGATGTTCTTCATGGCAGATACACACATCCCATACTCTGGTTTAGATGGAAACATTCTGGCTACAACCAGAGTCGGGTGAGCTGTGTGAGGAAGGTGCACTGTACAAACTGTTGGTGTTGTAGAGGCTCCCTCAGGTACTCCATACCTTTAAATGTCCAAGAGGGTTCCTCGGCTTCCCCAGGCAGTGCAAGTTTCCATTTTGTGCAAGACCTCGAGGGAGGGAGACTAGTTGAGTTCCAGAGCTGACGCTGAATTTACTCTCAGTTGCAGTGGAGCTGGAGGTCAGTGGGGTGTGCTGTTCGACCAGGGCTCTACCTGTGCTGTGCTTAAAGATTGATGGCAGCTAAAGACTGTTCAATTGTTTATTCGTGTGTGGAGTACCAGAGCATTCCCTGGAGTCAGGAATGCTCCCTAAAGTGTTTCCTATGTATGTTTATATTTCCAAGTTGGCACAATTTGAAAAGATTTCCAAAGTGATGAGGACTTTATCACTTCCTTGGGAGGGATATCCCAAGCAATATATGTGCTGACATATGATACTACTGTGTGCATTTTTCTGCTTCCCAGTGTAACTCATTCATTGGAATTTCTGCTCCCTCATTTTATTCTAAATGTGCCAGTATTTAGTTATCAGTATTAAGGCCAGTTCTTGCCACTCATTTTCTAATAATATTTTTTAATAGTGCTGATACCTTAAAAGTACTTTGGCACTGTAGAAAGCACCTGTAAGATTGTATCAGTAAGCTTAGAATGCTAATAAATACTTATGTGTGCTAAAAGTACGTAATTGAGATACCTAATTTAGTATTTCTGTCATTTAAATTTGCCTGTCATCCTCTCAAGGCAAGGACTACTTTAGTCAATCCTATGACCTATTTAATCAATAGGACTGTAATTCAGTTAGTTCTGGTTTTTCCACTCCTTACAGCAGGGTAAATATAGTCAAAGTGTTTGAATAATTCCCTGCTTCCCAGAGTGCTGAAGCAGTGTTGTCTGTTGAGCCCTGTATTTAGATATAATTAGATAAAGACTAAGGTTTTGCAAAATAATTCATTTAAAGGAAACAAACCAATTATCCTCAGATTTCTATGCTGTAGGAACCTCTGCTGGTTCCTAAAATACATCTGCAGATGTGCTATTTAGTCAAGAGAGAATGTAATAGAATCATAGAATGGTTTGGGTTGGAAGGGACCTTAAAGACCATCCAGTTCCAACCCCCTGCCATGGGCAGGGACACCTTCCACTAGCCCAGGTTGCTCAGAGCCCCATCCAACCTGGCCTTGGACACTTCCAGGGATGAGGCAGCCACAGCTTCTCTGGGCAACCTGTGCCAGGGCCTCACCACCATCACAGCAAAGAATTTCTTCCTGATATCTACTCTAAATTTTTAGTTTGAATCCATTTCCTCTGTTAGAGAAATAGAAGTTTCATTCAGGGATGTGATCTTGTCCTCTGTTTTCAATGAGCCGTTTCTTTCTGGAGAATCTGCACGCTGGGATGCAATTCTCCATGTGGAAAAGACAAGCAATCCTCCTGATAGGAGAGAAAGGTTCCATCTGAATTCTTGGTGCAGTGTGTAAGGAAGAAAAAGGGCAAGTGAATGTCCCTGAGGGTGAAATGAGTATGTGGGAAATGAGTGATAAAGAGAGCTGGGTTTTTACTGCTGGAATCCTTTCATCTTGCTGCTGACTGCCTCCTATTGCATTTGCTGTGTGTGCATCCAGCTTTCAGGAAACACAGGCTTCCTCTGCTTGTCTGAAACCCCTGTGTCTTCAGTGACAGGGATGTGTGAAAACGAGAGTTTACTTTGTTCCACTAGATCTGTGTGAGGGAACAAGCCTCCCCTTGTTCTCTTTAAATCAGACTGGGCAAGAGGTAATGAAATCTATTTGTGTCAGCTAAGGCTGGTAAATACTTTCCAGATACAGATCTGTTTGAGGGGATTAAAAAAAGTACCTTCTCTAAGTCACTGTTCAGAAAAGAGGCTTGCTTTGGTAGTGCACACGAACTGTGAGGTTTGGTGAGTGGTTTTGGACCCGGTTGCCTGAGGGAAGGGAGGAATAAGGTTTGTGTAATGAGCCACATTCTGCTCTCTTTATTTATGAAACCTACCCTGCCCTCCAAATTTGTTCTACTCTAATCAGATGGAAGTTAGAAGTCCTAAAAATTACATTCCTACAAGTCATGGGAGAACTGGTGCTTGGGCAGAGTAGAGACCTAAGTTGGTGCACTCTTTGAGGAAGAAGACTGATATTTGGTGTAGAGAGTCCTCATAGAAGAGAGATCTGCAGGGCACAGTGGCATGGAAAGCTGCAGTTGCAGTTTTGCCTTAACTAGATGCAGGGTAACACAGCTATGGGGAATAAAACAATAAAATTTGCTTTTTGTTTGTTTGCTTGTTATCTAGCATTGCATAGGCAGACTTTTCTCTTTAAGAAAGCAAAAACTGAAACAGGGAAAATGAAAGACAATGTGACCTGAATTCATTCATAAAAAAAAACTTGCCAAGAAATAGAGCCATCCAGGGTTCACCTGTTAGCTTTATTAGAATATCTCAGAACATGAAGGAGGGAAAACTTGAATAGGATAAAATCCAAACTAGCTGAAGCAAAAATAAAAGAGGAAACAAATTAGAAAAAAAAGCTATCAGTTTACAAGGCAAAACCAATTGATTAGTAATGTTAGATTTCAGCAAAATAATTTGTGACCTGTGCATTCTGGTGCAGTTGTGCCCATAGATTTTGGCCTGCTGGAGTGGCTGTTCAGGTGCTTTCCTTGGTACCAGTGTATTTAACCACTTTCAGCAGGACAAGAAAATGATGAGGACAGTATAATCTGTTACCTGAGACCTTTGGAGAGTGTTCTGTGCTGCCTTTTCCACTGTTTTTCTTTGCTCTGGCCAGTACTTCTGACTGTTGATTTGTGGGTTCTTTTTTTTCTAATGTCCCACTGTTTTTTCCAGTTTGCCAAACAAGCTGATTAAAAATGTCAGCATGTTCTATTTGAGATGTATCTTACCTTGATGGCAGTTATGGCTTCTGATTTGGGTATTGGGCACACTGCTTGCTATGAGAGCCTTTTGCGCCTCAAAACTTCCATTTTGAGCTTGCTTTGGTCTTAGAATTGTTTTTTACTACTTTTGCTGGACAGACAGCATGCTTGAGATTAATAGATTTTTTTGACACTGGCAGTTCTTTAAAGTTGTTCTTTTTTTTCCTGAGATTCCTTACTGATATAAATATATCTGTGATTCATTGACTTAAAGCATTGGCTTATGATTTTTTTTGAGTTAACCCTTTAGAAAGAAAAGTTCCTCTGGTTTGTGGGAGGAGATTTTTCTGCCCCACTGGTGATTTTGCAGGAAATCCTTTGTTTCATGTGGCTGTATTGTGAGGACACCTGTCAGGAGCCCAATCTGTGCAGATAACTGTCAGAGGTGGAATGGCTGTGGAAGTCTTGAGAGCAATTGGATGAAGCTGGATATGATCTGTAAGAGAAGAGTGAATAAATGACAAGCTCTAATGATTTTGTGGGAAATATCCCTCTCTTTAAATTTAGAAAGATGGCATAAACTTAGGGAACAAAGAAACAAGGAAGAATTTATTCAACACATTGGGTCTTTCTCACACCGAGTTTCCAGGGAAAAAGACACCTTCGGTTTAAATTCCATACATTTTATAGTTTTGCAAAATCCCACCCTTTTCAGATAAGTTTTAATGTGTTCATCTTTACCTAAAAAGGTTTCTTTTCTCTGAAAAGGGGCTTTCCCTTTTTCCCAGTTGGCTGCAAGCCATCCCCTGTCAAAGGTGATGGAAATTCCTTTGTTCTTAGCCCAAAGAGAAAAGGAACCTCGTGTACAAAATGGCCCTAAAAGATTGAATTTTTAAGAATTTTCTCATTTCCCTTATCCTGCCGAAAGAGACCCTGATACCCAAGTTCAGCTCTTGGAACTTGGATATCTTACAACTTCATGATACGTCTATTTATAAAAAACCCCATATTTTTATTTCTCGGAATTTCACTCACGGGATTCTGGCTTTTGAACAAATTACTTTAAAGCTGATGATGTGTAGCTGACATGGCAAGCAGGAATCATATCTTTTGAACAAGTGGTAGGTTCTGGCCTACTGAAAATCCAGAAGAGGATCAGACTGACAGGCTTCTCAAAGCAATGCAGTTAGAAACTGAATTGGTTCATTGACCATCACTCCAATTAAATGAAGAGGCCATTGCTCCTAAGTTTGAGTAATATTTTTTTTCTGCTTTCAAGATGTCATTTGCACGAAAGGCTGTAGTTACTCAGCATTAAAAGAAACTGTTTGTGACATCAGTGTGTGACACAGGCTTGTGAAACCAGGCCCTGCTGTAAGTTCATGGATACATCTCTAGGACAAGCCTCAGTCTCCTTCATGACTCGTGAAAGACAGACATCCCAGTCATGCCAACAGAAAAACACACATCGTTTCTGTTACTTTAAGACTCTGTCCCGCTCATTGGAAGCTGTTTGCACTAAAGAATGGATCTCTGAACTCTGCCAGGATGTTGAGGAAGCAGCTATAGTAGGGGTAAGGCAGGTGTGTGGGTGGAGGCTTAGAATAGACATTCTTGAGTTAAGGCACATGTCTTAACCAGGGCTGGTTCAGAGATCTGAAGCTGCAAATTATTAAATTGCTCTCCAAAAATTCCCAAGACTGTCTCATGGACTGAAAATCCAGAAATAATGGAAGTGATAAACAAAAATCCTGCTGTTACATTCCCATGTTCACTGGAAAGCCTTCTGAGGTTATTTATCCCTATATCAGTGTCAGGAAAAGCAACAGAATAGTAAAATGTAGGTATTATCTCAAACCAGTGATCAGAATTCTCCATCAAACAATTCTGGAATCTTCTGTAAATATGTCAGATTTAGCAGATATTGCTCCTCTGGGAATTGTTTATTCCCACTGCATTTGTGACTTTATTCAGAAGGCATCTGAATAAAGCCATCTGTCTTTGAAAGGACTGAGAAGCAGAGGAGTCTTGAGAAAAGGCTAAACCAGCTCTTTGGAGGCCATGGGTGTCCCTTCACAATCTCTTTGCCTGGGGGTCCTATTGCCATGACCCACAAAGATTATCTACACCTAAGTATTGCAAATATTTCAAAAAACAACTTAATTTTTAGTAGATGTGAAAGTGGGATTAGAAGTGACTTCCTGGGCTGCTTGTATTCATCCTGAGGAAGATTAGTGCCATCTGCAGAACAGCTCATCCTAATGTCATTATTGAACTGAAGCTTTACCTGGATGTAGACTGGTTTTCAGGTATGTTTCATAATGTTTGTGTGAACATTCTGGGACACGATGGTTAGGAGAACCTGTGCAAATGAAGGTTTTAAAAAAAAAATCAGGAGAGATCTTCAGTTTCATTTCTGGCTAAGCCATTTTGATTTTGAGGACACTAAATATTGGCTTCCTTGTGCTTTGTTGTGTGGGAGTAGATCTGTGCTATGTCAAACACCAGGAGTGGGACAGGTATTTCACAGATGCTGCCTGATGTGGATAAATAGTATGTTCAAACAGAAAAAATAAACCACTGAGAATTGCATGGGCATGTGAATGCTTGAGAGATGCCATCCTAGCTCTTGCTCCAGTTTTCTAAATGAGCCCAAAATCGAGGTTATTGAAACTTGAAAAGTTTTCATTGAAACACCATGATTCCCTCTCTCCATGGTTGCAGAGAGTTGGAAAAAACTGCATGTGGGAAGATGCAATAAGAGAGACAGAAATGCACAGTGTGATGGGGAATCTGAGAAACAGTGCTATGAGGTGTTGAAGTGGAATCTCCTCATCAGCTCTCTGGGCTTGCATTCCAAAATTCTCCGAAGGTTGCTAATGCTTGCTGTGGCATCTTTAGGTTTTATGCTTGAGGCCTTTCATTCGTACCTGGTGGAGTGCATTTGATGTTACCCTGTATGCCTGCAAGGGTGAAGTACAACTGTAAACTCTCCATAAAGCTTTCCTAGGAGTGGGAGTAGACCAGCTTTACCTGAACAGTCGGCTGGTTCAGCTCAGCTAGACTCAAAAAATCATTTAAACTTGTGAAGAGAGAAATCATTTGCTAATTGCCATAATGAAAGAAAATCTGGTTCTCTTGCCCCATGTGCAAGCTCCTTGAACTTCTGTGTATGGTTGTTACTCTGGATCACCAGCATATGTGATTCTGACCTTTAATGTCCTCTATTGTCCTGTTTCCACAGAGGCTCTTCTGTAAGAAACTCTTCCTCTCTCATTTTCCAGCAGTGACTGAGGAGAGAGGTCACCAAACAAGATTCTAGGAACCAAAAGGTGTTGGTTTCTTTTTCTGTGTCCCAGCTTCTTTTTCCAGAAGATCTTCAGCTGACATCTCTGCTCTTTTAATTTTTGTTTCTGGCACGACTCATCTGAGTGAAAATATGGTCAAAACAATGACTGAGGATGTGGATGTGCACGTGCACATTTTTGTTTCTTTCAAGCCACAGTTAAATTTTTCAAAAGGGTAATCTTTTGAGTTGAGTGCAGCACACTCCTCCCAGAGGACAGTAGTGATGGAAGATGACTGGGGGATAATTCCTGGCTTTTTTCCAGGAAGTACTTTGCTTCACTTGGCTGCCTTCTTGAGAGCTGAATAAATATAATATGCAGAGGCTGAAATCATGAAGGTAATTTTATTTAGCCAATAAACACCATCCTGTGCTCCAGAGAACTTGCTAGTACTTCCTTGTGCTTCTCTACAGCAATGCCGGTACTTGCTCAATTTTATTCCCACCAGTTAATGTCTGGCTTCTTGCTTTTTTGTTCTGCTCCTCCTTCCCTCTGCTTGCTCCTGTTCATTCCTGCTATGACAGCCCGGCGTGACAGTCTCTCTTTTCATTCACAGCCTCCTCGGTGGCAGGAACGGTGGCATCTTGTGAAGAAGTTCAGGCGAAGATGTCGCTACAGCTCGGCTTCAACTCCAGCAGAGTGGACAGCTTCAACTCCAGCAGAGTGGACAGCTTCAACTCCAGCAGAGTGGACAGCTTCAACTCCAGCAGAGTGGACAGCTTCAACTCCAGCAGAGTGGACAGCTTCAACTCCAGCAGAGTGGACAGCTTCAACTCCAGCAGAGTGGACAGCTTCAGCTCCAGCAGAGTGGACGGCTTCAACTCCAGCAGAGTGGACGGCTTCAACTCCAGCAGAGTGGACAGCTTCAACTCCAGCAGAGTGGAGTGCTTCCCAAGCCTTCCCGGCCCTCCTCCCGTCCACAGGGCCACCAACCTGTCCTTCAACCCCCACAGCCCTGCTGTGTCCATGGCGCTGGACACTCCCAACAGTGAATGCTGGTTGTCCAGTCAGGAAAATGGCTCCAGGGAGGCCTTCACTTACAACATCCAGAATCAAGGGTAGGAAAGATGAGAAGGGAAATGGAAAAAGCAAAGCCTGGGAGAAGCCTTGCGAGGGTGAATGTGGGACATGGGACAAGGAATTAGGTGGGAGCATAAGTGAAAAGTGAGGTGCAGGAGTGACAGTATCTTTTAAATGAAGCATGAAAAGCTGCATGATGTGCATAGTGGGACAGGGCACCTGCTGTGAGACAAGTGATACCTCTGGTCAGAATGCTTCCAGAATTGCATACCTGTCAAGCAAAAGAGAGGATGTTTCAAACTTTGGGGTGTGCTTTGGAGAGTGGGAAGATAATCCCCACTAATGCCCATTGGTGAAGAATCCTCCTGTGATACCACTTGGCTCAAGTGGTTTCTGTTGCCCTTGTCCTGGCATCTGGGAGGAGGGGTTGGAGTCAGATCAGGGTTGGCAATAACACAGTTGTTTACTGGATGGGTTGCTGTAGCTGTTGACCCTGCTTTAATCTCTGGATTGCCTCTCCTTGCTCTCTGCAGCTTTAGTCCACCACCCTCCTGCCATTACCCTGAGCAGCTGGAGACTGCAGGGAACTTGGAGACCACGTACTGCCAGTACAGCAGCCAGGGGGGAATTTACCAGCTGTCCCAATATTCCCAGCAGCACCAGCTCTCCCAGTTCTGCCAACTGCCAGATCACCTGGCCACCAATTTGCTCTCCAGTGACCACCTCCCTCCTCCAACACCCCCTGAGTCCCATTCAACTTTCCTGGCCTTACCTGGTAACACTGGAGCAGTAACCTATGGAGCCACACAAGGCTATGAACAAAACCACATGGAGGGACAGCTTGTGCCGCAGCAGTCAAGTGGAATCTCAGGTAAATTTCTGAAATATTTTGTCATCCTGCATCTCTGGAGTAACTAAACCATACCCTGAAACACTCAGGATGATCAGTGGTTTTACTGGTGGCTGTGAGAAAGTAGAAATGTGCACATGCATGCACAGATATATAGATATATATGTATGTGTGTATATATATATATATATATGGGCCCATCTTTTTTTCTAATTTCCTTGTATGCTTGTTGTTTTTTTTTAAAGTGCTGAGTGACCCATTCATTTGAATCAAAAGTTACTACACAGGTTGCACATGTCAGAAAGAGCATTAAATGTGAATGTGTCAGGTAGTGCAGTAGTTTTTCTCTGGACTGAAGAACTAACTTTTGCAGGAGTGTACTGTTGTGCAAGTGAACATGCCTTTGGTATATGTGGGTGGGAATCAAGGGTGCAAAATGGAAAAGGTGCCACAGCAAGTGGAATAGTTGGAGGTAGAAAGAAAAACCGGCTTCTCACTCTGTTGGGCTCCTGCAGAAACCAGTTTGAAGTTTCATATCTTGGGGTAGTGCAAAAGAAGAGAGAGACAGAAGCCAGTAGAGTATGCATATAGAGTCTTTCTTTTTCTTCCTCTGGTTTGAATTTGCAACAGATTAAGGCACTTCTGCATAATTTTCTGAAAAGTAACTAGGTGAAACTGGCACTGTTGGTCTCCTTGTTTTGTGTCCAGGCTTTGTATTTTGAAGTTATTCAAGCCCAAGTATAATCAAATGATAAACCATTGCAGTTAGTTTATTTGGACTGTCAGGTTTGTTGAATTAAGCTCACAGTCCAAAGACTACATGTCTTGTCTTATCACATAAGAGAATAGTTTCAGAGCAGAGATGCTGCTGCTGGTTTTGTACCAGTCTTGTGGACCTTGTTAGGGGGGGAAGTCTGACTCAGAGTCTGACTCACAGCAGGCTGCAAACTGGCTCTTGTTCCCATTATTCCTGCTGACATTGTCCAGGCCAGGTTGGCAGCACCTGTGCTATCTACCACACTTGGCCTGTCTCCCCTCTCTGGTTTCAAGGCATAATATTTTTCTCAGTGGTTTTTCAGTCTGAAGTGTCAGAAATAATGAGAGGGCTGTGCCCCAGTGCACCAAATTAACATTTTTATAGCGTGATGCCAAAGTGTGTGTTGCATTCTTTGGGGCACATTGTGTGAGCATAAGGGGTGTGTAAAGGTGCAGGCTGATAAAGTTGAAAGATTGTTGAAGGAACAGAGGCAGAGTTGATATTCTCTTACTCTGTCCAGAGCACAATCAGCAGTGCGTGGCTGTTCTGTTCGAGGAAGGGATTCCTACAACTGTTTTGACCAAGTTCACAGAATCATGGAATGGTTTAGGTAGGAAGAGACTTTAAGGATCATCCAGTTCCAACCCCTTGCCATGGGCAGGAACACCTTCCACTATCCCAGGTTGTTCAGAGCCCCATCCAACCTGGCCTTGGACACTTCCAGGGATGGGGCAGCCACAGCTTCTCTGGGCAACCTGCCTCACTACTCTCACAGGGAAGAATTTCTTCCTAAAAAGGTTCCAGGTTCCCAAAGTGCAGTGGGCAGGGAACCAGTCTGTCAGTGCAGACACACCCGTGAGTCTTACTTCACCGAGTAAGCAAGTGGACAGCTTAGTTGGATTATAGCTATTACTTAACAATACATTCCTGCTTCCAGCTTCCATAAATGAAAGTGAAGATTAAACATTCAGGTTATGCTTGACAGAGTTGGAACCTCTTGGAAAATAGGAGTGGAGAAAAAAAATTGGGGGGTGGGTGTCTCTAATATTGTTACATACTCTCAGGATCAGTGCTGAGTGACATCATGATTTCTTTTTACATTATAACAATGCTATGAATTTCCAAGATTTTTCCTCCTAAGAACTACCTTTTGGATAAAAACACTGCAGCGTAAACAGCAAAGTGATCCTTTATCTATATGTGGTGTCTGCTCTACTGCAGTGACCACCAGAGCATGGCTGCAATGCTGTTTGCACTGAGCGTAGACATGCTGCTGTTATTTTCATTATTCTCTTTCCTTTGTTGCTTTTCCCTCAGCAGACACCACTGCCTATCAGGCTGTCCCTTGGAGTGATTTCTACATGCAGGAAGCTCAGTTCTCAAATCAGCTGCACTCCCAAATGCCATTTTTTAGCACAGCAGAAGGACAGAACTTCCCAGAGCCATCTCTTCTTCAAGTGCCCAGTGGAACAGCACTGGGATCCATGTCACAGGCTGGAAAGCAAAAGGGAGTCACACCAGACCAGAGTTCAAACCAGAGCCACCAAACAGAGCCAGAGTTGGCATGGCCATGGCTCGCTGAAAGAGAGATGATGTAGAGTGTTGTAACAAAAAAGGAGACACCACTGTTGGTAACTGAAAGGCCAGCTGATTCTTTTTTTGGGGAGAAAAGGAAAGAATTCCAAGACAGCAGTAGCTCCTATGAATGCAGGATCAAAACTGTGGCATGAATGGGAATGGAACTTCCTTTTTTCTGGTCTGCCATCCGAGGCTGGTCCCGTTATCTTGTACCTGGTTCTTAGATTCATCTGTTCATAGAAAGGGGGACTTAGAAGTCAGTAAAATAGATGCCAAAGTTCTGTCTTCTCTCAGACAACATCTGTTGTGAGCTGAATGGCTGCACAGGACTGACAATTTCTAAGATTTCCAGAGGTATAAACACCTCTCTTCAAGGCAGAACTTCTTCAGCACGAGAGGGGAAAAGAGAAGAGAGAGCTTTCTGTCTGGATTTCCATTTCCAGGCTTTTTCTTTTTTGGAAACAAGATTATTCTACTTTCAAATGGTTGAAAGGTGTCATATGCCTTAAATATTCTTTGGATGTGTATGGGGGTATATGTGTGTCTAATTTTGAAATATGAGACATTTGAAAAATACAAAGTATTTTGTTCTATAGTTTTCCATTGTCTTCTTTCCCCCTTTAGTGACACGTCTGCCCCATCCCAGGAGGCAAAACCAAGCACAATTGCAGACACCTTGCACCCAGCATCACATATTTCCTTCACATCCTGAAGCCAGGGCTTAGCTCTAGCCTTTACCTTTACCACTGCTGCCAGAACAACTTGGCAGCACACAAGTCAGGAATAATATTCCAGTTCAGGTCTCCCCGCCGCCGGGGCCAGCCGCAGCGCTCGGGCTCAAAGTCCCCTCGCCGGCACCAGGTCTGCCCCCCTCACCTGGCAATGGGGAGAGCCGCCCCTCACCTGGCAATAGGTCTGCCCCCCTCACCTGGCAATGGGGAGAGCCGCCCCTCACCTGGCAATAGGTCTGCCCCCCTCACCTGGCAATGGGGAGAGCCGCCCCTCAGCGCCACACCCGCAGGCGCGGGGTGGGGACGGAGCCCCCTCCAGCCCGCACCGCCCCGGCGCGCCCGGGGGCGCCGAGGCTCGGCCGCTTCCTGCTGTGCCGGGGGTCACCAGGTCTAACCCTAGCGGGGAGATGGCGGCAGCGGGGCCCCAACGCCCTGCGGCGAGGGCCCCCCTTTGCTGCCGCCCCTCAGCACCGGAGCGCCCCCGAGCCCCCCGCCCCGCGTACCGGGCCCGGGACCCGCGCGGAGGGAAGGACGGGCCGGCGGCGTCCCAAGCGCGCGCGTCCCCCTTCTCTCTCTCGCCCTCAGGCCCGGCCCCCGGGACCCCGCGTCTCGGGCTTTGGACCCGCGCGGAGGGAAGCTGGGCCGAGCGCGGCGCAGGGGCCCCCTGTCAGCACCCGGCCCGCTGTCTGTCAGCGAGCGATCGGTGCACAAAAGCTTGTGTCGAGGGCTGGTTCTCAGTAGATCGCAGCGAGGGAGCTGCTTTGCTGCGTACGAAACCCTGACCCAGTATCAGATTGTCTACGACTGATTTAGCGCCGGGTGCCCCACGATCATGCGGTACGCGACGGGGGAGAGGCGGCGCCGCGTCCGTCCGCCCCTCCGCTCCCGACCACGAGCGGCGCTCCGCACCGGGCCCGCCCCGGGGGGCGGGCGGCCGGCTATCGCGAGCCCACCGAGGCGCCGGCGGCGCTGCGGTATCGCTACGTCTAGGCGGGATTCTGACTTAGAGGCGTTCAGTCATAAGCCCGCAGATGGTAGCCTCGCGCCAGTGGCTCCTCAGCCAAGCGCACGCACCAGGGGTCTGAACCTGCGGTTCCTCTCGTACTGAGCGGGATTACTATTGCAACAACACACCATCGGTAAGGTAAAACTAACTGCCGGCGTCGGCGGCCCCGGGCGGACGGGGCGGCGCCTGGGCGGGGAAGGTAGACCTGTTGTCGGCGGGGGGACTTAGAGCTGGATCTCCGGAGCTGGCCTTAGCGGCGGGTAGACCTGTTGCCGGCGAGGGCCCAAGCAGCGGCCAGAGGCGCGAGGTCAAGACCCTGGAGCAGGGCCCTGAGGAAGGGCCGCCACCTCCGGCGCCCCCGCAAACAACGACATCGAGAGCCCCGCGCCGGTGGAGGCAGCAGCGGGACCCGAGCGGGAACCGCTCAGAGGGCAGGAGGGACCCGGAACCCAGAAACACACAAACGACAGAGGCACCGCGAAAAACAAACACAAGCAGAGCACGAGGTGTGCAAAAACCGGGGCTATGGAGCGTGGGCGGAGGAGAGGATCCCACAGAATCCCCGGGGGGCTCCGGGAAAGGCCCGAGGGAGGAAAGAGCCCGAGCGGGACCAGCGGCGAAGGAGGGAGCGAGCGGAAGCCCGGCGGCAACAGCAGGAGAGAAAGCCGGGAACAGGGACCCCGGAGACAAACGGGGTGGGCAGACACAAAGCTGCCGACTTCGGCAGTAGTCACAGCAGCAAAAACCCCCTTCCTTGACTTTTTTCCTTTTTCTTTGCAGCCTAAACTAAGAACTGGTCTTTTTTTGCAAACCCTTTTGTTTATCAACCTGTTTCAGTTTCACAGTGTGAGTAAGGCGAACAAAACGCTACCAATGGAGAGACTGTCCTCCGCAAAACAAACAAACAAAAAAAAAAAACAGAAAGAAAAAAAAGGGGGAAGCGAGGGAAGCAAAGTCCCTTTGCTGAATGAAGACACCCTTCCATAGCTAATAGCCAGAATTGTTTTTAAATGTATGCATAGCTGTATTTTTGAAAATTTTAAAGTTTTCACAATAACAATTCTCCTTAAGTCCAAAAGCCAAATTAACACAGAAAGACATATATTTGCCTTAAAAATAGAAGTATATATTTTATCCTTGAACTATAGGAATGTTTATATGTATTTGAAATTTAAATTGAACATGAAGTAAAATATGTTTTTACAGGTTATACTATCATAAAAAACAGAAAACATATATTACTAATCTAAGGGTGAGAAACAAAAAACGCCAATTTCTCAGTTCATAACCAAAAGAAACTGTAAAATGAAACCCAAAGGTATGTTTGTATGATGTGTGTTCGATGGCCATCGAGTATGAATGTGTAAATGTATGCATGCGTGTGAATATATAATAATTAATATGTTCTGATTTATACACAAATGCACATTACCTCACATATGCACAAACACCCTTAGATAAAAAACAGAAAACATATCACCCCAAGTTGAATAGAATTTCATTTACAGAGATGTTTTAAGTTAAATAAAAGTTTTCAAAAGCAAACACTAAAAAACTTTCAGGTAAAAGTCAGGAGCACACGAACCCTGAAGTCATCAAGTTATTAAGTTTGGTTCAAAATCAATTGCTTATAAGTCAATAGGATCTTTAGAGGATAACTTAAGATTTTATGAGTAATTTCTAATAAGAAATAATGGAAATAAGTTAAGTTGTTTAAACAAGTTTTATATTAATCCAGAGTTATTTAGTTTAGCATTGTTGGGAATTTTTCCTTCTTGCATTTTGTTCCTTGTTTACTTTTCTATATCCAAAAATGTCTGATAGTCTTTCTGATTGGTTTAATGCTTTTAATGTTAGTGCTAAGTTTAAGAAAATAATTTTCGTAGCAATATGCAGAATGCCTTAAAACAGCTATGATTCCTTCACATGCCTTTATAATGCCAAACCTTGTGGCCCAAACTATTCTGACACACAATGCCTTTGCATAATCATACTTTCCATTTCAGTTATATAAAAGGCTGTACATTGCCTTGAAAAAGGAGCCTCCTTGCTCACATTAATTTCACTTGTGGTATTAAAAGTAAGACTGCAATATTTCTTGTTAGATCCATTTAAGAATACATTTGCTTCTAAAATGCAGCTATAGAATTTGTTATTACTCGCTCTGAACTAATGTATCAAAGCATTGATAGTTGAAGAAAAAAATAGTATAATCAAAACTTAGATTACATGTTTAGTTAGCATGATAAATTTAATACTCTAGTTAAAGAAAACATTTATGGTTGTATTTGTATTCCTTTGTATTTTGTCTTGCATTAGCAAACGTTTGATCAAAGTTTTTTCCGAGTTTTTTGTTTTTTAGAAAAATAAACAAAGGGGCAGTTGTGGAGCCCAAACCCAGCTTTCAGCAAAAGAAAACAAGGCTGACAAAAACCTCGTGATCTGAAGGAGCTGGACCCTTCTCACAAGACCTGTTAAAGTTCTACCTTATGGATTAAGCCTGGCTCCAGCAGAAATCAGAAAGGACTCTTGAGATGATGGGATCAGACCATGTCTAAAACCCCTTTAATCCCTTTCCCCCTGTGTCATCTTGGTTGAGGGAAATATTTAACCCCTTGGGCAACGGTAGTAAAAACTTGTGTAATTCCCTAATTAACATAGCTCGTCCTCTTCATTAATATGTCCAGCCCCAGATGCCTTTAAAATAGTGTTCTCGTGTCCAATAAATTATTCCAGTTCCCCCATACTGGGATCGTGTCTAGCTTTTATTTTTCAGACTGTCACTTGGGGTCACCAGTGCTCCCAATATGAGCACCAGTACTCCCAGTGCTCCCAGTATGGGATCACCTGTAGGGAACTGAGATTACATGACCCTGGGAGAAACTTAAGGGACAACCCCTCACCCTGACACAAACCATCCTCCAAGAGCCCCCAAAGCCAGATTCCCCCATGTCCTGGTGCCCCTCCCATCGCAGAGCTCTCCCTCTGGGACACCCCAGAACGCACCCAAGCCCCAGACCAGCATGTCTGTCCACAGTTGCCCCTGCTCCCACTCAAGCCTCGTGGGGAAAGAAGGCGGCTGCCACTGAACATGATTTGGGAAAATCCCACCTCCTTAGGTGGGAGAACAGTGGGGGACATGGGCAGTGGGAACCCCCACACGACTGGGATCTCCAGTCACTGGAGGCACTGGGGAACACTGGGGAACGTTGGGCACCCGAAGACAAGGGTTAGGCTTGGGGAATTGCTCAGGTGTGGCAGTTCCCAGATCCAGCCCACCCCATTTCCCAGCACTGTAGGCCCGTAACGGGTCTAGTCTCCAACCCCAGAGCAGAGCACAGAGGGGAAGATCCCCTGCCCTGACCCTCCCTTTGTCACACCTGGGGCCACCCGCATCACCCGGGTCCCACTCTGCACAGCTGCCCCACCACGGAGGGACCCCATCCCCAACAAGGCTCCAAGTCCAGCTCTGGCCCTGGATGGGATTTGGTCACAGCTCCCCAAAGAAGCCCTCCCTTCGCCTTATCTTGCCTGCCTGACGTGGTTAGCTCCGAAGGAAGCAGGCAGACAGGCTTCTGGCATCCAGCTGAAAAGGGTTTATTAGAATGCTTCAACACAACATGGCTCCCACCTTTTATAGTGCGGGGTAGGAAAGGTGCCAGAACAAAGGGTGGAGTTAAAGCAGAGCATTCAAACAAGCACCATATAAGGAGAAACATAAATATACATGGCACTGCACCAAAAATTAACCAATAAGAGGACGTGGCTTAGGGCCATGAGGGATGAGGGAAAGTGCTGGAAAAGTAGGGTATAACAATGAGGGGAATATTACAATAAAGAAAACACAATACTAAACACAAAACACACTCTGCAACAGTTCATAAAAGTCCCTCTTTGCCTCCATAGCGTAGTCCTTCTTGAGAGGCGATATCTCCTTCATCTGTCCACCTCCAACACCTCCCCTTTTTTGTTTACTAAAAAAAAGCAAATCTGGAAACACTTCTATGAATCTATCTTGAATGTATAAAAAGAAGTAAACAATGATGTTAAGATACATAAAAGTACATCAAGGGATATATGTAAAATGACAATCTTATTCTTTTTAATTTTGATGTTACTAGATTGTTTTTGACCTTTCCATAACTGGATTTTTACTTATTTTATTTAATTGCAACAACCAAACAAACTTTGATATGCAACCTTGAATAGCAAAACTTTCAACGACAATGAACTTTTAAACCACAAGCAATTTAACAACCCGTGGAAATTTGCTGGCATAACTTTTCAGCTGTGATTTGAGGTACCAAAGTAAAGAAAATAGAGATTAGTCATTAATTCAAGAAGAAGGACAAACAGAATTTATGAAGTTAAGCAAAGGTCAGTTACTAAAGCATTTCTCCTAGTTTGTCAGGATAATGCATTTGAGGTAGCTCTTGTTGCGTTTTTTAAGCTCACACACACACACACACACACATTCACACAAACTCTCACGGTGGCCACCATCACTCATGCGAACACACTTTTAAGTTTATTTTATCATGTCGCTCTTTATAAAATAAATGTTTGTTTTAGCAAACATATTTCTTGTAAAACATAAATTTTCAATTCAAAACTCAGAGCCATATAAACTTTTCTATTACTCAGGGATAAGACAGCTATTCAAAAATACAAAATTTCACATAAAAACCGATTTTTGTTACCAAACAATTCGCAAGGCCATCATTTGGCTCTGTCTCCCTCTGTTCCCCCTTTCTTGTTTTTATTAGTAGATGGATTGCAGGGGGACGAAGGGTTGCACACGCCGAAATTAAACTGTGAGGTCAGGTATTACATGAAATAAAAGGTATGAACTCAAAAATATAAGCAAGTTACCACCATAATTTACTAACACAGTCTGAAACTCAGTGCAACAGCAATCAGCAATCAGCTGGAACTATTTCCAGGGTTCGAGGTGCCGTTTTCCTTCTGGCCTCAGCACTCTCCACTCTCTACTGCCACGGAGATGCTTTTCTTCTTACCACTTCCACATTCTTCCTAGAACTTACTCTTTTTCTTTGTAGAACAACTTCTTGCCAGTTGTCTCCCCTCTCTTACCATCTGTCGACTTACACAAAACTTTCTTTTCACATATCCTTTTCTATCACTTTTCCCCAAGAGGTAAAGCGTTGGGATCGCTTCACTTTTCTACTTCACATTCAATATCCACTATTATTAGTTAACCACTCTTTGATCCTTCTATATCACACTTAACTTTAATGGATTTTCTACAACTATCACATACCTTCTACAACTTCCACATGCCTTCTACAACTTGTACACGTGTCTTCCTCAAAACCTCTGCTTTACATATTAGCGTGTGAGAGGTTTTTCACTCCTGCATTGTCATCAGCCTACCAGGCAAAGACGGAAGGGGATGGTTCAGCAGAGCAAAGGGACTACAATCTTAGGGAGCAGAATCATATCACGTGGCTGACAGCATCTTTTCAGATTTCACTATCTACAGACAACAGTAGCTCTCCCCATCAGAACTCATTCTCTTTACTGGTGTATAACTCCATGTTAGTGCAACAGCAGGTCTCCTACCAACTTGTTCATCCTTGGAAGTTAGCCTCTACCTTTAGAAATAAACTCAACAAATATGTCAACAAAAATGCAAATTTTCATTTCAAATAAAGCCTTAAATTATTCAGATGTTAAATTATTAAATAAGAAGAAATAACAACTTAATTACTTTTTTAAACACATGACATTAAATAGAAAACTACGTTAGGATTTGCTGTAAGGGAAAAGAAAAAAATGAAAACGGGTTTTGGATCTGTTCTGGTTTTGCAGTGGTCTATGACAGGGAGAGTTTAGTTGTTTCCTGTTGTCAGCTTGAAGAAAGATGTAGTGTTGCTCCCAGTGCTGGTGCACTGGCACACGGGGATCTCGACCGAATTCTTGCCGTTAGATGACTACAGTCACTCTGTCTCAGAGAACACTAATTTTAAAGCTGCAGTTTGTAAATGCAAATTTCCTTGAAGCAAGAAAACAAGAAGTTTGGGAAGTGAAATGGAGAGTCTTGAGTTGCAAGCAAACGAAAAGATAAGGCTGGGTGCGATCTCAGGGATGTTCTGGCTGCATGCTGTTGTTCCCACGGCTGCAGTGGTCCTGTGGACACCAAGGACAGGGAGCAGGAACTGGGCTGAGACAGCTGGAGGCAGTGAGGCCTCAAAGGCATAGGTGGCTTGGCTGAGGGGTCATTATGTACCTTTTCCAGTATATCATTTTTTTCTAATTTGTCTTTCTTTCGATTGATTTTTGTCTTGATAATTTTAGTGACAGCAACAGGACTTTATAACTTGAAATGGAACTGTCTAAAACTTGTAGAACTGTGAAACCTTTTATAGATTTGTTTTAAAACATATGTTACTACATTAAAGAATTTTTAAGCCCTATATAGAAATTATAAAAAGAGAAATCTCCAAAATAAATGATACCTGAGCCTGTGTGGGTAGCTTAGCCCTAGCCCTTAGGGTGGCTAACTCCGAGGCAATGTGGGATGCCTCCGCCCCGAGGACCAGCGTCTCCCGCTCTACCAACTAGGCTAGTCCTTGGTCGTGTCAGGAGACCAGTCCCTCGCTGGAACCACTTGGGCTTAAGGCTCTGTGGTTCCAATTTGCACTGTAGAGTGCTAGGCTGAATTCTGCCTTAGCACAACCAGCTTTCCGGATCTGTCTGGATCCGGATATTGCTGGGGAACCATTGGGTGGCTCCTACCCCGAGCATCCCTCTCGAGCCTTCATGGCTGGGAACAGTCACCTTTGAACCTCCTCCCTGCACTAACAACTGATGTTCCCACGGTGCAAATCGAGGTGGTGGAGATTTCCAACTCAGGCAAACAGAAATGTAAATCTTATTGAAATCCGAACTTTAGCTCGAGCTTATGAACGCACAGGAACAAATAAACCTGAACTACAAACTATTTCTGAACTTGTGAAAGAACCTTATTTAACCATAACAATTTAACATCTTGAAATCTGATCTGGTGCTAATTATATCATAATTCAAGGTACCTTAACATGGTGCACCATTTTCATTCACACAAGCATAGTTTCCGAGTTTTTTCTTATTCAACTTAAAATTCAAAACCATATAAACACTTTTATAATTCAAAGATAAATTGTACCTTTCTTCATTTCCAAAACATATATGAACTTCTCTATGTTAATAAAGACGATTATTATAAAACCTCAAAAAATTATTAAAAAACATCAAGATTTAAGCAAATTTAGAAAACGGTTAGGTAATTTTGTGAGGTATACTTTAAATATTATTAAATAATAAGAAAAAACAACTTAATACACAAAATTAAATCAGAAATTATATTAGATCATTTCTCCTCTTTCTAATTCGATTTGTTTGTAAAACCACTTGTTGTCACTATGACATCTCAATCGCTCCTGTAGAAGGTTTTCCACTGGGGTTCATCGGTGGTGTAAGGCTGGTAAGATGTTGAGGGTTTGTGTTCATCACTTTGGACTGGGGCACAGGCAGCGTTGTTAAGATAGTCGAAGCCGTAGAGTTTATTGAGTTCTATCTGCGATAGTGCAGTAGGCAAATTTTCCACCCCCTGATACCGAGCCAGAAACTCTTCTGGTTTTGCAGCCCTTTTTAAGATCCGAAAAACCAGTTTCCAAGTGGGCACTGCCTTGGCAGCTTCTTTGTCTCCTCTAAGGACAGCTTCCCTTAAGGGATCTTTTAATTTGTCCCATTCTTTATAGTTCAGGTCTATTGGGGTGGTCTCTTTGCTTTTGTTCATCCATATCACAAGAGATCTTAAAGAGTCTTTATCTATGGGATGCCCTCCTTCCTCAATAAACTCCTTTATGCGCTTGTATAGTTCCATTTCATTTTTACTTAAACGGGCTCCCATTTTTATGTTATGCTTTGATGTTATGAAATTCGAGCTTTTTACCTTGTTATTCTTTAGCTGTTAGAAGTCTTGTCGGTCGTGCCACGCGCAGGGTGTCGCTTGTCGCAGTTAGCTCCGAAGGAAGCAGGCAGACAGGCTTCTGGCATCCAGCTGAAAAGGTTTTACTAGAATGCATCAACACAACATGGCTCCCACCTTTTCTAATGCAGGGCAGGGAAGGCACTGGAACAGAGGGTGGAGTTAAGGCGGAGCATTCAAACAAGCACCATATAAGGAGAAACATAAATATACATGGCACTGCACCAAAAATTAACCAATAAGAGGACGTGGCTTAGGGCCATGAGGGATGAGGGAAAGTGCTGGAAAAGTAGGGTATAACAATGAGGGGAATATTACAATAAAGAAAACACAATACTAAACACAAAACACACTCTGCAACAGTTCATAAAAGTCCCTCTTTGCTTCCATAGCATAGTCCTTCTTGAGAGGCGATATCTCCTTCATCTGTCCACCTCCAACACCTGCCCACTGACTTCTTTGTGTTGCCTACCACTACCTCTCCTTGCTTGTCCTACCCATAACTTGCCTTGCCTTTCTCTCACCTGCCGTGCCTTCCTTTGCTTTGACTAACCCTTCCTTGCTTTGTATACACTTTCCCAGACTTGCCTTACCTGCCTGCATGTTGCCTTGCCTTACTTGCCCCTCTCATGACTTGCCTTACCTTCCGCTCCCTCTCCTTGCCTTGAATTGCCTTGCAAACCAGTCCCCTGCCTTGCCTTGCCCTGCCTATCCCTTGACATACATTGCCTTGATTACCCTAAACTCACCTTCACTGTCCACTTCTTCCTTGCCATTCCTTGCCTTGCCTATCACTCCCTTGCCTTGCCTTGCCTTCCCCACCCTGAGCTCCCAACCTGCTGTGGGATGGTGGGGGCTCCTGGAGGAGGCGGGGGTTCCCCTGGACAACAGAGGGGTGTTTCAGTTTCTGGGAAAAGCCGAGTGTCACTTCCCGAACGGCTCTGACTGGAAGCAGCTCAGGCACTTCACCAGTGACTTGGGCACTGTGTGGGGGACATCCTGTATGGGAACAACCAGGGGATGCGAGAGGAGTTATGTGCGTATGGGGGTTCGTGCCTGCAAATGTCTGCAAAGCCAGTCGGAAGCCAGAGAGCTGCAGCCCCCGGGCCCCGCCGCGGCTTCCCCGCCCTCCCCCGGCCCCTCCCGCCCGTCCCGCCCCGCAGCGCCGCTCCCGCTGCCGCCCTCGACCCCAAGGAACGAACCCCGTGCCCCCAGCACAGGCCGGTCCCTCCCCGGCAGCCTCGGCAGCGCCGGGAGCGGCCGCAGCCCCCAAGGACGGGCGGGGCGCGCCGGGAGGGGCCGCGCGGGGCGGGGGCGGGTCCCGCGGCTGCGACCCCGCGGGGAAGGGACCCCCGGGCCGGCCCCGTCCGGCCCCGCCGCTGGCCCTGCTCGGCCACCGCCCCTCGCCCACAGTTTTAACGTTAGAGAGCCAAGATTTAACCCAGAGCGCCGCAAGCTCCCACGTGCAGGGCATTTCCACAGACTTGTTATTTTTCTCTTTTTAATGACCACATGGCTAAAGTCAGGGAAATACAATCAGCATTCCCTAAACACCATCACTTCTACACCCACCTGCGATCAGGGGCCGATGGGCAGCAGCCTGCCCTGGACGGGCTGCAGGGATGGTGTGAAGGCCACTGTGCCCCAGGTTTGAAGGACTCTAGCCATGATCCCTGGCCCGTGGGCAGAAAGCCCAGAGCCAACGGGAACTCCAGCCAGCTGCAGGCAGATGTTACTCTGTCCCAGTTTGCCAGGGGTGGGCACGAAGGGGCCCTTCCCCATTCGGAAGTGGAAGTTGTCCCCTGTGCACAGCCCGCTCTGATCCTCGGCCTCGTGGGAGCCAATTCCCTTGTCCCAGCCCACTTCCTGCAGAGAAGAAAGGGAAAGATTGCACAGAAGGGAGACATTCTTCCCTGGGAGGGTGGGGAGGTGGCCTGGCACAGAGAAGTTGTGCCTGCCCCATCCCTGCAAGTGGCCAAGGCCAGGCTGGATGTCTATTAAGTGTCCCTGCCTGTGGCAGGGGGTGGAAGCAGATGATCCCTGAGATCCTTTCCAACCCAAACCACTCCAGGACCCCAGGATGATTCCATGCTCTCTCTCTGCATTTATTTGGCATCATTTCCTCTCAAAAACAACATCTGCGATTTAGTTGATTGCTAAAGCCATCATTTTAAAATCATCTCAGGAATCCAAAGGGACTGGAAAACACACAGAAATCATTCCTGCACCCACCAAATCATTAGGAATTGGAACCCGATTCCCTCATCTCTCTCCCTGTTCTTCTTGGTTGGAAAACCTGATGATCCCCACTGGCTGTTTTTAGGCTGCTTTTCTTCCACAGCTCCTTTCCTCCCGGCTGAAACCTCCTGGCATCTTCAGGGCTTATCTGGAGGGAAGCCCCTCTGAAGTATTTCCTCTCGTGGCAATTCTGTGGGATGAAGAAGTATAAAAAGCACATCAAGAGCTCCTTCTACCCCCTTCCCTCGCAAACACCCTCCCAGCTTGTCCTTGGCAGCTCCATCCCCCCGGCAGCCGCACCCGACGCTTCGGCTCCGCTGGGAAAGGGACAGCAAGTGCAGAAGCAAGTTCAGGTCTGGGCAGGGGCTCCCTGGGGAACGGCACTTGAGTGCTTTAGTCCGTGGCCTTTCCTGCTGCCCTCCCTCCTGGAGGCAGAGGATGACCCGTCCCTTGTTTCTCCCACGCTGGCAGACCCAGGTCCTGCTCCTTTGGCCCCACTTTTCTTGGCAGACCCGGCATCATTTCCCAGGGTCCCCAGGAAACTTCTGCACTTGACCCACTGCTAAGTGCAGAGCACAGGGCGAGGGAAGGACAAATTTCTCAGCACCCACCCCCTGGAATTTCCCTCCTCCGCAGCACGCTCCCGTTCCCGCTGTCTCTGGAGGTGCCCGCACGAGTCCTCCTTCTCCCAGCCCTGCCAAACTGACACACACACAGGAGAAATAACAAGTCTTGCTTGCACAATTCCCCACCCTAACCCTTGCCTGTCCTGCCCAGAGCTGAGGGAAATCTGACGGAATATTAATAAACCACCTTTGTTAAGAGCAGTCATCAGCCCGGTCCTTCAGGCTTTGCAGGAGTTTGTAGGGAACAGCCCCAAATTCCAGTCCTACCTCTAAATTTGTAACAGCTTTCCTCGGAGAGATTCTGGAAAGTAACACATACAACGGAAAGAAAAGACTGCACAAGGAGTAACAGAAGGTTTGCCATGAAGAACAGAGGTTCCTGTTCTCCCTCATCAGGCTGGGACTGGAGGACCCAGTCTTTGCCATCAAGAGACCAGAGCGTTGTCATTAAGACTTAAACCTCTCCCCCACGGGTGTTTCTCAGAGAACTGGGCCAGCACTGAGCTACTCCCATGTGCCTGCAGTGCTTTGGGGAGGGACAAGACAACCTTCCACTTGTGCTTGGAAGAGAATGAAAAGTCATTCCCCTTCTCTCTCTCTGACCCAGCACCAAAGCAGTCCTGTAGGACAACACTGGACTAGGCCTGATTCAACTGGGAAAGAAAAAAATCCTAAACAAACAAACAAAACCACCCCAAATTTCAAGGTAAAAATACGCTGCTTCCTGAACAGGAGCACACAAAATGCATTGAAGCCAAAGAAAATGACAAACCAGAAAAAAAAAAAGAGCCAAAAGAAATGCTCTGCCTGCCTTGTTACACCCTCTGCTTGATCATTCCAAAGGGAATTCTCCACAGCTCAGAAGCAATTACCAATCATTTGTCCTCTGTAACAAATGAACAACTTGGGTTTCTGCTGAGGGGCTGGACATGTCCAGTGAGGGTTCAGGGTCTGGTGGGTTGTTTATGGCAGATCCTGACCGGCCCAGGCCAAACCCAACCACCCCCATTGCTGCTCCATCCCACATGGAGAATATTGATACTGTATAGAAATACTCCCCTTCCCTGCTACTCCATCCTTCCTTACACATGCGTGGAGCAGGTTTTCTCCACCCTTTGTTCCCAGCAACAGCTCTCCAGCCCGAATCCCAGCTCCCACAGACACAAACTAAACACACCTAAGGTGATGGTTCCATCAGCACCTGGAATTCCAAGCTCCCTGTTCACTGGAATGCTCATCCCAACACTCACAGCAATCTCACCTCAGCCCACAGGCTCTCTGTCCTCAGAGGCAAGCACAGCCTGCTCTGGCACTGTGTTTCCTCTCACTCCTGGTCTCCTGCAACCCCCCCGGGAAATCCAATCCCTCAGACCCTGCATCCCTGGACACGAGGGGAACTGGAGTTTGACCCGGATCCCAGCACCCTGGACAAGTGTGTTCCCACGAGCACGTGCCTGTGGCTCCATCCAGCCCATCCATCCCTCCTTTCCCCCAGGGAGTCCCAAACCCTCCCCCAGCTCCCCTGCGTCTGTCCCCCGGCCCAGCCCAGCTCCAGGCTCTCCCCCAGCACTGTGTCAGCCCCAGCCCTGGCAGAGCTGCAAACAGCCCCCAGCTCGGCCCCCCGGGCTCCTGAACCCCCAAGCCAAGGCTCGGGCTCACCAACGGGGACCCACCTGCCCCTCTCAGCACAGCCCAACCCCACAGCTCGGGGACCCCACGCTCACCCAGCCCTTCACCCCTTCCTCTCCACCCTTCCCAGCACGGCAAGGACCAACCTGCAGTGGAAACAGAGCCAGTGCCCAGGGAGCAAATGCCAACAGGCAGGAGGAGAGAAACATGTCCCTCTGACTTATCCCACCCCACGGGCTGCACCAGGAGCCCCCAGCGCCGGTCGGTGGGGCTGGAGCCTGTTGCCTTTGGCTGCTCACACCCCAACACATTCGGCATTGCTGGACCCAAGTCAACGATTTTCCCTGTCCTGAAAGAGAGGAGAACAAGAAAATTAGGTGGACCGGGGAAGTCAAAGGCTCTTGGCTTTCACCCTTCTCTTCTGATTACTCACCACAGGCGTTTCTTCCCTAAAACCTGCTCTTACCCCCCACCCCCCGCCCCGGCCGGTCGCCGCCACTGCCCTGCCCGGCGGCCCCGAGCGCTTCAGGCCCGGCCCGGCCAACGCCTCGCTCTGCGCAGGCGCCGCTTCCCGGCCCACGCCTCGCTCTGCGCAGGCGCCGCTTCCCGGCCCGCCCCGACCGCCGGGCGCTGCCTCGCGGTCGCCGCCTGGCGGACACGGCCGGGAACGGCACTGCAGCCGCGCCCCCCCCCCTTGCGAGACCCGCGGCGCCTTTCGCGAGGACGGGCCTTTCTTCCCTAAAACCTGCCCTTCCCTAGGAAAAGCTGAGCAATTCACAGAGTTTCCGTTTCCATCCCAGCTCCCCAAAGGATTTCCCTCTCCCGGCAGCACAGACAGGGGCCCTGAGGCAGCACAGACCCTCCCCGGGGAACTGCAATGCCAGGGCACATCAAAACCCGGCCCTGCCGCCTGCCGCTCTCGCCGCCCCTTCTCCTGGCGGCGGCACGCAGGTGCAAGTTTCTTCGCAGAGGCGAGAAACTTGCCTGTAGCTTCCCCTGCCTGCAGTCCCCCGATGGCCGCGGGAGAGGCAGAAGAGCGGCCGCGCCCCCGCCGGGTCCCGCTCACCCCGGGGACGATCTCCTGGAGAGTCCGACGTCGGATCTGCCGACGTGGGTCGCTTCTGATGGGGGAAGGCGGCGACGCAGCTCCGACAGCATCTCCAGGGCACGGCGGGATCGAGCGGGGCGGGGACGGGGGTGCGAGCGGGAGCGGAGCGGAGCGGACCGGCGCGCCGTGTCTGCCTGGGGTCCTCGCGCCTGCGCCGCACGCCGCGACGCCGAGAGGGGGCTGCCAGCGCCTGCCGCCGCCCACGAACCTGCCGCCCGGGCCCGGCACCGCCGAGCGCCCCGCCCTGTCCCCAGAGCGGGAAGCGGCGCGGCGAGACGGCGCTGCGGGCGCGGGGCGGGGGTCCGGGTCGGGGCGGAGGTCAGGCAACAGGACAGACGCCTCTCTGAGGCAAGGGGGCCTCTCGCTGCCATCATTAGTGTGGTCTGGGCTAAGTTCCGGTCCTGGCGGCGCCATCTTGAGTGTGGGCTTGGCGGACTGCAGGACCGGGGCCGCCATCTTTGTGTACGGACTTCGAGGACTTCCGATCAGAGCGCCGCCATCTTTCTGTACGTCCTCGTAGGACTTCCGGTCCGGGAGGGCGCCATCTTTGATGGTGCGCCCTCGAAAATAGTCCGGTCGCTCTCTACTTCCGGTGCTCCGGTTTACCCGGAGAACGACCCTCGCTAATTTCTGCGCTTTCGCCCCAAAAATCTTCATGTTATTCCCCCCGCACACACCCCGGGAGAGACGGGAGACCGCAGCTCCCACCGTGCCGCCGGAACCGACCCTCAAGTCGAGCGGGGAGAGCTGCAGCGGCACATGAGCTACTGCGCATGCGTCGCCGCTTCCCCGCCGACCCACCCGCCCTTAGTTACCACGTGATCGCCTGCGTCTCGCTTACGACTGCGCATGCGCCGCGGTCGCCACCTTGCCTGCCCCCCCCCCCGCCCGCTTTCCTTCTCTCTCACTGCGCGCGCCTCGCCCGCTTTGCCGGGGCCCCTCCCTCACATTTCGCGGCACCCCCTCCGCTGCCTTTTCGGCTCCCCGGCCTTCCCCCGCCCACCTTTTGGGGTCCCCTTCTCACACTTTAGGGGGGACCCCCAAGTGACGGAGCGGAGCGGAGCGGGGAGTAAACCCCGGGGTGCCCAAGAAGCCTTGTTTTTCCCTTTCATTTCACTTGGCATTTTATTAGGGCCTTTTTAGTTTGCCCGCTTTTATTTTTTTTCTTTAATTTTCTCTTGTATTTTCTATTGCCTTCTTTATTGCCTTAATTTTTTATTCTCTTTATTTTTCATTTTCTTTTCTTTCTCGTTTATTTTTTATTTTTTTAGTTCTTAGTCCTCCAGAGAGGAAGAAAGAACACTGAAGCTCCCCTGGGACAGAGAAAGGCTCCCCTGCCCTTCCCTTAAACACAACGCCTGCCAGGAGGACCCCGCAAGCCCGCTCCGCTCCTGCCAGGCACCGGGGCTCACCCCCAGGGGGGCTTTGCCAGCACCCAGTGGAAATTCAAATTACAGCCTGGGCAGGAAATTCAAATTACAGGCCGGCAGGACCGCTCCTGGCCAAGGCCACTGGTCTGTGCAAGTCAGACCACTGACCACCCGGGGCTAGGGACTTTCGGGGGCACGTTTCCAGCTTTTATTCTCCGGAGACTCCAGTTCTTCCTGGCACCCCTTGCTTCAGTCTTCCCCTGCTGGAAGAGGTCACTTTAGTCTTTCGAGGGGCCACATTGCCAAAGCCCGGCCGGTCCATTCCTACGAGGAAAGAAAGGTAGCTTTGTCTCGTACAGGATGCTGAGGGGGGAGACACAAAATAAAAGTTTAATTTAAAACAACTGCCTACAATAGAAAGCAATTCAAACATAAGGCAGACAAGACTCGTGCAAAACTGAATACATTTGACTTCAAAGGATAATTATTTTCCTCTGCACCTCAGAGAACGCAATTTTCACCCGGGTCCTGCTTACCATCGTCACACAAAACGTGCTGACAACATTTTTCATGATGCCAGTGGAGAGATATTAGAGCACGCTGCACAGGGAACCCGAGGCTGCCCCTGGATCCCTGCAAGTGTTCCAGGCCAGGCTGGATGGGCCTCAGCTGGACAGGCGAGAGGAAATACAACAAAAGCTCATGAGTTGAGATAAGGACTGGAAGAGGTCATTCACCCATTACCATCACAGACAAAACAGACCTGACTTGGAGAAATTAAAGGAATTTATTACCAATCAAAATCACACTAGGATAATGAGAAGCAAAACAAATCTTAAAAACACCTTCCCCCCCACCTCTTCCTCCTTCCCAGGCTTAACTTTATTCCTGATTCTCTCCCTCCTCCCCGCCAGCAGTGCAGGGATATGGAAATGGAGGTTATGGTCAGTTCATGTCGCTGCTTCCCCCTCAGGGAGGGGAGTCCTTGCCCTGCTGCAGCATGGAGTCCCTCTCAGAGGACACAGTCCTCCATGAACTTGCCCAACATGAGTCCTTCCCATGGGCTGTGGTTCTTCATGAGCTGCTCCAGTGCAGGGTCTTTCCTGCAGGTTCCATCCTTCAAGAACTGCTCCAGTGTGGGTCCTTCTTGCAAGTTCAGTCCTTCAGGAACTGCTCCAGTGTGGGTCCTTCCACAGCATGAGTCCTTCCACAGGGTGAGTCCTTCAGGAACAGCTCCAGTGTGGGCCCTTCCATGGGGTCAGTCCTTCAGGAACTGTTCCAGCATGTGTTTCTCTCCACAGGCCCTGCCAGGACCCTCCCAGGATCCTGGCGTAACCACTGGATCACAGCCTCCTTCAGCATCCACCTGCTCCGACATGGGGCTCTTCCATGGGCTGCAGGTGGATTTCTGCTCCCCTGTGGACCTCCATGGGCTGCACCATTGGCTGCAGGGGAATCTCAGCTCCAGCACATTTGACAGCATCTCTTCCCCTTCCTTCTTCACCGACTTTTGTGTCTGCAGAGCTATTCCTCTCACATATTCTCACTCCTCTCTTCTCTGGCTGCAATTGCTTCTGCCCAATAACTTTTTCCTTCTTGAATACCTTATCCCCAGGGTGTCACTGCCATCTCTGCTGGGCTCAGCCTTGGCCAGCGGTGGGTCCATCCTGGAGACAGCTGCCATTGGCTCTGCTGGACAAGGGGGAAACTTCTGGCAGCTTCTCACAGAAGCCACTCCTGTAGGTGCCCACCCCACCCCCCCGCAGCCAAAAGGTGGCCACGCAAACCCAACACACATGTGAACATCACAGAAGCTTAAATATGAACAAGAATAAGTCCAGTCTAAAGTCTGCAAGTTCTTCCTCCTGCACAGGAAAAACATGCCAGCTATGGCATAGGCACTCAGCTGAACTTTTCCTGCATTCTTCTTTCCTTCTGGTTCTCTCTCTGAAGTCAAAGGAGCTTCTGATCATGACCTTATCTAATGTCAGTGAACAAGACACTTTGCTGAGGTTCTATCCATGCTACATCACTCTTCCCACCCTGTACAGAGAGCCCTTTGTGGCAGCACAGAGTATTAACTTCACTCTGGCATTCACATGAACAGCAGGATTCACAAGTCACCTTGCTGAGATGTTTGTTTTGATTAGGTTGTCTCCTCAAGACCAAAATAAAACACCAATGAAGAACATGTGAAGCAACAAGATCATCTTCACATACTTCATTTATCATAGAGTCACAGAACGGTTTGGGTTGGAAGGGACCTCAAAGATCATCTAGTTCCAACCCTATGCCATTGGCAGGGATGCCACTCACTAGTTCAGGTTGCTCCAAGCCCTGTTCAACCTGGCCTTGAACACTTTCAGGGATTCACTTGTATGAGAAGAGAATAAGCAGGGCAACAAGTGTATAAAAGATTTGATCTCTCAAGTAATGCTTTGGGAAACTGAGCAGCATATTTTCTCTGGTTACAGAAGCTGCTCCAGACTGTTGAGTTGTTTGGTAGAGTTCTTTGATCACAGAAAGCTCAAACATCTGCATTGCTGACAGTGCAGCTGGGACAGATTTGTCACTATCAGACTGGTTTTTCTTCCAGTTCCTGTGATCTTATGACTAAAACTACTCCTGTAGAGACTAACAAATAGAAGCACATCTGGTATGGACAACCATGCTGGTGTTTATGAACCAATGTCATGACAAGAGCAGCACAAGTTACATTCTTTTGACAGTTCTCTACGTTGATAACAGTTTGAAGCTCTTCTTTTGTACATGTCATCATCCAGTTCTGCTAGTGTTCTTCACAAACCTGGCATTACCTTCAGTCCATTGCAAAGTGACAATCTGGGACACAGAATAAGGAGGAAATTTGTGCCCTGAAATTTGGTCTTTAAATTTTAGGAAGTCAAGTCAAATACTGACACGCAGATCCAGTTTTCTGAACCTGTCCTGCATTTACGTGGCTAAGCTTCAGTATTTGTACAGGAACGTGCACTCAGATAAAAATTTAGCAGTGTCTTTCTGTTCCTACTTCCATATTCATGTTTATGGAAATTTTGTTTTAAAAAATGGTGTCTCTCCTTCCTTGTGTTTCTATACCCTTCTGTCTATAGGCACAGCATTTTCTCTCAGCTGGATTTATATACTATGCCGACGGTTGTTGATCATGGCCACAATGTGAGACAGGTCCAAACTTTTCATCATAACCTGCATGAACTCCTCGTCTTTCCTTGCTCCCTCCACAAATTCATCCAGAGAAAGTTCACCTGTGTCAGACACAAACAAAAGGCATCAGAATCCACATTTGACAGGAAAAGGAGTACAGCAATCTAACCTTAGACACCACTTACTATACAGGCACTGTTCTAAAGCACTGAGGCCTCAGAGAGTCTTAATTTTTGTGAAACATAACCTTCCTTTTTTCCTGTAGAAAGGAAGGGATACATAAGAAAGAACAGAGGAAGTGTGTGGCTAAGGAGTGGGATCGTAGCATCCTATAAATAAGGCTGGATTATCCACCTCCTTTTTGGCCCAACCTGTCATAGTCATAACCTGTCCTATACTTGCTGGTTTTCATGGATAAAAGAAGTGATAGAGGGAGGCTATGACGGGCAGAAATATATTTTCTGTCCTAGGCCAAAAAGCCCTTGTGCAGGGAAGCAGCTCAGCAGAGTTATTCTGGAATAACAAAAGAGCCTGTTAGGAGGTCATGAGTACCTGAAGTAGTAAGGAAAGAAATATCTCTCAGGGACGTACAGTGACTACAGTGGTGTTGATCACCTTTTGACTGAGCACCTCATGTGATTGCTGTACTGCCTGCAATAGACCCAGTGAAGAAACTCTGAACTTCAACATTAAATTCCAGTTCTTCCTTTCCCTGCTGAAATACGTAGGAACAGCTGGGGCCATTTGTTAATATTTCCCACTTCTAACTGGTATAAGCTACACAGCAACATATAAAAAGGAAACAAAACAAAACAAAACAAAACAAAACACCACTCCAAAACCCCAGTACCAAACTCATGTGAACAGAACACAGATGACACTCAGCACAGGGAACAAATCTGGACATATTGATTATGTATGATGCAAGGAGAAAAATGCCTTTTGATTAATGGAGAATGGATTACTGGCTGAGAATGCATATAAAAAGAAAATATGAAATGAAGAGGCATAAAGTTCAACCAAGAAAGGAAGACATGTTTGTTTCTCTGTAGAACAGACTATCTGAGCTGGATGGCAAAGGCAGGAATCTTACCATCTCCATTCACATCAATCCTGTCAAAGACTCGGTTGGTGAACTCTTCTGCACTAGTTTCATGGTCACCACCATTAATAGCTCGAATAGCCTAAAATGAAAGAGCAAGAAGAAGAGTGTGCCTAATGGCTCCAAGAGTGATAGTGATGATTCCATTGCAGCAGGTCAGCATAGATTCAGAATAAGACAGTCATACCTAGCACTTTCCCTGTACAAATGAACCAGAATCAGAGGAAAACACAATACAAATCATCAGGCCTTATGGCTGGCACTTAATGGTGCAAAGGGAGGATGGTTCTGGAGCATGGAATGAGCAGCAAAACCCAGAGGATCACCCTAAGTCTGCTTAGGTACAGTTTAGGTACTACAGAAATGGCAGAATCAGGATCCACCTGATTGATCCACTTTGGCCCAGTCGGTGACCCTGTGGCCCACCAAACCCCAGGAACACTGTCAAACACCCTCTGCATTTGACATTATGAAATTCCTTTGTTATGCTGTGGTCATTTATTTCTACTCTTGCTTTCCCAATTTCCATTTATATACTGCTTCCTGTGTGTCTGGCTTCTCCTGAAAGCTCAGTAGAAATTAATTTTTGGCTTGAGAAAGGTAAAGCATTATCCACTACTGTTTACTACAATTCTTCTTATTTTACAACTACATAGAACACAGTTCTCTTTGCTTTCCATGCCTAATTATCTCGTTTGTTTAAGGATGTCAATGAAATATGTGATTCCAGAGCCTTTATACTGATTTCTAAGACTATTCATTTTCTAATTTTGATATTTGATAATTTTCTTCATTCTTTTTCAAATGCTATTTTACTAAAATCAAGAATCACCTCAGCAACTTCCTAAGGCTGCCAAAAAAGACACTGAACTACACTTACAAAATTCAAAGGGCAATAAATTGCTTGCCACCAATTGTTGCCTATGGGACTTGTTTCTTAAGAGCTCTATGTTAACTATTGCTATCTGTTGCTTCACTGTAATGTCTGAGTATTTCTATTGCAAGTTATTACTAGGAGGCTGTATATTATTAATCATTGATTTTGGTTTGGTCTCTTTGATACTCAGCACTAAAATGCATATCCAGATGAGAATGCATTGCTAACATCTTAGTGCCTTTATTTGTGGACAGCTTAGGCTTCAAATCTTTATCGAATCAATTTCCTGACCTTTCATATTCAGAAATGTAATTTATTTGGGGTCTGTAATTTATTTGAATCTTTCCTGCATCTTGGTAATTTCCCACTGTCCACAAAATAATCTGAACTTGCAGCATAATTAATTCTGAGATATTCATAGTGATCTTAATACCAGTAGTTCCAACTCTGTCCAGAGTAGCTATTCGTATACAATCCTTTCCATTCACAATCATTCTTCTTCAAGTTGTTTGCTGGTGTCAGATATGGGGTTTTGCATTTATATTTAGGAGCTGGTTCTAAAAAACAAACTGGGAGTAACTCTCCGACTTCTCATGGGTAAAAGGACACGTGAAGGACACATTGCAGAGATGGCAACTGACAGCTGGAGTCTGAAACCTTGGAAAGTCCAATTTAGGTGCTAGACAGCTAAAACAATTTTATGCTTAGCTATGCTGCAACATATGCTGTGGTGGCAGAGTCTGTCAAGTCTGCTTATTGCATTACGGGACGGTGGGGAATTCTGCTCAAAGAAAGGATGATGTAAAGATCTCACCCATGATGATCCATATGGGGAACAGAAAAGTGTTACTTGTGTGATTTTGTCTTTAAGGAAAGAGGAAAGAACACAGCCCCCTAGAGATTCACCTTAATAATGTTGAGCAGTTCATGGCGATCAATGCAGCCATTGCCATCTACATCATAGAGCTTGAAATACCACCGCAACTTCTGCTCCATCTTCCCTCGGAGAACGAGGCTGAGGGCAGCCACATATTCCATGAAGTCAATATACCCATCCTGGGAGAAAACAAAAACTGAACTGTGACAGGAATAAACTGAGGGAGTTACAGCTCTGGAACTGTTTTACTGTTTATTGCTCCTTAGGTTCACAACTGAAAGAGAAGGGCAAACAAATGGCACACAGACTTGGACTTAGGAAAAACCTTTAGTGCACACACACATATATTCAATTCCTCCAGCCAATAAATACCTGGATTCCTAAAGTTATGACTTATTGCATATCTAGGCTCCTCTCTTCTCACCACCTGCAGTGGAGGAACCTACCACTCCTCATGGCCAGTGTGAACAAACCCCCCTCTGTCCACTAAAGCTGACTGCCTTTGGTCTGCTGGGAGAGAACACTGAGCCCTGGCTGCAAGTTTCCTCTGCTAGTCTGCTCTGCCTTTATGGGAAACTATGCTATTTCACTAAGCCATAGATCTCTTCTCCATCCTCTGGGAAATAAAATGATTAGGGATGTTTTTTAAAATACATAGAATATGATTTGATCAGTGGAAAAATTGTCTGTATTTAGGTTTTCAACACTCCATTTCTTGATTGTACAAAGGATCTCAAAAAGCCCTTATTTCTTCTGTAAGGAAAAATGCCAGACAGTAAAGGTTTGTAAGCCTTAGATTTAACACTAAAATTTGAAGTGGTTAAAAACAAACTACAAATAAAACACTTATCTCCATCAAAGATTCCAAATAACTACTTCAACAAATTACAGAGCAGAAAAATGAAACTTTCATTTATTGAGGTACTGGAATAAGGTCAGATGCCTTTCTGGAATGGATGGAAATAAACATATGTAAAAGGAGAATGTAGTGAACTAGCAGTGCACTACTGTTTTACAGCAAGGCTCACAACATTTAAAATATTCACGCAGGGTGGGAAGAAGGGCATGACAGGCTGAGAGAGTTGGGGCTGGTCAGCCTGGAGAAGACTCCATGGAGAACTTAGAGCCCCTTCCAGTACCTAAGGGGGGCTTAAAAGAAGGCCAGAGAGGAACTCTGGACAAGAGCATGTAGTGACAGGACAAGGGGGAAATGGCCTTAAGCAGAAGGAGTGCAAATTTAGATCAGATGTTAGGAAGGAATTCTTGGCTGGGAGGGTGGGCAGGCCCTGGCCCAGGTTGCCCAGAGAAGCTGTGGCTGCCCCTGGATCCCTGGAAGTGTCCAAGGCCAGGCTGGACAGGGCTTGGAGCAACCTGGGCCAGTGGAAGGTGTCCCTGCCCATGGCAGGGGTGGCACTGGGTGGTTGTTAAAGTCCCTTCCCACCCAAACCATTCCCTGGCTCTGTGACTCGGTGTCCCTCCCTGCCATGCCCAGCACACGGAACCGGCCCCTCTGTGACATCAGCCCCGGGCCGGGGGCACTGTGGGTGCTGTGGGCACAACGCTGGTGGCTGTGCTGGAGGTGACCCCGGGTCCTGGCACTGCCACGTGTGCTGGCACCGATGGCTTGGCTGTGGCTCCTGGTCCTGCTGGCCCTGGCCGGGCCGGTGCATGGCACTGGGGACGCATGCAGGTCAGTGGCCCCATTTAGGGGTTCCACAGAGGGGCCCTGTTTGTTCCCCACAGCCACACCCCAGTGTCCTGATCCCCATGGAGAAGCCTCAGTCCCTGGCCAGCAGCCACGTGCTGGCACAGCTCATCTGCAGGGCTCCACTAGATCCAGGGGGACAGATGTGCCCTCGGGGGTCCCTGGCCCTGCTGCCCCTCAGCACCAAGCAGGGAGCTATAACGAGCAGGGCAGTGATGGCTTTGTGCTTTCAGAAGGACCTGCGGGCTCCGGCCCATGGCTTCCGACCACAACTCGATGGCTTTGGCCGACGGCACGTCCCGCGTCGTGGGTGGCACCGGTGTCCAGCCGGGGGCCTGGCCCGGCATCGTCAGCATCCAGGCCACCTGGAAGAATGGCACGTGGCACATGTGCTCGGGTGTCCTCCTCAGCTTCCAGTGGGTCCTCACGGTCGCCCACTGCTTCATCAGGGCCGGGTAAGGAGGGGCAGGGACAGGGGTGTCCCCACAGCTCGGCGGGTGCCCAGGTCACAGCACCACGTGCTGCTCCCGTCCGGCTCTTTCCTCTCTGCTTCCCTCTCTCCCTTGGGAAGCAGAAGGCTGGGAAGCTGCCACAGTCCGTGGCTCTGCTCCCTCTCACCCCTCTCTCCATCAGGGACGTCTACCGGTGGGACGTGGTGATCGGGGCCACGGATCTGACTCAGCCGGGCCCCGAGGCCCAGGTGAGGCACATCCAGAGGATCCTGGTGCACCAGCACTACGTGGCTGCCACGGCAAGGAACGACATTGCCCTGCTGGAGCTGGACCGGCCCGTGGAGTGCAGTGACTACATCCAGCTGGGCTGTGTGCCCGACACCTCGGTGAGGGTCTCAGACCTGAAATCCTGCTACATCGCGGGATGGAGTTTCGCCACACCAGGAGGTGAGGCCCTACAAGGACATGTGCCCTGAGGGTGCAATGGGCACCCCATGGACATGGGCTGGGCACCCCAGAGACATGGGCTGGGCATCCCATGGACACGGGCTGGGCACAACCACAGTCCAGCTGTGGCTGCAGGACATCAGCAGGGCCAGGTCTCGGAGCAGCCTGGGCTGGGGGAAGGGGTCCCTGCCCAGAGTGGGGGGTGGCACTGGATGAGCTTTAAGGTCCCTTCCACCCAAACCATTCTGTGACTCTGTGAAGGCACTCCCAGGCAGGGGAGGGGACTGGCACTGAGCCGATGGGGGCTCATTCCCCTCTTTTCCTACAACTCCTGGACCAGATGTGGTGCTGCAGGAGGCCAAGGTTCACCTCATGGACACAGAGCTCTGCAACAGCAGCCGCTGGTACGGGGGGGCCGTGCACCCCGAAAACCTGTGCGCTGGGTACCCGCAGGGCGGCATCGACACCTGCCAGGTGGGAGTGTGGCACCAGTCCCTCAGCCCTGACAGCACAGGGACCCTGACCCCAAACATGGCACGGGCTGGGCCTGGGTCCCCTCGGGTCCCCATCACTGCCAGGGCTGTCCTGTCCCATGTCCCCTATCCCAGGGCTGCCCTGTCCCATGCCCCTATCCCAGGGCTGCCCTGTCCCATATCCCCTATCCCAGGGCTGCCCTGTCCCATGCCCCTATCCCAGGGCTGCCCTGTCCCATATCCCCTATCCCAGGGCTGCCCTGTCCCATGTCCCCTATCCCAAGGCTGCCCTCCCCTTCCCCATCCACGGGTCCCTGCCCTGTGTCCCCTTGTCCCCAAGGCCTGGCTCTGCCCACAAAGCCCATCCAGTGCTCCTGGCAGCCCCGAGCTGCAGATGTGACCCTGGATCATCCATCCTCTGCACATCTGGGACCACTGTGCAGAGATGAGACAGCCCCCAACCGGCTCCCAGCCAAGGCTCTGGAGGCTCCAGCCCCCAGGCAGAGCCTTCCGTGCTGGGAATGTGGCTCTGGCAGGGGCTGGGAGAGAGGAGCCAGCCCTGCTGCTGCAGCAGCCCCCACAAACCCTGAGCCCTCTCTCCTGCCACAGGGGGACAGTGGGGGTCCCCTCGTCTGCAAGGACAACAGAGTCGACTACTTCTGGCTGGTGGGGCTGAGCAGCTGGGGAAGAGGCTGTGACAAAGCCAGGCACCCCGGGATCTACACCTCCACTCAGCACTTCCACAACTGGATCCTGGTCCAGACGGGCCTGAGCCCAGCAGAAAGAGCCGGTCCAGAACCAGAGCCAGCCATCACCTCGACCCCCGAGCAGTATCTGAGGCCAGTGACAGAGCCAGACATCAGCCTGACCCCTGAGCAGCATCTGAGGCCAGCGCCAGACATCAGCCTGACCCCCAAGCACAGCCAGAGACCGGCACCGAGCTCCTCGGCCTCGTTAATGCCCACGGCATTCCCACTCCTCATCCTGGTGCAATTCCTGAACCTGCTGCAGGACTTCCTGCCTTTCCTGAAGGACAAAAAGGCTTAAGCAGCGGGATGAGCGGGATCCAGGGCTACAGTGGGCCACGGCCATTTCCTGCTGGGCCAAAGGTAGCCTTGGGGCCAGAGGCTGCTCTGTCCTGCCCACGCTGCTCCGCTGCACCCACACCGATGCTGACGTGACCGGGGTGTTGAAATAAAGTTTCTGTGCTCCTCATTAACTGTGTTTTCAGCCCTGCTCAGTGCACCCATGGGCTGGGAAAGTCCCTGCTCTGTCAGTCTGCTGGGCTGTTCACATTCGTTCTTCAGCCTGGAGAAGGCTCCAGGGAGAGCTCAGTGCCCCTTCTGGGGCCTAAGGGGGTTTAATAAAGGGGAAGAATGGCTTTTTACATGAACAGGTCATGATAGGACAAGAAGGAATGTTTTTAATCTAACAGAGGGGAGATTTGGAATACATTTTGGGAAGGAGTTGTTACTCGGTGAGGGGGGAGGCCCTGGCACAGGTTGCCCAGAGAAGCTGTAGCTGCCCCATCCCTGGAAGTGTCCAAGGCCAGATTGGATGGGGCTTGGAGCAACCTGGTTTAGTGGAAAATGTCCCTGCCCATGGCAGGGAGGTTAGAATGAGATGATCTTTAAGGTCCCTTCCAACTCAAACTGTTCTATAATTCTATGGTTGCAATTTATAAAATCAGTCTATTGAAAATTTATCCTCTGTCTTCAGCACAGTTCTCAGAATCTGAAGGTCCAGAGGGCAGATGATTCCATCCATCATGTCTGTATTACTACAGGCTGGATCTTCCTCTGGGTGTTCTTGTTCATAAAAGAAGCTAAAGGAGCTTAGATTAAATGACTAATAACAGACTAAGGTTAACTGACTGATGTAGGTCCATCCCCACTAGCTGCCATGCTCTTTCTTCATTCCTCTTGAGATCACTATCACTTTATTTAGATGATAGCCTTTTATCTTTTCTGACCAAGAGTCTTCTTAAAACATTGTTTACCACATAATGCAGGGCTCACAGGAGAACTCTGGAATGCACAACAATTCTTGAACAAATTTTCAAGTCCTTAAAGATTTAAAGAAATAAGAGAGGTAAAGTGAAAGAAAGACTTGTGCAAAATCTGTAAAGATTTTACTTTTGTTTATGAAACTGCTTCTTATCACAATCACTATCCTGGGCACAGAGGACTTTGGGATGAGAAAGGATATTCTTTGAGATCTGTAGTCATTTCCAGTCATTATGCTCACTACAAGACCTCAGCTATCCTAATGGAGCCTGGCTGCTCCTCTCTTTAATTTTGTAATATTCCTTAGCATTCCTTAACTCCTTATGCTGTCTCACATGTCCAAACTAACATTCTTTGCTCAGTGCCTGGGCTTTCCTTCTTCAAGACTGATCCCGTGATTTCCCACCTGGCTCACATGCCTCGTGACTGGATCCTCCTTGGCTCCATTCCAGAACCGTGGAGCAGAGAGCAAAGCTGAATTTTCCCAAAGACAGATTTCTTTGTTATTGAGATTACAGGCCTGCAAGCATAGGCTGAGGTATATACAGATAAAAAGCATGCAAAAGTGAGGGCCATTGCATGCTTAAAGGAATTATGGGGGCTACTGCTTGTTACCAGTGGTCACCTATCACAGAGAGGAACACTACCCACCCCTCACTGCTGTTCCACACAGCACAGCTGGCACCCAGCAGAGCCACAGAGGTTGTCTGCCCATGCACTGCTCGTTTGGCTGCCAAATGCCCGGAAATTACTTCTCTGTCAATGCTATAATGACTTCTATTCTGTCTGATTCCTGTGGTCTCTACAATCTCATACAGATATATTTTTGAATAATAAGAACATGTAAGAAAAAGTATAATGAAATTAGCACTTTGATAGTCAAACAAGGCCAAGTCAAATAATACGCAATAAGAAATTCTCAAAATTCAAAGATGAACTTGCAAAAGGTAAGTAGTAATCAGGTATTATTACCTATGGTTATGTTATCTATGTCATTATCTACGCACATTCATTTGCTCCTTGCATTTAGCTACTTTAATTAGCATCCCTCAGCAGCTTTCCACACCAATGTTTCTGAGAGAGAAGTGAGGACTCTAAAAGTGCAGGAGTTGGTTCACTTTCAAGCAGCACGAGACAGTTAATTCCTTGCAGGAGAACTCACCTTGTTCATATCAAACGTGCGGAACATCTGCTCAATGTACCTGTTGGCCTCCGGATCGAGCCCTCGAAGCCCAAAGAACTGCTTAAATTCGTGCTCTGTCAGCTGTCCAGAAGGACACTCCGTCATGAACTTCTTGTACCAGTGGTGGATCTCAACAGCCTGTAGGTCATCCACTGTGGAGCTGCTGTTGTTTCCCATGAGTGTCTGTGGTCAGAAGAATGATGCTACGGGAGTGATCCTCTTCCTCCCGTGGCTCTCACAGCACTGCCTGTCTGCTCCTGTCCACGTTCAACAGTTATGGGAGGGATCTAACTTTCTGCAAGCCAATTATAAACATTAATCCTCTTAGAGGCTGGTCTACAAATCAGAAAGTTTCAATGATACAAACAGTCTTCTTAGAATGGATGCAAGATAATCTAGTAAATCACTGCTATTTCAGGAGCTAAACCAGAAAGGGTGAGAAGGTTAATCAGACACTGGCATCGGGAGCTATACTGGTTTGGTAGACTACCCTGGTTTTAACCTTGATATAATTATACATGAAGATAAGAGGAAATGGCTATGAGATGTGGGATGTGAGGTTAAGTAAGGATCTACTCCTCTAACTGGATTTGATAGTGTGTTTTCTCAAACAGACATGTTGAATAACTGGGTGAGTAGGACCAGAAGGTGTTACAGAAGTGGCCCAGTACAAGAGTGAGGCTATGTGGGGAAAACCTCACCTCCACGCACACAAAGTGGCACAGAGGAACAGTGGCAGGTGGGGGAATCCTAGTAATGCCCTAGCCTGGCTAATCCCAGAATCACCACAGACCTGCAGTCAACCCAGGAAAGGTTCATCTGCACAAAGCAGTAGGAACAAAGAGAGACAACCACAGGCTGGGGACCAAATAACCCCGTAGGAGAAATGAAGGCCCTGTCCCAGCTCCTTCTAAGTCTGTCACAGGGGAGCCATCAGCCCCATGGGCCTAGAGATGACACCGTCATGGTGAGTGAACAGAAGTTGTCAGAATACCTTACAGACCAAGTGGGTACTGCCTGGGGCATGGAAAACATGGTGCAGGGGAAGAGCATCTGTGGATTTATTGCACAAGACTCACAATGGGATGTTTAGGGGAGGAAGGAAAGGTGGGAAAAGGAATGGGTCTAGGCAGTTTGGGGATGAACAAGCACAGGAAAATGGAGGGAAAGTGGATACAAGAGGTTTGTTGTATGTAGAATGGTGTTGGTCAGTACAAATGTCTAGCCATACCCTGTGCTGGATCAGCACAGTCTTTCCTGTCTTCTAACATTTCTACCTCTTTTTTTCTGTCTGCACAGGGCTGTGCTCTGGACAGATGTGTGCATGGGGATTTGAGTGCCCACAACTGGACTGAGTGAGACTATGTCAGTCTATGATCACCAGTGACATCAAGCCAGACTAGCCAGCCCGTAGATTGTTTTGGGAATCAGGTGTGTGTATGTCTTTGTTAGTGAGACCACTGGAGTAGCTGACTATTGGAAGGACCAGGGGTCCAGCCCAACAGCTGGAGAGACTGAAGGTGTGGGGTTGAGGGAGATCCACTTGTCTGTGTGTTTCTCTGTGCAGGAGACAGAGAGGGACCCACAGTGTGCATGTCTGTTGGTATGTTGGCGTGTGCAAGGGAACATGTACCAGCGACTGAGGTGGGGATGTGCACCTTGAGTGTCTGGCATGTCCATGTGCCAGCAGCTGGAGAGACCAGGCATCGAGAGCCAGCTGCTGGGCAGGCTGGATATCTAAGCCCACCTACCGTGTGTATTTGCCACTGATAGATCTTCACAGAATCACAGAATGGTCTGGGTTGCAAGAGACCTTAAAGGTCGTCTGATTCCACTCCCTGCCATGGGCAGGGGCACCTTCCACTGAAGCAGGCAGAGTCAAGTAGTAGAGGGGGAGAATCCCCTTCCTTGACCTGCTGCCGTGTTTCTTTTGATGGAGCCCAGGATACAGTGGGCTCCCTGGGCTGTGAGCACACTTTGCTGGTCCATATTCAGTTTTGCATTCACCAAGACCCCAAGTCCTTCTCCACTGGAGAGGACTGCTTTCGATCCACTCGTCACCCAGCCTGTACCTGTGTTTGGGATTGCCCCAGTCCAGGTGCAGGACCTTGCACTTGGCCTTGTTGAACTTCATGAGGTTGGCACGAGCCCTTCTCTCTACCCTGTCCAGGTCCTTCTGGGTGCCCCATCCCTTCCCTCCACAGTATCAACCACACTACTTTAAATATACACTTAAAGCCAAAATTTGTTTTTAGTATAATAGAAATTTTAACAGTCTAGTTCATGAGTCATTATTAATTACAGTAAGCAAAAAAAATAATGTAGGCCAAGTACTTATATACAAGAAAAAAGTTGCACTAGTAGCAATAATCAAATTAAAATTGCAACACACCTGCCTTGTTTCTGTGCTTTTTCTGGTGTTACACTCACCTGCCTGCTGCTCCTCTGGGTATTAAGATCTGTGGTTCCCTCGGATGCTTGCAGGGGGGATGGGAATGTCATGGCAAGTTGTTAGCATCCAGAGTCCTTCACTGGAGGAATGTGATGTTCTTGTTAATGGTTTCCTCATCCTCTCTTCTTTTTGTCTTTTTTCCCTTTCTTCTCTTTCCTTCCACTTAGACTCATGTACGCACGTGTTAGAGTTGGAAATATTCTACCTAGAATAACTGCTTGTTATGACTAGCTATCTAGGACCACGGTTGTACTACACAGAGATAAATAAGCAAAATAAAGTAGCCATAGTTTATTTTGACATTAGAGGAATTGCTCTCACAGCTGAACCAAGTGAACAAAACTGCAGGAAGGGTGTGAAAAATTCAGACACGCCTGTCAAGCCTTGTCCTGAGGCCTTGTGAACTCAGAACAGAGCCTGTGGCCATTCAGGAATACGGGTGTATCCAAATGCACACACCAACACGTGATGGGGATGGTCAGAGGAGAGGGAACTGGGCTGCTCAGGCTTCATGAACTCTTGCCTTACACCTGGCTGGGGGCACCCTCTGGGACCAGTGCAGGCCAGGAGATAAATGGATGGAGAGTTCTGAAGAGTGACTCAAAGAAAACAAAAAACTGGACAGGTGCTGGCAGTGTGTACATCCCCACCAGTGTGGGCAGCAGGGGAGGGGGGATTCTGTCCCTCTGCTCTACTCTTGTAAGACCTCCCCTGCAGAGCTGCTCCAGCCCTGGGGAACAACAGCAGGAGGACGTGGAGCTGCTGGAGAGAGTCCAGAGGAGGCCCCGGAGCTGCTGCCAGGGCTGGAGCCCCTCTGCTCTGGAGCCAGGCTGGGAGAGCTGGGGGGGTTCCCCTGGAGAAGAGAAGGCTCCACGGAGACCTTACTGCAGCCTTTCCGTACGGAGAGGGAGCTTAGAAGAAAGACAAAAATCTTTTTCTGCCAAGGGCTGTAATGCCCTACAAGGGACAACTGTGCACGAGGGCAGCTTTGCACTGGGTACATTCACAAGTGCCCAAGGCAGGCTGCACGAGGCTTGGAGCTACCTAGTGTAGTGGGACACGCCCCCGCCAATGGCAGGGGGTGGGACTGGACGATCCTTTAGGGTCTGTTCCGCCCAGACCAGTCCGGGACTGGGCCCCGCCTCGGGCGCTCCCAGCACCGAACGGGCGGGCCCCGAACCTGCCGGGCCCCGCCCCCGACCGGAGCCCGCGGCTGATTGGCCGCTGCTTTGCTATTGGGCGGGGCCCCAAGGCCTCCTCGGATTGGTGACTTTGTGCCATGTTGCAGGACAACGATGGCATCGGGGCTGCTGCTCCGTCGCGATTGGCTGACGGTCACGTCCATCTTTCAAGTTCCGCAGGTGATTGGTCACTGTCCCTCCGGGGCGGAAGCGGCGGCGTGTTCCGGTGCTGAGGTGGCGGCGGGAGCGGAGTGGCGGCGGCGGGGCCGGTGGTGGCTCCGAGCTGCCTCTCGGCGCTGCCTCTCCGCCGTGCGGCAGGTCAGTGCCTCCCTTCGGTGCCGTCCCCCTGCCGTGTGCGGCCCGCGGGCTCTGCCGCCCGGCTCTCGGCGGCGTTCTCGGGCCGCGCTCCTTCCGTGGCCTTGCGGGGCCGGGGCGGGTCCGCAGCTCCCTGGGGCCCGGGCCGTGAAGAGCAGCGGGCCGGGCCTGTCCTCTCCCTCCGGGCTTTGCGGGCCGGCCCGGCCCCCCCGCCGCTGGGACAGCGCCGGCGGTGCCCGCCGGTACCGGGAGCGCAGCCCGGCCGGGGCAGGTTCTCGCCTCACGAGGCCCGCCGGAGGCTTGTCCGGTACGTCTGCGGGGCTGCCGGGGCCACGCACGGCGCTCCAGAGCTCCCCGCCCGTCCTGGGCTCTGCCGGAGCCCCTGTGCACAGTGTGAGACGTTTGGTCCAGGGCTTGTGTACAGCAGCACTGCCTTCAATGCCTGTTTGATTTGTTCAGAATAAGGAAATGCAAGGAATTAACTTCATTTATGTGTAATAACCTTAGAATAGAATAAATTAGGGAAAAACACTTCAAGTCTTTCCCTGCTGTTGCTGGTACCTGGGGATAGAAGGGCTTGATTTATGCCCAGCTTACTGTGGGCTGTGCTGACACTTCCAGTGGGCTGAGGCTGTTTGGGGCAGGACGAGAAATGTATTTCAGAGGAAAGGAACCTCTTCCAGATCACTGCTGGTAGTCCCAGTGTTCAAAGTAAAGTCGCCCCAGGGAAAGTTCATTAGTCATAGGAATGGTGAGCAAAAGGTTATTTTCAATTACAGCCAGAATGCAGAGGATCCTGGTTCACATCTTGAGCATAGTGGGGGTCCCTGTGCTCTGCTGTTCACTGCAGGGATGGGAATCCACACCCAGTGAGAGCCTGGGAGAGCCCCAGTCTTGTGTCTGAGAGCTGCACTGTTTGCTTTATTGGGGTGAGGCAGTGGAACTCTGACTAACCTCTGTCTTTCTGTGTTTGTCTACTTGTGTTTGTGGGGAAACTGGCCAGCATTATATAACACCAGGATATTCCTGCCACAAGTCCTTGAGGCTAATGCATAGGACAGCCACCACCCTGTGTGCAGACTGTTGGCTTTGGGACAGAATTTAAAGCTGTGTTATGCTTGTTCCTGGATTTGTTCTCAGGAAGGGTTTGAAGAAGGCTGAGCCAAGCTCTTTACAGTGGTGTGTGGTGTCAGGATGAGAGAGTGTGAGCTGAGACACAGGATGTTCCCCGATTGTCAGGAGATGCTTTTTCACTGTGTGGGTCGCTGAGCTCTGGCACAGGTTGTCCAGGGAGCCTCTCTTGTGGAGCCTTTGTCCTTGGAGGTATTCAGAAGCTGCCAGCAGGTCTTGGGCAGCTGGCTCTGGGCAGCCTCTTTGAGCAGGGAGCTGGTACCAGATGACCTCCTAACTTCACCCATTCTGGGGTTCTGTGATAAGATCCTCCATGAGCCTTTTATTTGTTGTCCTTCACTGAATTTTCTCCAACAGGTTCCCCCCTCTTTTGTTCTGGGGGGCCCAGGACTGCACACAGTACTCCAGACATGGCCTCACCAGTGCTCAGGAGAGAGGAAGGATCAGGTTCCTCCTGATATGCAGCCCAGGATGCTGCTGGCCTTTGCCATGAGGGTGCATTGATGGCTTAGGGTCAGTTGCCCTTCTCTGCAGAGTTGCTTTCCAGGGATGTTTCTGAGGGATCCAGAGCAGTGGCCCATGTATGCCCATGTTTTCCCTGTTTGCTATAAACAGCAAACCTGTTGCTGTTCATAGAATTGTAGAATCAATTTTTGTTCCCCATTCACATTCCTTGTCATATTCAGCTGAGCTGAGAATATAATTTAAAAATTAGTTCAAAAGACGTGAATCTCTAAGACTTGAGTTCAGGTTATTAAAGTCCAGGTCTGTGCAAATAGCTGCAGGCAGGCCTCAGTTCCTCTGTTTGCATTTTGAGGAGGCCATCTATGAGCCAGACCCAGCAAGGCTTATTAGCTTGAGTGCAGTATCAGGTTAATGCAGCCAACCTGGACAAAGGCCAAGGAGTATTTTCTCAACATAATCCAGATGTGCATGCTTGACATTGTGATGCCTGCAGCATGTGGACAGGTGCTGAGCCCCATCCCTATTCCTGGTTACAGTGGATGTTTGCAGATGCCTAGATTCTGTTTTTCTTTTTCCATATTTCTAATATCACTTCTTATCATTCATCAGGTGGTTCTCTCAGTCCCAACTGCATATTGTTAATTTGTAACTTTAAGAAGCTGTGGCCTAATATGCAGTTGGAAGATCAAATCCATCCTATTCAGATGTGGGTGACAGTCAGAAAGAGGCATTTTTGCATTTGGGTGGTTGTTTTCTAAAATACACCACGGCCAAGACAGCAGGTTCAGTTCCTTGTTGGGGCATCGGGGGAGTGATGGTTTACAAAACTGTAAATACTTTATTATTCTTATAATGAACCAGACATTCCAGGTCTCTAAATGAGTCTCTGGTATTACCAGGTTGGTGAGCAGTTGATGTTGACAGAAGAAATCTCCCTGGCAGGAACTGTAAAGATGTATTATTCTGGAATTCCATGCCTCAGTCTTGCCCAGGGCCGGCTGAGAAGTGAGCAAAGCACCAGTACTTGTTTCACTGGCTGTTGTGTTGGTGCAAAATATGGACAATCCTGGTGTTCTGACTGTGCTTCTGGAGGAGTTGCATCCCCTAGAGCTCTTTGCAGGAGTCTGTCTGAGCTTGGTTTCTTGCTGCACATCTTTTTGCTTCACTAACTGCTGCTTGAGCATTTCATTCCATCAGCTAAAGAGACACAGCTCATGCCATTCAGTGTGAGAAACCAGGGCATGTCTCTGCAAGAACAGGAGAAATCCAGGTTCCCAAACAGAGCAGACTTTTCACTTTTTGTGCCTATTGCAAGTGACCGACTGTAGCAATCCTGGAGTGTACTGTGTAGGGTGAAGGATGGGCTTATTTCTTTACTATTGGATAATTTATTTCCCTTTTTTTTGTTCTTTTTCTCTTCTCTCTCCATCAAGGGTCTTAGTTCGTGCAAACTGTCAGTATCCAGGAGATAAAAAAGAATGGCATGAAGGACCTGTGTGTGACTACTCTGCTTTGGATACCTCCTTACTACTGAGTCAGCAGACCTGGGAGCTCCTGGGAGCCTAAAGCAGGTTGGTGTTGTCATAGGTGTTCACATGTCCTTTTGTGCTATTGATGCTCTTATGTGCATTGTGGCATTTTCTGCTTCTGCAAAATCAGGTGGTTAGAAGGCGTGACTGCTACAGAAAAGTAATGCTCTGCTCCTCTCCATTGTCAGTATTTCCCACTTTTGAGTTGCAGTCTAAGAGTAAAGATTTGCTTACTGAGACAAAGGGGGTCAGGAATGTGCAGATCAGTGTAGCCAGCTTTGGAAGCTGCCTCTAGTGAGACACAGACATCTTGTCATATTAAAAGATTCCGTTTGATGGAGGTAATTGTAATAATGTAAACTTGATCTTATGGCTAATGTGAGCTTGCCTGGCATCAGCTTGCACTACTGGAGCTTCTGTATTTGTGCAAATGATTTTGCCATTTACAGGCATGAACAGAATCTGTAGTCTTTCTGTTAAGAGATGTCAAGTGTCACATGTGACCTTTTCTCATAGAACACTAGAATGATGATTCTGTGATTCTTAAGGGACTTTGGGAGTTCAGTTGGTCAAATCCTTTGCTCTTAGCATGTCTAATGTCAGTCAGATTGGGTTGCTATGAGTCTAATCCAGTATTTTTAACATGTTCCTGTGCATTTTTTTCCTGATTGAAGTTGCTTATGCTGCAGCTTGTGTCCTCTGCCTCATGTCCATCTGCTGTGGGCCTCGTAAGAAGTGTATGACCCTGTCTTTAGGTACCTCAGAGGTGGCTATGGGGAAGGAGGAGCTGTATCCACTCCTCATCTGCCATTCTCAGGGCTGAGCAAGCCCAGCATTCTGAGACTCCCTGTGCCTGCTACACCCAACTCCCAATCATCCTGGGGGCTTTCTGCTGTCCTTGATTCAGTTTGTCCCTGTCATTTTTGTGTATCAGGGAGCTTGAAAGTGAGCCCTGTGCTTGAAATGTAGTCTTACAGGTGCTGAATAGAAAGGAGTAGTTGCTTTCCTGAACCTGCTGCCTGCAGTCCCACCAATGCAGCTCAGGGCACAGCTGAGCTTTGCTGTGAGTGTGCTGCTGGCTCGTGCCCAGCTTGGCCACCAGCACCTCGAGCTTGTCTTCTGCAACACAGTTGTGCAGCCAGCTGCTCCACAGCCTGTACAGCTCACACACTTCTCCCATCCCAGGTGTAGGGCTCTGTACTTGCCTTTTCTGAACTTCACTGTGTTTCTATCCAGCTGTTTCTCCAGCCTGTCAAGATCCTTCTGATTGACAGGTCTATACTTTGACTTATCAACTGCTCCTTAGAACTTGGTGAATTTATTGAGGTGGTTTGCATCCCACTGTCTTGGTTAATAATGGAGAATTTAATCTGTTGTTCTCCCCAAAATGACAAGTTATGTGTTGCTGGCTGGTACTGCTGCATATTTTTTCATTCTTCACGTCCACTTGCTGCATCAGTTTGGCTCCTGAATTTCAAGGAAAGGAAAGAAGGTATGCTGAGCATACACAGCCAGGGAATGTATGCTCTCTCCAGACTGTTTCCCCGTGTCAAGGTCCTGTCCTGTCACATATGTGATGTGCAGAGGTCTCATCATCTCTCTAATGCGACACACTTGCATCTGCTTAGCAAACATCAGGGCTGAGTTCATCATTCCCACTACTTATTAGCAGAAAGCTGCTTCTGGGTACTTACAGGCCACGTTTGGCCTGTAAAGAAGCGACTTCATTTAAGAATCACCCTTCTTTTGAGTAAACGGGACAGATCAAGGTTCTATAATGTCATTGATAAGAAAGATCAAAATGAACTATGAGGATGACTTGACATCTGGTATAAAAATGTATTTTTCAATCATACATGTAGAGAGTTATGTATCCTTATGTATCCTGACACCAGCACATCCTCTTCTTTTATGTTCAGAGAGTCTGGCTGCTTTTGTTAATGGAATTGTTTCTTTGTTCCTGAGGTTTCACTTTGGCTTTTGTCTCTTGGCAATGGAGACATATTCCCTGCAAGCCTGGTCACTGCTGTAACATTAGAGACCAGTGTGGAGAGAGCTTATTCTTTATAGCAATTTTGACTACCTGTAACTGTATTCTGACTCTTGGTTTTGTTTTAGGCTGAAGATGCTGAGCCGTTTGTCAGGTTTAGCAAGTACTGTTTTACAAGAGCTGTCAGGGGAGGATGGAGATGCAGTTACTGAACCCTCCAGTGCTGTAAGTACAGTGTTATCTAAAGACTTTCAGTTTTAACTGACAGTTTGGGGAGTGTGATTCATTAGACTGCGGTGAGAACTGCCTTCTGCTTCTTCCTTGCTGGCTAGACTGAGCTGTCATTTCCACTGCTTTTCCTATATTCCTCAGCTCTTAAGTCAGCACTTTTGTGAGGCAGACCATAACCTCTCCAGTTTCCATATCTCAAGGTGATCCTAGAAAACAACCTAGAATTATGGTGAAGAAAGACTTTTAAGAGTACTAGTGATTGTGTGTAGCAGAAAGGGGAGCTCTGCATGACTGGGTGACAGTAGAAGGCCTTATGTCTATGCTGCCCTTTGGTTTTGAGACAGTGGACAGTGTGTGAGGGTGCCCTCATTTCAGATCTGCTCCAAACTGTGGTGTTCAGCAAGGTACTCTTTGTTTTTGTGTATTGGTTCATGGTACCCTGAGCTTTCCTCCTGGTTTCACCTGACTGTATAGTCCTCCGGGCTCCATGAAATGCCTGCAGGGATCAGAGTGCAGTGTTCAGGAGTGGAGCTGAAGGTATCATTTGGATGCTGTGCTGCAAGCTGTTCATAGTTTTTTCCTTCAGAGCACTTGTTTCACTGTTTCAGGTAGAAGCTTTGGAGCCAGAAGCAGAAAACATGGAGGAGGCACCCGAGGAGCTGTTGGAGCGCCTGGCCCAAACAGAAAAGCTGGTTGTTCAGCTGAAGGACTTGATCCGAGAAAAGGATGCTCTGCTCCAGCAAAAAGAAACTGTACTCAAGGTATCATCCCCTCCTCTGGGGACCAAGAGTAAGATGCTGCTTCAGCTTTCTTTGCAAGCCAGTCTCTGGTTTCTTTTGAACTCTGTCCCCTGGGTGCTCTGTCCTTGAGAAGAAGTGCTGGGGTAGAAGCTATGATTTTGATCTGTGTAGTGTTTCAGAACAAATTTGTTTTGTGGATGTGTTTTAAATGGTGCTGTTACTGCGGAGGTAGGGCTGGATGGAGAATGACAGACTTGCAAGGTGTGTAACTTCTCAAAGTGGTGCATCCTGGGTGACAGCAGGAGGCTGAGGTGCAGTCACTCTGTGTCCTTCTCTTACAGGAAGAGCGAGAGGCTGCGGATGCGAAGCTGATGAAACTGAAACTTCAGGCCAAAGCCAAACTGGCCACTCTGAACAAACGCATCGAGGAGCTGACAGGGAAAGGATCACCAGTGCCTACACAGGCCTTAGCAGAAGAGCAGGAGCATCCCAAGGTCAGGAAAATAGGGCCACTTAAAAGCAGGAGCTTCTACTGATAACCTGGTGCTGCTGATGTTTCAGGTCCCAGTGAGCCAGCAGGTCCTATTTGTCTTGTTAGTAAGATGTTCATGGTTCCAGCAGGGATGTCTGTGCCTATGCTGTAGGAAGCTGATCTGTCCAGCTTCCTTGTACTGCAGATGCCCTTGGAATGCTCAGTTTGATCTCCTTAAGGACATGGGCCAGTTTCCCTTGCATAACTTTGGTAATCCATTGTAGCCAAGGTCTTTCCTGCAGGAATTGTGTGTCTGTCTGAGCTGTGAGTTCCAGTGTTACCTGTTATGTGAGCATAGCAAAGGAGTACAAGAACAAGGAGGTCTTTAAAACTAAAAGGCAATAACTTAAATATTAAAAAAATACATATGAATATATTTTCCAGCCATGTAACTTCCTCAGCCACCACAAAGTTTTATGGTTGACAAACCATGATTGTGTAATCCTAGATAAAAACTGAGGAGAACTGAGACATTAAAGAAGCTGTAAGCTACTAGCTAGAAGCTCCCATTGGAGCTGGTAGTTTTTGAAAACTTAACTGTCTGCTGACCACATAGTTTTCTTTAAAAAGTTAGTAATATTAAGCAATGGAAATGGGATAGAAGTCCAAAGAGAATGCAAGACATCAGATGATGTTCATTAAACAAGAGAAGATAAAGGTTATTTCAGACACTGAAAAAAAAATTAAAGTATTATAGGAAACATTAAAAGGTGATTGTGAGAGCTGTCAGGTGAGAGGTGACTACCAGTGGAGTGAAGATTGGTTCTATGACTTGTGATGCCTATTTTTGATTGAGAGCATCATAAAAATCATAGAAATGTGCTACTGTAATTCATTTCACAATGCCATCTTGAGAATCTTTCTTAATGCAAAGCACCATTGAGAATCTTTCTTAATGCAAAGCATGAAGAATTGGAGGATCTTGAGGATTGTCATAATATAAAAATAAAGCACAATTTAACAAGTGCCCGGTCAAGCACTTGCGATGTCCTGCCGCTGTATCCTGCGAGGCCACGAGCCACATTTCCTGGCTGCAGAGGCCAGTGGAGGCCGTGGGGGCTGTTCAGCTGTGTCACTTGGCATTGCTCTCCTGCTGCTGGGGCTCTTTTTTAGCTTATCCATGAGCAGTGTGTGTGTTACAGCTGTGTGTCTACGTTACTTTGTGCAGACTTGCTGTTGAGGACTGGCGAGTGCTCTCGCTTCAAAATTCAAATTTATCAGTGGAAGAACATGTTGTATGTTCTGCTCACTTGAAATCAGGAGAGAAATTCCGAGAGCAGCAAAAGACTTTCTGTTCTCCTGTGATGTTGGGAGCTGCACTTACGAGACATTCGAATATCTTGGTTATTTAATCAGCTAGTGTCAGAGAGGAAACATTTCATTCTACAATTGTATGAGGAAGGTGAGCACCAAGAAAGTGGGAGAACTGTTAAAGTGAAAGGATAGTGCAGGTCAATGGATGAATGTAAATTAGCCATTAAGATAAATGGCCTTTTAATTAGAGGAATGAGGTCTTGAGACAGTCTCCAGTGGACGTGGTATGGGCCAGAGCCTTATTTGGTTTGAGTTAGAACATAGTTTGAGTGAAATTATATTAGGGCAGTTACCTGCAATATTATGTATTTGACCCAGAAAGCATTTTCTAGATTCTTTCTTGTAAGGTTAGAACCTACAGAGTCCTTTATTCACACTTATTGTCCCAAGTAGATGCTGTCTTGAGTAATAGTGGTATTTCCTAGACAGATACCCTGTCATTTGAAGATGAAAAATTTAGATTAGGTTTGCATGTTGTGCTGAAGCATAGAACATTAGCAAAGGGCTGGTTTTTTTCCTGTCCGTGGTGTGGGCCCTATGGGAAGGCTGTATTTTAAATATCTAATTAGTACTATTACTTTCTGGGCTTTTAGCGGAGTGCCTCATTTTGAGAAGAATGGAAATATCAGTTTGTATCATTCTATGAGATAGTATTTGTATACAGAACAACTGAGGCACCTCTTAAACTTTAAAAGTGGGTAAAGATAAATTATGTTCAGGTATAAGAGCTTATACATTTTGGAAAAACATCATATTCGAAAGCTTGAGCTGTGGAAACTTTGTGGCTGTGCTACTCTCCTCAGTTGTGGCACTCTGTGTAGTCACCAGTGTGCAAGGACTTTATAAGAAGCTTTTCCAAATTCGACCATAAAAGTCAATCCTGAAAGCTAATTACAAGTAAGCAAACTAATCCACTCATCTTGCCCCCTGGCAACTGCTCTGTCCCAGCATTATAAGTTATGTATATCCCTGGCTTCTTAGAGCTTCCTGCATTTCTGTTCTTTCTTTTCTGTCCTGTTCTATTTCTAAACTTAAATACAATTAAAGCTTTCTTGTCTGTCTGTCTGTTCTACCTACTGCCAAAAACCATCTCTGTAGCTGAAGCATCTTCTGAGGAACAGTAACCTCTTACTTATTACACTGACTTATAAGTCCTTCTAAAAGCCTTCATAAATTTTTCAGAATGGCTTCAGGGACATAAATACTGTGTAGAGCCCCTGTGTTATTGGTGGTCTTTGACCCAATACCTGTCAGAAGGAAAAGGAAAGAGATGCATTTTGTATTTATTCAGTATGAAATACCCAACACTGAGCGCAGAAACTGGGAGTGCTGAGATGAGAATGTAGAGGGTGTTTGTCCTGCTCATGATAGGTGATGTGCTGGACCTGCCCTCACACAGGTGTGAAGCACAGCTGTGGGTTCAGGGACCCCTCTCAGGTGTGAAGCACAGCTGTGGTGTCCTAGAATGTTTAGTGTTTGTTCCTTTGTCACATGGAGAATATTCTTCTATATCGAATTAAAAAATAGTTTTATTTCTGGTATTAAAGAAATCTATGATGGTAAAAAGCCCCACAAATCAAGGTGGTCATACTGTAAATTATGTATTAAATTGTGTTTAATAATCTGATTTACCTTAGTTTATATGGTAAGCAGTCACAGATGATTAGCTGTTCCAAGTGATTTGATGCTTCCCAGTTAAAGGTATCTTGTGCATTTTGTGCATATCTGCACAGAAATAGGGAAAATAGTTACTCAGCATAGGACAACTTCATTTAAAGAAACAAAGGAAACGTAAAGTTAAGGAATGAAGCAATGTAGTAGAAATAAGCATCTGGTCAGGAGCCAAGAGTGCAGTAGCATTCTAGTTTGTTTGTTTTTTAAATTAACCAGTAATACTGACAAATTTACTTCTGTTTATCTTCTTCCCAATTCTTTCCTCTTGCAATGTCAGAATAATGAAAATACGAGTGAAGGGCACAGAGAGGAAGTGGAAGTACTGAAAGAGCAGCTCAGGGAGCGAGAGGAGACTGTTCAGGACCTGAAGGAACAGCTGGCTCTAGCCAAAGTGAATCTGAAAGATGCTGAAATCAAGTATGCAACACAGGTACAGAAGTTTTTTCTATTCATCAGTCTGTGTGTTTCCCACCCCACCACTTACACTAGTGTGATAGAACAGAACAGTGCTTACACAACTGGTCTTTAATTCCCTTACCCTCTATTTTTTCAGTTTTGTTCCTCCTCAAATCACCTAGGTCCATCAATTTCCATGCCTTTGGTTCCTCCTCTAAATATTCAACAAGTCTTTCCCAATCCCCAAGTGCTCTTCACCTGCCCCCCATAGTACATCCTCTACCCCCAGGCCAGAACCACCCTTGGTGCAAAAGGTGCTCCACAGGTAAGAGATGGGTTTCACCCTTGGACAGTGGGACTGATGGCTCTCTGAGGAGGGGAAAACAGTCCCTGGAAGGGCCTGGGCAGGTTGTCCCTTCCTCAGAGTTGGAATTTTGATTCTTCCCTGCCTGCCCTTGCTGTTCTGTGATGGCTTTGCAGTAACTGGGGAGCACTGCAGTGTTCTTCCAGCTGCCAGACTGTCCATTCTGCTGGGGGTGTGCAGGGCAGCTGCTCATCACAGGGTGTAACAGCTGCTATTGTATATTGTAGTTATTTATGGAAAGAGTTTGGTTAATACTCTAAATTGCAGGTTTAGCTTTTGAACTGTGAATTGGGCTGCATCCTACACAAGTAAAACCCCAGAAGTTTTATGAACTGTTAATTACACAGTAATCATACGTTTTATTGTTCTGCGTATTTGAAGATTAAATTCTATGCTTTTTGCTTGCTGGGACCTGAAATATTATCAGTTATTTTTTTTATACATATATTAGTATGATAAAGATACCATTTGATCAGGGTGCCACATAGGATTGTCAAGCTGAAAACTTTGTCACACACACAGTACACCAGTGCATGTTGAAAGCAAGCCTATGTGTCTGTCAGCTAACCTTGTTGGCTTGTTTTTATTTTATGGCTTATGTTTTCAGCTGAGCTCTCTGCAGGAGGTGATTCAGGAGAAGGAAGCTCTTCTGGAAGAGCAGATGCACCAGCATCAAGCTGAATTGCTCAAGGTGGTGGCCCAGTCAGATCTGGAAGTAGAGATGCAACAGGTATATTTGATACAATAATCTTTTTATGAGAGGAGGAAGGAAAAGGAATTTTACCAGAAGACACCCTGAGAGAGCAGTTCACATTAAAGTAACTCAGAAGGGATGAGAAGAGAGATGATTTGATTGTTTGGAGTTTTTTGGAATGCTAGTTCGGACTTTGAGTCCTGGCTTTGATCTGCTGGTTTGCTATCAGTTGAAAAGAAAGAACAGTTAAAAAAAATGTATTAAATCGTTGTGCTCCAGTTCCCTATTTGTGAAGCAGTGGTGAGCTCTTCCTACTGCACCAGGGCTCCAGAATTGGTGTCTACAAAGATGAAGTGATTTAGGCTATTAAAGTGACTGTGTTACGAAAACTAGGTGTCTGGATGAAACCAGGAATCTATGTGCCTGTCTTGTGTGAGCCCCCCCAGTTCTGGAATAGCCTTTTCTCTCACAGAACCTGCGCACACTGCAGAGAAAGCTGGAGGAGCAGGAAGCAGCTCTGCTGGGGCGGACTCAGGTGGTGGAACTGCTGCAGAAGGAGTTACACTCTGCTGAACAACAAAACAGGGTACCTGGTCATGCTTTTCATTGCTTTGCTCTCATGTGTGTGTGGTGGATGGTGCCTTTGTCAGCAGCTTGGAGGTTACCAGATTAGCTTGTTTCTGGTGCCGGGTTCCCATCTTGAAATCAGCTGGGGCCTCCCTCAGGTCAGGTGTTAGAGCCTGCAGTTGTGTGTGCACAGCTTGTCAATGGGGTGCTGCAGCTGCCACCTCTAGTGACCCAGGTTCTGGGCAGGTGGATGGGGTCTGCATCTATCCATACCCACTCACTGGACTTTCAAAGCCACCAAATACACAAACCTTTGCCAAAGGCAGAAGTGCCAAACACAGTGCTGCTGAAGCCTCAGTGTTCCTGGACTGCAGTATCCAGGCCAGATTAGAGCAGAAACAGATATTCTTCAGTAGGTCTTGCTGATCTGGTGACACAATTTCTGGAGTGGGATTGGCTCTCACTGTGTCATTTTAGAGAATGAAGAGGATGAGATCAAGTCTGCATATATGAGCTCCTTGAGATAGGGTTTAGTACACAACCTCTTAAAAGGTTGGTTTGCAGATAGAGGATGAGTGGTTTTTTCGTTTTCCCAACATCTGAACTTCTGAAAACTCTCTTTAGAAGAGACTTACACTGAATCAGTCTCATGTTCCTGGCTGCATGATCTCCAGCCAGTCTAGTGCTCGACCTCACTTGGATCATTTTTACACAGTTAGGCCCCATGTATTTTTTCCCCCTTGTGTCCCAGCCAGGCACAGCAGTGGGTCCTCTTACCACCAGGAAGAGGTGAAGACCCTCAGTGAGCTGACTTGTACTCACCACTGATTGCACTGCTCAGCAGGGTGTTTCATGGGGTGGTGGCATGGATATCTTCATGACACTGGTTGTTGGGGTCCCCTGACTCCTCCTCAGTGTTTTTGACTTCCCTCATACACATTCTGTGGCCAGAAGGAGGCCTGGTATACATACCAACCTGAGTCCATGCAGCTGAAGCTTCTCTTCCTACCAAGGAGTTAAGAGGAGCTCCTCAGCAGAGTCCTCTGGAAATTAGCTATGCTGACTGTCCACAGGTCCAGGATGAGGAAGTTTGACAAAAGGAGTTTAGGCAAGTGTAAAGTCTGTTTCTGTTTCTTGGTCATCTTAAATCTCTGGTCAGTGTCAACCAGCCTTCTGAGATCTTTCTTAAAGCAGTGAGCACTGTGGAGCACTCAGTTTGTTACCTCCAGGTTCATACACACTTTTGTTCTGGTTTTTTAGTTGTTGAGTTCTCCCTCTTTTGGGAGGCTTGCTTTCTTCTAAAAGAGAACTCATGGCCACTATTCTCTTGCTTCTTTCCTCTGAATTGCCTTCCACTAAATCAAGACTTATCTTTTCTTTACCAAAATGATGAGGAGTTCTTCCTCCCAGCATTGCTTTCTTGCAATTTGCAAATAGTAGGGCAGTTTCTTTCTAACAAATAGAAATTTATGACATGTTTGTTTCCTCCTTTCTGCTACTCAGATATTTTAAAAGGATTCAATGGAAATCTTAAAATATAATTCAGGTACTGTGCTTTTTCAAGATATTGAGCGAGTTGAGAGATAAATTAATTTGTGTCACTTTACAGACACTCCTAGATCAGTGCCAGAAGATGGAAGTGGATCTAAGCTCTGTGAAGAGTGTGCTGGATGCGGAGAGACAAGAGTCTCGTGATCTCAGGGAGAAGATGGAGCTGGAACTAGCTGAGAGGAAGCTGTCTTCCCATCGCCTGCAGGAGGAGGTGCAGCATCTCTCAGAACAGCTGCAGGAGGCAAGAAGAGCACAAGCTGAACTAGAGGCAAAGTGTAAAGATCTGGAGCAGGAACACAGGCTGGAGGTGGAAGAGAAAAAGCAGCAGATCAGTTGTCTCCTGGTGGCTGAGCAGGAGCTGCAGCGTGGCCGTGCTGCCCTCTTGGCTGAGAACGAGCAGCTGAAGCAGGACCGTGGCCGGCTCCTGCAGCTGCCTGCGGAACACGGAGCTACAGCACCCAGAGCACGGGGTGAGCAGGCTCTCAGAGCCCTGAGCTTCACTGGCTTGCCTTCTCTTTGGCTTTGTTTTTGTAATTGCTCGTAGGAATGGCTTGGTGTAACAATTCCTAATTGCACAGGGGTATAGGACTGGTGGTGCTGTCCCAAACCAAGGGGATCTGGTGCAATCCCACCATTCTGTCCCTGGCATCTGCAAGAGGAGGAGCAGAAGAGCAGGGCAGCAAATATGGTGCCTTCCTTGGAAACTGTCTCAGCCTCTTGTCTCTTGGGACTTAAGGATTTCTTAAGCCAGATGTATTTTTTAGTTGATTATATTAACTTGTTGGATTTTTTCCATCAACTTATAGAAGTCCTTTTTAGATGTGCTACATTCTTCAGAGTCTGAATTTCTACTGAAATTTTAAGTAAAACAACCAAGAAAAGCAAACTATACCATTTTCTCCATAAACCTGGATTAAAACTAATAACATTGATCTTGCTTCAAGCTCTTATTTCAAATTGATTTTCTTCCAGCTGCTTTATGGCCTGAAACTGAAGCAGTGACTAAGAGATAATGGATCTCATAAACTACTGTGCATGTGTGTAACTTGGATGTAATTCAGCAAAAAAGATGAGAACACACCTTAACTCCCCTTTTTCCCCTCCATCAGATGAACATGTACAGAAATCTGAAGAATTTGTCTGCTGTCAGAATGAGCTGAAATCCCAGTCACAAGTGCAAGTCTCTGAACTGAAGCAGCAGGTATGATATTTTCATATGATTCTCATGAAATTTTCCCATATGTTGAGGAACTGAAACCAAATGAAGTGTCTAGAACTCCTTTTTTATCATGCATTGCTTGAGAAAGGCTCTTCTTGGTTCTCTCAGCTGATGGACAGACATGTTATGACTGTGGAAGCCTAAGGAGAAGTAGGAGTTAATTTGAGCAATTTAAAAGTTGCCAATTGATTTTTTTCTTTTTTTTGAGATTAACCAAAACATTGAAGACTAATGTGTTTTTATAAACTGTATTGAAGTTTATCTTTCTCCACCCATCCTGTGTTTTAACAGGATAAATCAACTTCACAGGAAAAAATAATAGATCAGGAAGATCAGAATGAGACTTCATTCCTACCCACAGAAAACTTGGAAAGACAGAAGACTGAAGGTCGTATGATTACCTTACCTATTTTAATATTCTTAAAATATTTAAAAATTATTCTGAAATTAGATTGTACAAAATAAGATCTAACTGAAGTAGTAGTTTCCCCCTTGTACAAAATGGTGACAGTCTGCAGGTGGTACTTCTAGGGGGGGTTATTTTTGATGGCTTTTGCTGAAATAGTAAAGGGCCCATACATATGCCACATATAAAAAAACCTCAGACAATGAAATTGGTTTTGAGTGTCTGTGCATGTGGACTGATAGCAGCAATATCACCACTCTGTCAGAATTATTCTGTAAAGCAGTGGATTCCCTCAGGTGTTTCCTTTAGGGTCTGGTGCACTATGACAGTAGAGTGTCTTGATTTTTACAGACATAGATTCCTTTTTTTCTGTCATTCAAAGCTAGAACCTCTTCGTAAGAGTCCCAGTGGAGAATAATCAGCAATAACCCAGATTGCTGCAGTTCTGCAACATCTCCTTTCCTCTTTTTGTTCCATGATCTCAGAGATGCAGGTCTTCAGTGGACTTCAAGACATCATTTAGAATCATGGAATGGTTTGGGTTGGAAGGAACTCATAAAGATCACCCCTCCTGTGCTGGGCAGGGACATCCTTCACTGGGTCAGGGTGCTCAGAGCCCTGTCCAACTTGACCTTGAACATGTCCATTGATGGGCAACTGACAGCTTCTCTGAGCACCCAGAGAGAAGCAGGCCCTCTTGAAAGGCTGCAGTAAGGCCTCCCTGGAGCCTTCTCTGCGCTGAACAACCCCAATTCTCTCAGCCTTTCTTCATGAGAGATAGTTCCCGCCCTCTGATCATTTTTGTGGCTTTCTCTGGACTCACCCCAACAGATCCAGATCCCAGAACTGGGCACAGTGCTCTGGGTGGGGTCTCACAAAAGCAAAAAGGAGAGTGAGAATCGTCTCCCTCGACCTGCTGCCCACACCTCTTCTGGTGCAGCCCAGGGTGTGGTTGGCTTTCTGGGCTGCAGGCAGACATTGCCAGCTCCTGTCCAGTTTCTAGCTCACCAGTATCCCCAGGTCCTTCTCTGCTCCCAATCCATTCACCCCGCAGTCTGTGCTGGTCCTGGGCATTGCCCCAGCCCTTGCACTTGGCCTTGTTAAGCCTTGCCCTGCACAAGGGCTGCCTGGCCCTGCTCCTCAGGCTTCTCCAGGTCCCTGTGGATGTCATCCTGTCCCCATGGTGAGCAAACTGTCCCGCCCAGCTCGGTGTCACCCAGGTGTGCCGGGGGTGCCCTCCACCCCGTCTGTGTCACTGGCTGAGGCTCTGAGCAGTGCTGGTCCCAGTACTGCCCTTTGCAGGACACCCCTTACTGCTGGTTTCCTTGTGACCATTGAGCACACGACACAGAAATCCAGCTTTTAATCTGATACCATGCCCTCAGTTATGATTGAGTATATCCAAAATGCATCTGGAAAACTTTCATCAGCTTTCTTAAAAAGCAGCTCCTTCCTCTGCTGAAAGGCATTCCACCTGAAAAATGCAGTGACTCAGAACGTCGTCATCGTGTTGCTTAAAACATCTTTCCCAATGCATGTTTAGCTGCATATTTACTTCAAAACAAGGGTTTTTTGTTGTAATTGTTTTCAGAGGGTGTGCTGAACACTTGGTTACTGACATTTTTTTCAGATTTTAAACATGGGGAGATGTAATTCCTTTAAAAACCCCTACCAAAATATTAATGAAACATATAAAAAGTCATCATCTTTCAGGCCTGCTCTGTAGGTTCTCAATACTTTATTACTCCTCTTCATCTTGTGACAACTTTTTGTTAGTCTTATTTAAAGTGGGATGCCTAAAACTGCTCACAGTACTCCATTCCTAACTTGAATAGTATGAAATAAGGATTTATATTTATATTCTAATAAGGAATTATAGTAACCTTATATTTTGCAATTTCTGATGATTTTCAAGCAGACCTCAACAAATGCTTTCAAATAACTGTCGTTGTTTGAAATTTAAAGGTTCTTGAGATCCTTGTGCAGTCTTTTAATTTCCATGGGTTTAACAGTGCATTATACCAGAATATCTGTCACTCTCTTTACACCCATATGGATTCTTTGAACTTGTCTTGAGGCAGCTCTTTGAGTGATGGAAGGTCTCCCTTCCTGCTGCATAGGACAACATGGGGTTTATCTTTTTCTACTCTGTCTGTATGACAATTGTTCTTTTCTAACAGATGTTTAAAACAGCATGCTATTTTGGTGATTTGCCTCTAAAAAGAACCAAACACATTATCCAATGACAGTGTTTTATATATCCACTACATAAGTGTGTACCAACAGCCACATGTCCTTTCTCTAAAGCTCCTGGAAGAATATCCTATCATCATTAATATCATTAAGCAGAGTCTTAGTTTTCAAATAAATTTCTTGTGTTTGAATGTTTCAGAAATACCACATTTCCAGCTTGTTCTCCAGGAGCCTCAGCAGGAAGCTGTGATCATCACAGAAGATGCAAAACAGGTAAGGATTAAGCGGCTGAAATAAGCTAAAACTAAAATAGGTCAAGGACTGGCCTTAAAAACAGCTAAGCTGTGATGGCCTTTTTTTATCAATCCTCTTTGGAAAGTTATTATTAACTGGATTAATGGTGGAAGGCAGATATAGGTTCCAAATACTGCTTGCACTGTGTTTGTGTCAGACTGTTTCCCTTTGCTGGCTGTGTGGAATTCTTGTCCTTCACCCACCCAATCCATATTTGTGCTATTTTCTACCTCTTGTGAGTTATTTCTTCAGCAAAACCATAGGCTAAACTGAGACAGGTCTCTGGAAACACAATTCCAAAGGCCTTGTCCATTCCCACTGCCCTGATGGGCATCTGGCAGAGTGACTGGAAGTAGCTGTGTGCTTGTGGGGTGGGAGCCAGGTTGATACTGTCCTCATCTTCTCCCACTGTGGACAGCTGCAGGTACAGCTGGAGACAGAGCTGCAGTCAGGCTGTTGTTTAGAAAAGCACAGGGACCTGCTGCTTGGCTTCCATTCAGCCAGGGGAGGGAGAGGACAGCCCCTATGTCACTGTGCTGGGAAATGGGTTGTCAGCTGGGAGCAAGGTCTGGGCTCTGTGCAGCCAGCTCTGCTTGCAAAGTGCTCCAAAACTGGGGGCTGGAGATCCTGTGACTGTTAGTGCCCTGTTTTTACAGTAAATGTTAATTCTGAGCACTTAAGTTTGTTTTCAGTCTTTCCATTGTTGGACTGGGGGTTTTTTACTTGCATTTTTTTGGGGTGGAAGGGAGTAGGTTTTTTTTTTTTTTCAGAGATCCTTTACTTAGTTCTGACTCATTTCTTTGTTCTCTAGTTCAGACCTTTTCCCACAGAAGTGGCAGTAATGGTGCCAGTTGTTTGCTGTGGTGAAATATTGTGAATTTTATGTGTAATTTATAAATGGACTTTTCATAATGAAGAAATTAGTTGACAAGGTCTTAGTTCTTGTATGGCCATCAGCAGCAAATTAACCAAATTCCCGGGCTTTATTAACATCTTTGGGCAAAAAGAGAGTCCATGTGTATGAAATAGCAAAATCTCCTCTCCCAGCCTGTCAAGTTCTGATCCATTTGGCACAGAAGTGTGGAGTGGTTGGTTTGTCTGTGTGGTGGAGCCTGGTGTAACTTTCTTGGGAAGGCTCCTGGTTCTTTATCTGCTGAAGCAATGAGGCAAACACTGACAGACACATGAAAACTTTTAATTTAGTTTAAAAGCCCCAAAGAGTTGATTTTTATTTTTTTTTAACATCCTGCAACCTAAAGGGGTTGTTGCACCACTGCAGCAGACTTTAAGAGCTGCTCTTCTTTGGTGGTTTCCCTCCAGACTGCTGAACAGCCTTTACAACATAATGTGCTGCCTTATTGGTGGGCTGCTGACCCACACTTTCTGGGGAGGATTTGTGACTGCTTTTCTTTTGCAATCTGTTTTTGGGGATGGGAGAAAACCTTAAAATAATTATTTGGAAAAAGCCAAGTGCTTTGTTCGAGTTGCTTTGTCTAGTGCTTTCACTTAGGACATGAACACAGGTTGGAATATGGGCTTCTCTCCTGATTATTTGCTGTGTTAAATGCACAGATAGAATAGGGGACAAAACCTCTTTTTCAAAGACTGTGGATAGGATACCAAGAAAATGTGGCTGGATAAGTACACTAGAGGGCTTGTGAGAATCACAGGAGAACTTAAACACTTCAGTCATACTGTCTTGTAATCAAGAGAGAAAGGGGAAAAAAGGGAATAGGATGTTGCCCTTACGGTCTGATCCTAAAGCCAAAATCTTTCGTGCTGCAACTTCAGAAACTGAAATGAGCAGAAGTGACCTGGGGAGTCACAGAATCACAGAACAGTTGGGATTGGAAGGGACCTCTGGACATCATCTAGTCCATCCCTCTGCCCCCTGTTATTGGAGAAACCAGTCAAGAGAGGGCATCCTTAAGCTACAAAATGTGGAAAGCAGATGCTTCCAAGAGTGACCCTTTCACAAGATTCAAAGGAAAATTGATACCTGCTATTTTCTTTCAGGCAAGAACAGATAGCTTTCCTAATGGAAGCAAGCAGCTTACTGAGGAAAGTTGTTCACCTGGAATTCTAGAATATATTGCTGCAGAGAAACAGAAAGAACTGTCAGTTTTGCTGCTGGAACTGAAAGAAGCCCAAGAAGAAATAAATTTTCTGAAAAGCCAGCTCAAGGGCCCCTCTGGCCAAATTTCTACAGGCAGCCAAACAGGAGAAGATGCTAACCAGCTGGAAGAGAATTCCCAGGTACAGTGTCTGGAGAGGGAAGAGCAGAAGGCTTCAGATACACAGAATGAGTTGGGCAGTAGCTCGTTACAGAGAGAAACAGAAATGCAGCAAATTGGCCTGTTTCAGGAAAACAGACTCAGTGTCCAAGAAGAGCCCCAGGGGAGTCCTGTCTCCTGCAGGGATGAGGTAGAGGCAATGCAAGGAATCTCTACGGCAGATCCAGAGCCTGGAGCCTCTCAGTCTCAAGAACTGATAAAGTTACAAAACCAAATTACAGAACTGCAAATAATTCTTCAGAAATCAGAAGAATCCTTTAAGAAAGATCTAGGAGAAAAAAGTGCAGAAATAAATAGGCTAAACCAGTTGGCAGAGGAATACAGGAAAAAAATAGAGGATTCTGACACTACATTTTGTGTTTTGGCTGAAGAACGAGATCGACTCCTGTGTCAGGTGAAGGAACTTTCTACCATAACAGAACTGAAGGAGCAAGTGAAGCGGCTTGAGGAAGATCTAGCTCTTTCAGAAAAGCAGAGACTGTCTGACACTCAAAGCAGTCTTCTAAGAGAACAAATTCAGAGCCTTAAAAATGAATTTAAATCCAAGGATATAAAAATTGAAGCTTTGCAAAAAGACTTGGATGAAGCACAACTTCAGCTTTCTGACCAGGACACACAACTAAAGGATCTGAGAAGCCAGATCGAGGTGAAGGAACATGAAGTACTTAATCTAGAACAACTTTTGAGGAAGAATACAGCAGAGATGGAAGAGCTTTCCCACGAGTTAGCCTCAAAGGGGCATGAAGCAGCAAGCCTAGAACAGCTTGTTGCTGAGCACACCAGGTCTATAGAGCGCCTGCAACAAGCCTTGCTGGAGAAGGACCAACAGATGACGGAGCTCAGTGTCAGCATGTCTGAGAAAATGGTCCTGCTGAATGAAGAGAAATTTTCTCTAGGAAATGAGCTGAAGAATCTTAAAGAACAGACAAGTCTGTTATTAAAAGCCCAGGAAGAAAAAGACCAACATACAGGAGCAAAAGATACATGTCTGAAATGTGGGGCATCTGAGCAGCACAATGAGACAGAAGCAGCGAGTAAAGAAAGTGAAGAATTAGTAAATCAAGTTGAACTTCTAAGAAAAGAAAATGAGCAGGTAAAGCGGAAACTGCAAGCAGCACTTGTGAACAGAAAGGAGCTTCTGAAGAAGGTCAGCACATTGGAGAGTGAATTAGCACAAAGGAGCAGAGAACAAGAATCAGAAACCTCAGTGGCTCAGGCAGCTGCAGGGGAAGAAAATATGAGAAGCATGATCAGCAGAGAAGTGAGTCTTGAAAACCAGCCCAGTGAGGAGTATCTAATTCAACTGCTTTCTGAAAAGGAATCAGAGTTGCAGAGCATCCGGAAGGACCTGCAGGATAAAGAAACTACAGAAGCACAGCTGCAGGCAGTGATTGAGGAAATGAGACAAAGCTTGCAAGGTAAGGCAAACATTATTTCAATTAAAGAGGAAATCATGGAGCATCAGACAATTGCTGACAAAGTAACTGAAACCAATGAAAGCCCAGAAGATTATGAAGAAAATGGAAAACAGAGCTCAGCAGCTACAAATCCAGAAGAAAACCAAAAGTCTGCCCTGAAAGAAAGAATTTCAGTTCTTGAACAAGAAAAAGAACAACTCCAAAAAAAGCTTCAGGAAGCCCTGGCATCTCGCAAAGACACTATAAAAAAGGCTCAAGAAAAAGACAGGCATCACAGAGAACAGCTGAAACAGCAGAAAGATGATTACAACATCCTTCAAGAACAATTTGATCAACAAAGCAAAGAGAAGGAGAGCATCCAAACTCAGCTCAGACAACTCCAAGAACAGAAAGGATCAGCAGAGGGTGTTCTTGGGAATCAAGGTGGATTGGATTCTTCATGCATGGAAGCAAAAAATACAACAAATAGCAAGCTTGTACAAGTTGCAGATGTTTCTGAGGAAGAGTTTAAAAAACACCTTGAAAAATTGCAGATGGAGAAAGAGGAATTGGAATGTAACGTCAGCCGTATGCAAAGTGAACTTGCTTGCAAATCAGAATTAGTATTTGATTTGCAACAGCACATAGGACAATTGTTTCTGGAGATAGAAGGGCTGCAGAGAACCTCTGACCAAGCTGAGGCTAAGGCAGCAAGTCTTCAGATGAAACTGGAGGAGAGTGAAGCAAAAATTTCCAGAGAGGCCAGTCTGGAAAACTTGAAAGCTCTTGTGCACCAGAAGGATAAAGAAATGGAATTTCTTAACTTGCAGTTAGAGGAGAAAAGCAAAGCTCTCAGTAATGTGCAGGCGCAGCTGCTGGAAAAAGAGGATTCAGTCAGAAGCCTGAGTAGTCAGTTGGAAGCTCAGGCTCAGGTGCATGAGGAACAGAGCAAGCGACTGCAAACGGAGTTGCTGGAAATTCAGAAGCAAGGGGACAGTGAAGAAGCAGCTAAACAGAAGAATCAAATGCAGAGAAAGCTTCAAGCTGCACTTATCTCTAGAAAAGAAGCACTAAAGGAGACCAAATCTCTAAAAGAGGAGCTGGCTAATGCTAAAACTACTATTGACAGTCTTTCTGTCAAGCTGATAAATATGGAAAGCCAAATATGTGGCCATGTTAAAGAAACAGATACTTTAACAGAAAAGTTAGCGTGCCTCACTGAAGAGAGAGAAAAACTTATTGCAGAAGTTGATAAAGTACTCATAGAAAATCAGAATCTTGATGGATGCTGTAAAAACCTAACACTGACTCTGGATAGAGTTGTTCTAGAGAAGGAGAAGCTGGAGAAGGAGATGGAATCACTGAAATGCTCTCAAGCCACTGAGAGTTCTGAGTGGCAGGAGAAATACAAGGAGCTTCAGGGAGAGTATGAAACTCTACTCCAGTCCTATGAGAATGTGAGTAACGAGGCTGAGAGGATTCAGCGTGTGTTGGAAACTGTTAGGCAGGAAAAGCAGGAAATTTTCATTAAGCTGAAAAGTTCTGAAGCAAAAAAAGAGGAAACAGAGAAGCAGCTACAGGAAGCTGGACAGGAAATGGATGAAATGAAGGAGAAAATGAGGAAATTTGCAAAATCAAAGCAACAAAAGATCCTGGAACTAGAGGAGGAGAATGAGAAGCTTAGAGCAGAGATGCATTTTACAGGTGGGGAGCTACCCAGGACTGGAGAGGTCTTTACAAACACTGGCCTGAAAGAAGATCTGGAGTGCTGTAGGAGGGAATACCAGTCTCTTTCTACTCAGCTTGAGACAGTAATGGCTGAAAAGGAGTCTCTTAATCAAGAGATCGCAGACTTAAAGTGTCTCTTGCAGTTAACAGAATCTAAACTGAAGGAAAGCAGAGAACTTGTAGACAGGTATGTTGCTCAGCAGACAACAGGCAAAGAAACAAATGAGGCAGTTGCCACACCACCAACAACGGAAAGGTCTGAAAATCAAGTGGAAATAACTTTTAAAGCAGAGTCTCCTCCTGCAGAGCTGGGACAGGAGGCGTTTGAAGGTGGCAGCCCTTGTGAGGATCCTGGCACCTACAGACAGCACATTGCTGAGCTCAGCCAGCGAATCGCAGAGCTGGAGGATAACAGAAGAGCTTCAGAGCAACAGCTGGGTGACATCCAGCTGTGTGTGGAGACCTTAGCAGGTGAGAAAAGGACTTTAGAGCACCAGGTGGAAGAGAAAGTCCGTGAAGTGAATGCTCTGCAGGCTACAGTAGCAAAGATGGAGCAAATGGTCCAAAAAGCCACAGATGACCTTGTCAGGATGACAGAGCTGAAGGATACGCTAGAGGCTGAGAAGGATGACTTGGAAGAAAGGCTCATGAATCAGCTGGCAGAACTTAATGGAAGTATTGGAAACTATCAGCAAGATGCAACAGACTTCCAGATCAAAAATGATCAACTGAAACACGAGCTTCAGAGTTTGCAGAGAATGGTACGTGAACTGGAGGAGGAGAAAAGTCTGATGGCAAAGGAGAAAAGCAAAGCAAGTTCAGAAAAGCAAAAGGAATTTGTAGAAAAGCTAAAGTGCAATTGGAGGGGAGAGAGCAGCACACACGTAAAGGAGCTTCAAGAACTGCTGAAACAGAAGCAGCAGGAGATTAAGCAGCTGCAGAAGGACTGTATTAAAAGCCAGGAAAAGAACAGTAGTTTAGAAAGAACTGTTAAAGCTCTGGAATTTCTGCAGAGTGAGACTCAGAAAGAGGTACAAGTAGCCAAAGAGACTTCAGCAAAAGCAGTTGAAGACACCAAGAAAGCCCAGGCAGAGCTTGCTCTCTGCAGAGTAGTGCTGGATGACACGCAGAGTGAGGCAGCAAGGGTTCTGGCAGAAAGTGTCAAAGTGAAAGAAGAGTTGCAGGCAAACAAAGAGAATATTAAAATTCAAATGAAGAAAAAGGATGAGGACTTTGAGAGAAGGCTGGAACAGGAAAAAGACAAGCACTCAAAGGAAATCAAAAACATGGAAGAAAAGCTGGCAACTTTGCAGAGGGAGAAAGACCATGTGGAAACAGCTCTTGGTGATCTGCAAGACTCCTTGAAGACAAAGGATCAGGAGGCCAAAGAACTGGAAGGCAGTCTAAACAAAGCACTAGCCCAGCTTGCAGCCTTCACTAGGAGCATGTCTTCCCTTCAGGATGACAGGGATAGAGTGATAGATGAATCAAAAACATGGGAAAAGAAATTCACTGAAACTATTCAAAAGAAGGAGGAAGAAATACGTTCCAAAGAGGAAACTTGTGTTGGGCTAAAGGAGCAGATGAAGCAGATGACCATACGTGTGGAAGAGCTCCAGACTCATATATCCAGGTAAAGAAGCTGTGTCAGGGGAGGTTTAGGCTGGAGATCAGGAAAAGGTTACTGTGTATTTGTTGTCTGCACAAGGGGATTAGCACCCTGAAATATTCCTTCTTCTCATCTTTGAGGTCTTAAATCTATTCTCTGTGACAAGCACTCACCATCTGAGTACTATCTAGAGTCTTTAATAATCTGAAATTTGAAAGAGTTTCTTTTGCATGGAGTTGTTGCATTGAGAGGTCAAGAGAGCATTAAGATACATAATTTCAATTTAATCTCAAAATAAATTTTGAGAGATAGATGGAGCTATGGAAACATACCAAAATGTACATCTGTGAATTTCCAAAATTCAAAACCAAACCTTTCTTACATGAGTAAAATTGTTCTGTAAAGTTTATATGCTGTATCCTTGCATGCTGGAATATGAAATGGACATCAAAGGTGTGAAAACAGCAATTTCATTGGGGGGGTGTTGTTTTTTATTGTTACCTAGAATGGATAAGGATTGTAATGAAAAGGAGGTGATAACGTTCAATGTTTAAGCCCCTCCATTTTTTTCAATATTGACATGAACAACTTTAAAAAAATATATTCCCCTGGCACTACCCCCTTCAGACAGTAGTGCAGTCAGAACTTTAAAAGATGCCTTGAATTTTACATCAAGGGATATTTCCATCTTGCTTTCTTAAAGTAAAACTACTTTTTTGGCTTTTCTAAATTAGTATAAAGCCAATATTGCTGTGCATTTGGATACTGAGATACGTCATGAATTTTTTACCAACTTTATCTTTTGTGTTTTCAGGCTGGAATGCAGCAAGAAAGACTTGGAGTCTGACTGCAGGAAGGAGATTCAGCATCATCAAAAGACATGTGAAATCTTGCAGGAGGAAAAAAGAGAGCTTTTGACTCAGCTTGAAGGGTCTCAGGAACTGTACAGCAAGTCTCAGAAAGAACAGCAGGAACTGGAGTCAGAAATCAGCAGCCTGAGAGACCAGCTGGCTGACTTACAGAACTCCTTCACCCAATGTGAGCTGGCCAGGGAAGAGCTGGGGAGCATGGTCAAGCAACAGGAGACCAGTATCCAGAATTATAAATTCAGCTGTGAACAGCTTGAAGCTGATCTGCAGGCTTCCAAGGAGCTAACAAATAAGTTGCATGAAGAAACTAGTGCGAAAGATCAAAAGATCATGAGTTTGTTGTCCGCCAAAGAAGAAGCAGTGATGGCTGCTCTGTCTGAATTGCAGCAGCAACAGGCTGAAGAGATTAAAGAGTTGGAGCGTAGGCTAAGTAAGGAGGAAGAAGATAAAAAAGCCTTGGAAAATGAGAAGAACAAATTTCTTGGCAAACTTGATCATCTCACTGAAAAGATGAAGATAAGCAGAGAAGAAAGTAAGCAGCAGAAGGCACAACTGGACTCCTTCACCAAGTCCATGTCATCTCTGCAGGATGACCGAGACCGCATCCTGAGGGACTACAAGCAGCTTGAGGAACGTCATCTTGCTGTAATCTTGGAAAAAGACCAGCTAATTCAAGAGGCTGCTGCTGAAAACAACAATCTCAAGGAAGAAATGAGAAGTTTCCATAGCCGGATGGATGACCTCAACTCTGAGAATGCCAAGCTGAATGCAGAGCTGGTGCGGTACAGAGAAGACCTGAACCAAGTAATTTCAATAAAGGACTCCCAGCAGAAGCAACTTCTCAAAACACAATTTCAGCGGATCCAGACTCTGGAAAATGAGAAGGCAGCCATAGAAACACAGCTGAAAGAGTCTGAGCGTACTCAGGACGATCTCAGGAAGTGCATGGAAGGCTTGAGAGAGGATAAAGTCAGTATGTCTCAAGAGATTGAAACCCTTAGGTCCTCTCTGTCCCGGCTGCAGAGTGAGATGGCAGCGTTACGTGAGGGGAGTCCCATCGTGGAGTGTCAGGCAGAACTGAAGGCCCGAGAGGAAGAGGCACTAGAACTGAGTCATAAGCTTTCCCTCTCCCAGAAAAGAATAACTGAACTTGAGGGGGAACTAGGATGTGTTCAAAGGGAGGCAGCCAAGAGAGTGGGAGAGGCTGAGGACAGGCTTCGGAAGGAACTGAAGCACCTGCATCATGATGCAGGGATAATGAGGAATGAGACAGAGACAGCAGAGGAAAGAGTAGCAGAGTTGGCACGGGACTTAATGGAAATGGAACAGAAGTTGCTTGCAGTCACAGATGAAAACAAAGATCTCAGAGCTCAAATTCAGTCTTTCGGGAGGTCCATGAGCTCCCTTCAGGATAGCCGGGACCAGGCCAATGAAGAGCTTCGTGTTTTGAAGCAGAAATACTCTGCAGACTTAGAGGAACAAAAGAGTCTAGTGCAGAATCTTCAGGAACAGGTGGCTCAGCTACAAGAGGAGCAACATTCCACTGCCAGGGAACGAGATACAGTGAGGTCTGAACTGATAGAACTGCAGAAAGCCATTGATGAAAGAGGTTTCTTGGCCCAGATTGAGAGACTTAATCAGCAGCTCAGAGCCAAAGATGATGAGCTTCTCCGTTTGTCTTCGGAACTGGAAGGCTCTTCCAACCAGGTCAGATCTTTCTCCAAGGCTATGGCCAGTCTGCAGAATGAGCGAGACCGTCTGCTGAATGAACTGGACAAAACACAAAAGGTTGAAGAAGTGAAACAACAAACAGGGGGGAGCACTTCCACCACTCCCTCAGAAGTGCAGAGTCTGAAGAAGGCACTGTCCTCTTTGCAGAATGACAGAGACAGAGTAGTAAGTTCTCTCTTCCTGCTCTTACTTAAAGCACCATGGGAGATTTGGGTCTTCAGATCTTTGAATTCAGCACACTTAGATCTGGTAATTGGGGTGTGACACAGAGATCATTGGCTTCATGAAATCACTGAATAGTTGAGGTTGAAAGGGTCTTCTGTAGATCTTCTAGTCTGACCCCCCTGCACAAACAAAGTCAGCTGTCCAGCTAGACAATTTTGAGTATCTCTATTGGTGGATATTCCACAACCTCTCTGGCCAACCTGTTTTTTCATGTGTCTGGAAATGGTTTCCAGAATTAGTTGCTCCCTTACCTTCACAGGAATGGAGATGAGGCTGACCAGACTGCAGTTCCACAGTTCCTCCTCTTTGCCCTTCTAGTACATAGGGATGGCATTTACTCTCTTCCAGTCTTCAGGAACCTATTCCAGTCACCATGACTTTTCAGAGGTGATGGAATTGCCTCCCAATGACCTTAGCATTTGTGGGCATGCTCCATCAGATCCCATGGGTTTGGTATGAGCCATCTGTGTTATTTTCGCTGACATATGAAAGCTGTGATTTCATTGTGAACTTCACAGAGTGGTTTCTCTTGTTAGCTTGGTTGAAAACATGAAATCATGGAAATAAGGTCCCTGTTAACCTGCTTAGTTCACACCTGTGTCAGCTTATGCATTTGATTTGCCTTGGATTTTTAAAAGAGACTAGAGCAGAGACTTGGGTCTCCTCTTCCACTTGGCAGCTGAGTTTCAAGGCAGGTACAAGACATTGCAGCTTCCTTCAGACATCCTTGCCTGCACACTGGATGTGTCTGTGTAGTCTCTGGCACAGTGCAGCCCAGCAAGTTTGAATTCTCTTTGCTGATCAGAAAACAGACTTTGACTGTCACTTCCCACTGCCACTCATTAAGTACTTCCCTGTCTCCAGAGTCCATCACATCTCATCTTCAAAAACCAATTGCAGTGATGGATGTGTAATGACAACTTATTTCTAATTCCAGACTGACTGGAATTGGAGAACCAAAAGGATTTTAGTTTGTCAGTTCCCTGGTTTACAGTAAATACCAACTTCAGGAGTTATGCTTAACCCACTCCATCTGTCTCACTGTGTTTTCCTCTAAATAAGAGAATTAATATTGTAGCCTGGAGTGTTTGTTAATGCACATCAGATCTTCATGGGAGGGCTCAAAACTCACTAGTCTCATGAACAATAGAATTCTCTGAGGGTTGTTTTTTTCTGAGCTGTTTTTGGTACACTGCTGTACTTGCTGATTCAGTTTCTAGTTTCTCTGTTATCTGAATGTGACTTTTTTTTCCTCCAAATGCCACAGTGAGAAATGCTCTTAAACACTTCTAAGGAATAAAGCCAGCTGCTGGCTCAGCTGTCACACACTGATGTCTGCCTCCAATTCCAGGTGAGGGAGCTGAAGAACCTGCAGCAGCAGTACATCCTGGTGGGAGTGGAGGCCGCTGAGAATTCTCGCCTAAAGGCACAACTGCAGGAGTGGCAGCAGGAGGCAGACAAACAGCTCCGGCTGCAGGAGCAGCTGAGGCAAGAAGGAGTTGTCTGCCAGCAGGAGCTCCAGCAGCTCAGGTGCGTTTGTCTGCTCCCTGCCCCAGATGTTTGCTTCACTCAGAGAGCAAAGGGAGTGCTGAGAGCCTCAGCCTGGCCTGTGCCAAGTGCCACTGGGTCACTCCTGCCCTGGCCAGGACTGGGCACACATCTCCCTCCCCCAGCTTCTGCCTCTGGATTCCAACCCAGCAGCTTGGAGGGTAATGCCTGTGTGAAATAGATAATGACCTTTTAGTTTTGATTTCCTTTATCCAGTGGTGGTCAGTGTCATCTATTGGAGAGGAAACTTGGGCTGTTTCTTCTATTGGAACTCATGTATTTAATCACAGAACTCTCCATTCCAAGCTGCTGCTGAACACTCTTTATTATCCCACTGATATCATAGTTTAGAAAATACTCATTTTGTATGACTGTCCAATCCTTTGTTTCACTTGCTCGGTCTTCTTTTTATTTAAAAAAGTCTGTAATTCAAGTCTAGTAAAATTGTCTTCTCCAACTGGAGTAAAACTAGTTAGACAAATATACTCTGTCTAAAAATAGGGAAGAATCCTTTCAACTACCTCAGAGATACATCTAAGGATGCCTGAGGCTGGAATGAAAGGGACGGGATTTTTTTTCTGGAAAGATCTATGACTTATCTTTGTCCGGAGTGATATAAAAATTTGTAGTTCTCCTTTCTCTTCCCCCTGCCTCCAGTCTGACCCTCAAACACTGCAGGTCTCACAAATTTTACTTATCTCCTGACAGAAGATTTCCTGTGTAGCTTTTACACTGTACACGAAGCGAAGGCTCCAGGTGGGTGTGGTGGGATCAGTGCTGTGGGTCTGGTGCACATGTGACCACACAGGGACAATGTGCTGGGGACAAGTGGCATTGCCATGACTTGCCTGACCAAACTCTGTACAGAAAGATCAAAACAGTGTCTAGGAACACCAAAAGTGTGAGCATGGAACATTCTGCAGGGTTGAGCCAAATACAGAAAACTTCCTGGGTTTAAGGTTCCTGTACTTGATGGGTTGGTTTGGTTTAGTTATAAAACTTCATTTCTAGTATGGGATGATGATAGAATCATCCTCAGCTCATTGTCAGCTGGGTACCTGGACATCATAAGTGGTGCTGGTCACCTCCTGATAATTTCCATGGTGTTGTGCTGGGCAGACAGGAGAAGACCACCTGGGAGAAGCAGAGCAGCAGCATGAAGGAGCAGTACCTGATGGCCATAGCAGAGAAGGACAAGCAGCTGAGCCACTTACAAAGGATCACACAGGAAATGAGGCTGCCCTTCAGCAAGTCTCAAACTGTAGAGGAGCAGCACCAAACCAAGGTGGGTGGAAAGACAGATTCTTTGCCGCATGGAAATGCGAGGCTTGAAATTCAGCCAGAGGAGGGTGTGTTACTTGTATCCAGCTCCTACAGACTCACTGTTGGATGTGGTTGTGGAGCCTCTGAAGACAGTACCAACAATCTACCTTGGATCACTGAAAGTTTTAGAAATTGTGACTACCCTTATGTGCTCTTCTCTAAGTTCATTGTTCACAATATTTCAAGGAAGCGGGTGAAAGAGCAGGGCTTCCCAGGCACCTGGAGCAGCAGGAACTTCTCAGGGGTGTCTTTCTGGTTGTTTCAGAGTTGCTTCTTGCACTGTTTTTAAATCTAAGATCTTCTGATTTAGCTCTCGTTTTAATGTCACATTACAATTTCTAAGTTTCCTATTGAATTTTTCTTGCTGTTTTTACTGTAACAGGGATCTACAACCTCTGGGCTCAAGCCCAGAGAGGCTGAGGCTTGAACACTGCACCTTTTCTCTTCTTCCCCCTGTATACAGTCCTAGAAGTGGAGTGGAATATGTTTGATATTTTGCCTGTCTAGGGAAGGCTCCATGCACAGTGCATTGTGTTAGGGCTGGGACACAACTCTCCTGCCCATGTCTGTACTGTTCCAGGGGTTCGTGTCAGTGGAGGGGGAGAGGAAATCTCCCCTTATCTCTTTGGCACACCCATGAATATATGCCAAGAAAAAGCTAAAACAATGCTTGTGTGATGCTTTCCAGGAGGATTCTTCAGTGCTGGCCTTCTGGTCTTTGTTGAATGAGAACAGTGTGAACATTTCTTTCGTTTTTTGTTTTCTCATTCACGTGCCCTTTTTTTTCCTTCCTCTATTGTAAACAGCTTTAAGACAACTTTTGAGAAGGACCCCATCACATGTGCAAGCTCAGTGATCTTTCCTAATTGGATTTTCAGATGGCTCTTAGGATATTTCTGTTTATTCCCCATTTGCTCTTTTGCCTGAGCAGATCAAGTTCCAGGTCTGGGAGTAATATTGGGTTTGACCTCGGAATACTGAACAGAGGACTAACACAAGAGTGAGTTGTCACACATGCAATATATTTTTCATTGTTCTTTCCTTGGCAGATTTCTCCAGAAGTCCTGAAAGGGGACTTTTCAAGCCTAGAAACAGAGATGAAACATCTCCAGACCCAGCTAAGTGACAGCCTGAAAGAACTGCACCAAAAAGAGCTCAGAATTCAGCAGTTAAACAGCAAGGTACTGATCATATCCTATACGTGCTTGCAGTCTGGGATGAGGAATGTGGGAAGGCTGGAATAGGGTTCAGGGAGCAGGAATGAATCTGTCCTTGTTGGCATTCAATGAAGTAGCACAAAATCAGAAATATGTCTCTCAACAAAGCAGTGGTGGAACCACACTGATGTGTTTGCTGTTGCTGAACGGGGCTTGCACAGCACTGGGGCCCATCCTCCCTCTCCCACACTGCTCTCCCTCAGAGAGTAACTGGGGGAGTGGTCAGAGCATGGGAGAGAGAGGCCGTGGCTGGGACAGCTGTCCTGGATGGACCAGAGGGATATTCCAGGCCCGGTGTAGATCCCATCCAGCAGGGTCTGAATCATGTGGCAGCTCCATGTTCTCAACAGAATTCTTACCCCCAGTTACACAGAAGAATTTTGCTTTCAGAAAACTGAGTTCTTCACTTGGCGTCTGTGTTGTGTTCTCAGCTGTCTCAGGTCTTTGAGGAGAAGAACGCCCTGTCCCTGCAGCTGCGCGGGAGCAGCCGGGGCATCTGGGAGAGCCCCCAGCACTACAGCGAGGTCCTGAACCACTGTGAGAGCCCCCAGCACTACAGCGAGGTCCTGAACCACTGTGAGAGCCCCCAGCACTACAGCGAGGTCCTGAACCGCTGCCTGGTGCTGGAGAGGCAGCTGCAGGAGCTGCAGGAGCTGCAGGCTGCAGACAAGGGCGTGGTAAGGGGGGTGGGCTCGGGGCATGGCAGGGAAATGTTCATTGCATGTGGCTCTGCTAACGGTGCAGCACTGCAGCTGTGTCTGTCCTCTGTGCTCAGTGCAGTCTGCAGCACACTCCTGCCTTCTTTCAGGAGCTGTTTGCAACAGATGCAGCTCCAGGAGCACCCCAAGAAAAGAATGAGCCGCAGAGAGGCAGTTACACACCTGAACTGCAGGAGCTGCAGCTGAGGTAAAGAAAGCCTGAGAAAACAGGGGTGGGGTTGTTATCCTGATGGAGGTCTTGGGGCTAGTGATGAGTAATTGCTGGTACTTAGTATCAGTGTGTTGGGAAAACTCTGTGGGACCCTTGGATCTTGGGAATTTGGAAGAACTTTGTGTGCGCTTGGCAGCTGTCGTTAGTTATCTCTGGATAGAGCTTCAAAAACCACAGTGACAACATGCAGCAGCAATGCCAGCCAGACCTGGGTCTGGTAGGCTGCATCCTCAGTATCTGCTGAAGTATATCCAGGGTTCTGGTCTCAAGGCTGTAGCCTGAGAGTGTCTGGAATTGAGACCTAGCACATGATTCCTCATAACCTTCTGGAACTAAGTTCTAGCACATGATTCCTCATATCCTTTCAAAATAATTTTCAGAAGGTGGGGCCATGGATGACAGAGCCAAGGAACCCCTTCCTGATGTGAAACAGAAGCTTTAAGAAATTTGTCTTCTCATGCTTTCCAAAAAATTTAAATGTATTAAAGACAACTAAGTCTTCTGTGAGAGGTGGGAGGTAATTTGAGTCTGTTCACATCAGTGTATGCAACAGAAACAGAATAGTGCACAAATTAGGCCTTTTTTGGCATATGCTTGGTTATTTTCTTCCAGGCTGTCCGAAACAGAACATTTACATAGCAGCACAAAGCAGGATCTGAGGTATTTGGAGGAGCAGCTGGAGGAGGAACGGGACCGTCGTCTTGCTGCAGAGGAGGCACTTTCTGCAGCACAGGATCAGATCAGGAGGTGAGGCAGCTTGAACAAACAAGCACCCTCACCAGAGAAGTGTGATGGTTCCAGCTCTGTTCTTCACCTGCATTTCATCACATCCTTCTGTCAAATGGGGGCACAGAAACAACTGTACTGTGTCACTGAATCACAGAAAGGCTGAGGTTGGAAGGGGTCTCCAGAGACCATCTGGTTCAACCCCCTGCTCAAATAGGGCTCCCTAGAGCCAGTTGCCCAGGACCATGTCCAGATGGCAGTTGAATATCTCCAAGGAGGAAGACTTCACAACCTCCCTGGGCAACTCATGTGGTGCTCAGTCACCTGTACTGTAAAAAAGTGTTCTGTGGAGTTCAGGAAATTGAGTTCAATTGTAGGCAGATAGAATCAGATAAATTACTAGACATTAAGATAAATTCTGTCTGGAAATGAGATGCTAGCTATCTCAGTTAAATCAACTACTGGAAAATATAATTTGGAGACTGGGAATTGGGCACCAGCAGAAGAGTTCTCATGCTTCCAAGGAATTTGTCTCCTCAGTAAGCACCTGTGTGTTATGCAGAAAACAGTCTTGACTTGAAGAATTGTCACTCAATTTTAATGTATTGCCGATTAACATAAACTTTTTATTAATTTGGTTATTAAGAAACAGTTACACAATGAGGAAAAAACACTTTCCCCCCCCTCTACCAGGCTCGACTTCAGCCTAGACCCCTCTCCTCCCCCTCTGCAGCACCCAGCACCGTTGTCTGCACTGCACAGGGCACTTGGGGCACTGGACAGATGCCCTGATAAACTTGCCTGAGGGGCAAGTTCAAAATGCTTGTTTCTCCTCATTGACTATGGAGGTGGGTTTTTCACCTGACCTGATTGTAGGCACTTGAGCTCTGCATTTCCTTGTAGTCCAAATAAGCCTCACTAGTGGAGTCTTTTACAAGAAAACAATGGCTTCCTTTCTGGCACACTTGCTGATTTGGCCAAAAAATAGTGATCTGTATGGAGGAATTCTGGATGCAGTTCCCTGGTAATTGCTGCACAACTTGGACAAGTGTAGCTCCTTCTGGCATTGAAGTCTCTGAAAGCCTCCTGTAACTGATCTCACTAAAAACTGGTAGCCCCAGGATGTGCCTGTGCTGCCTCTGTCCCTAGAAAATACTTATCAAGAACCAGCACTATTGCAACCAGAGCTGGCTTCCAAAAGAATTTCACAGAATTTGAACCACACAGTTGTATCATCTGCCCTGGCTCCTTTCAAGTCACACTGAAATGTCACTTGAAGGATTCCTGCTGGTTGGGTTGTCCAGTCCTTTTGCTCAACGTGAGCTCAGGAGGCACCAAGGCACCACAACTGTACAAATGGCACCAGCTGTTGTCCAATGAGGCCAGGGCTTGCCTGTGGGGGTTGACTCCTTTTTGGAGAAACACCTCCTTTCCTAAGCTTGATTACAGTCTTGGTTTGTGGCATCATAAGAAACTGAACTTAATTTCCTGTTTGTCGTGGCAGGTTGCAGCCAAGCGAGTGGGCATCTTCCTTAAGTGCCAGCATTGATATGACTCCAGGTCATGAACAGTCCTTGCTGATCGACTCCATGGATAATAATTCCAGCAGAGTAAGAACTTAACATTCACAGCTGTCAATTATGTAAGCCCTGACTAATCCAAGAAACTGTGAACCTACAGCAGCTAAAGCCCTCTGTAGGGTACACACAAAGATCTGTCAGGGGCTGTGTAGGTTTCTGCTCTTGCCTTGCTCTGTCTTCCATGCTGGAGACAGAATTGGATAGAGGTGGTTCATGGAAAACCTGCAGAGAGCAGGGGAAGGAGAGTGTTTCATGAGGATTGCCCTAGAGGTGGGATCTGGCAGTGAAATGACTTTGGGAAGGTTTATGCTTGTTAGCTTAAATTTATCTTCGTGGTCAGAGAGCTCTGGGTGAAGGCAGCTGGGGACCCAACCATTCCTTGTACTGACTGGTCTCTCTTGACTCTCCCAGGCTCGGAATACCCTTGGACTGCGCCGCCTGTTCCGCTCTCTCTTCCGTTCCCGGACCCGCTTGCCCCTGCTGGTGGCCATGTATCTGCTGGCTCTCCATGTCCTGCTCCTCCTGTGCTTTACAGGCCACCTGTGAGCAGAGTGACAGGCTCTACAGAGCCCAGCCCCATGTGCACTGGGGCCTGCATTCCCTGTCGAGGGGCAGCACTTCTCCCAGCTGCCTGCTTTCCCAAGCCAGCCCTGGAGCACTGGGTGCTGCTGTCAGAGTCAGTGCTGCTGCTGGGAACTGCTCCCGGGACACTGGCCATTCCCTCGGTGTCTCTGCAGGAGTGGTTTGTTTTCTGAGCCAGGGTCATGCTGCAAACTTTCAAGGACAGCATCTGCTCCTGTACCTGGAAGTAGAACCAGTCATTTTAGATAGTATTGTGCTGTGGTAGGAGTAAGAAAAATATTCTTGAGTTGCTGCAGTACTTCAGCACTTCCTAGAACTGCAGAATCTTCCCCCTCTTAGGCTGAATCCATGAGTGGGGTTGGGGAAACCCTGTAGCTGGATGTAAGACAAGGAATTGTCTTCCCTTTCTTCCATCCCTTAAATTTGCTCCATGGCTCAGTGCTGTCTGAAATGCATATCCTAAGGAAATTGTGGGCACTTTAAGTAAAGTGAATCTTAAAATTGTGTTTCCTGCTCAGTTGCATCTCCTGTTGAAGAAATGCCAAAATTAGTCTATCTGGCCCTGCAGAGCATTCCATTTAAAAAGTCATGTCTGCCCTGGCAAGCCTGTAAAATAATGCCAGGGATTTAGTTATTTAAAAGGAATAGGAAGCAAGAAACTTTTTAACTCTTAAGTTAAAAACCTTGCTATTTGTGGCATCTGTGCACCTCTTACAATGGAAGGTGCTGGGTTACCTCTAGAAACAAGAGCAGCCCTGCTCCTGCATTCTCATCCACTGGCCCCTTGTCAGGAGACTGACCCCGCACAGGCTGTGTTGAAGGGGTCCCTGATGTGTTGAAGGGGTCCCTGATGTGTTGAAGGGGTCCCTGATGTGTTGAAGGGGTCCCTGATGTGTTGAAGGGGTCCCTGGTGTGTTGAAGGGGTCCCTGGTGTGTTGAAGGGGTCCCTGATGTGCTGTGTGGGCCCAAATCAAAGGCAGAAGCTCCAAAAATAAAGTGTCTCCCCTGTGCTGAGGAAGGAACCAGAGTTCTGAAACCTTCTGGTGTAGATAGCTGGTGCTGGTCACTGGGCATGTTTGGACCCAAAGCAAATGATGCAAATGGACTGGATCTTTCAGGATGTATGGAAAGCTGTGTTTTCTAAAGACCTCCTGAATTTGAGACTGCCCTCTTCCAAGAGCAGAATGCCAAATGCAAAGGAAGCTCCAGTCACATTCCCTGTCGGAGACCGAGTGGTTGTTCCATTCCCAGTTCTGGCCAGGAGGGTCATATCTGCCTCTTAGTAGAGTATTAACAATCATGTTTTTCCCATGGGAAAGAGGTAGTTCTTTTGATATTGCTGGTAAACTAAGCTGCTCTAGCCAGTGCACAAAGCCTTTTTGAGGATGGATTGATTTCATCAGTAGCTCAAGCAGCTGGATCTCTGGCAGGTCCAGAGCACTGGCACTACATACCCACTTGTGCACTGCCCATGGTTATCAGTGTGGACTTCCTCCAACTACATGAAATTCAGTGACCAAATATTTTGCCTGTGACTTCCTGGGGCATGAGCTCCTGTATATATAATAAAGTTTATTTTTCAGATGGAATTTGGGTCATGTCATGTAACTGTCAAAGGTTTCTTGAGGGTGTAGTGCTGCTGTATCACACCTTGTAGGGGACACTGGGACTTCAGGTCCCCTCGGTGTGTGCTGCCTTGTGTGATGGTTGTAAAAGCATTGTTTTTTCATACAGTGTGAACACCTATGGGATGCCTTTTTCCTCATCTCACCTCTTGCTCAGCCTTTTTCAGATAACAAAAGAAGGAACAGGCAATGTCCTGTGGCAGGGTGAGGGGTGGAACTAATGGTTTTAAGGTCCCTTCCAACCCAAGCCATTTTATGAACAGTGAAAGCAATTCCAGTAAAACAAGATCTGCTTGGGTTTACTTTTCCACATTTGCCTAAACACTGCACCCAGTCAGAGTTGTGCAACCCCGGGCCAGACACAGGAGTTGGCACCAGGGAGCTGGAATGTGCTCCTAACTCAGATGGGACAGTTAAACTGTCCCCTTTCAACTTTGTGTAGCCAAAGGTGGGTACCCTTGTTCACAGTCACTGCTACAGTCCCCCACACTGCTGGAACAAAAGCCAGCACTGGGGGGTTATAGGGCTGTAGGTAATGTTTCCACTGTGTTTAACGGGAGTAAGGATTATAAGCAATGTTTCCTTAAAGCCCATGCAGGTTTTCCTGAACTGAAGAAAGGCACAATTCTGCAGGATTAGAAACATTTAAATGTTTTATTCCTGGAGATAGAACAATTGCCGCTTAGATTAAATACAGAAGTAAAACAAAACCTCAGAAGAAACTCCTGGTCTGATAATCATGGTCTGATAATCATAGTCTGACTGAACAGCTTTGTGGTTTGACCTGATGAAAGACTGGGCCTTTTTGCTGATGTTTCCTGTCTCAAACATTTCAACATTTTGTTTCTTCTCTGGTAGACCTGTCCTGCCTTGGTTTTGATCTGCAAGAGAGCCTGAGAAGGAGGTCGACCAACAGAGCTGTGTTCTGCCATCCCTGAGACCCACAGGCCAGTTCAGCACCACTGCTGGAGCTGGGCCAGGGTCTGGTCCTGTGCCAGGAGAAAGGTGGTGTCACGGGATAGGGAGGAGTGGCTGCAGGTTACTGCATGGAGCTGTAAAGGGAAGCTCCCAACCCTCTGCTCCTGTTCCAGGACAGATGTGAGGCTCTGGGAATGGCAGACAGTGCACATGATGAGGTAGCAGAGGAGGAACCTCTGCAGGTGCCCTCACTGAGGTCAGATAACCCCCTCTCAAAAGAGCTGCATTAAGGCCAGTGCTTAGCAGAAACAGGGAGGGATGGTCACAGTCACTCCTGAGCAGAACAGAGGCCCCCATGTGCAGACCAGACCCTAATTTCAGGGCAGTTTGCTGCCTCCCTGGGGCCTGAATCAGGGATGTCACCAGACGACTGACTGAGCTCAGTGCAGCCTTCAGACTGTGGTTCTTTCATGTGGGTACTGGTGATGTTGCAACAAGAAGCCCAAGGTTGATCAAAGGGGTTTTCAAGGCGCTGGGAAGAACAGGAAAAGGTTCAGGAGGACAGTTAGTGTTTTCCTCAATCCTCCCAGCAATGGGGAGAGATACCAGAAGAAACAGGCATGCCCAAGACATGAATGCTGGCTCCAGGACTGCTGTCTCCACCAGAACTGTTTTTTATAACCATGGGAGAGTCTTCTTTTGAACACAAGGTGTGCTGGGACCTGATGGGATCCTCTGTGCCGATGGGGAAGCGCTGGCTGTGTGCTGTGTCAGCATCTTGGAGCACAGGCAGCGAGGGAACTGCAGCACTGGGGCACGTCTGGGGACTCATGACTTGAGCAGAGCTGGGGGCTGGGGTGCAGGAAGTGAAGAGAGCTGAAGTTAAAACAGGAACTCGGAGCAGACAGGCCCAAAGCTGTTGCAGGCAGCAGGTTTCTGAGCAAAGAGCAGCAAGTTTGCCAGCAGGAGCCTTTAAAGGTAAGAAAGCTTGAGTGTGTTTTGGGAGTGGAAAGTGAGAAATGACTACCAAAAAAGTGGGGTTTGGTGGGCAGAGAACTCTTTCCTGACCCAGCATGTTTGAGTGGATAATGCTCGGCATTTGCTTCTCGGGCTGTTGTCCTGTCATTGTTGTTGCTCTTGTGTCTGAGCCTCTAAAGAACCACATTTCCAAATCTACCAGCATGACTGTGCTGTGTGGTAGCCCTATATTTGTGCTGTAGTGGATGTTTTCACGGGGGAAAATAAGACAAACTAAGGGGTTGAGATGCTGGCTGATATTTCTCACTATGGGGGTGTCTGGAGCATCATAGTGCAATTACAGTCTGTGGTTTGTCATGGTTCCCACCATGCAGGGCAGGTGACTGGAGAATGAGTGCTCAAGAACCACTTACAGCAGCATTTAAAACCCTGAACCACTTTATTTGAGCTCAGATCAGCTGCCCTGATGAAAAGCCCTGTGCTAGCTGGTTATTGCTGCTGGTTTATCCTTTACAAAAATGAGCAAGAACCTTTAAAAATCTTTGATGTGAGAGATGAAAGGTGTTGCTAGATTGTGCTGTGTAGCCCACGTGAGCCTTCCTGCTTTCCCTGCTTCTAAGTGCAATTGGCTGGATTCAGCTGGGCCCAGGATTGCTGTGAGTGGGGAATGGCACAGAAATTCCATGGTCCCGAGGCACCTGCAGAAGGCTTAAAACTGTGAATCTGCCTTGACCCTACATCCTCTCCCTTAGCTGACCACCTGGCTTTTGCTTAACAAAAGAAAGCCTCGTCCCTGCTGGTTTAGTTTCTGTTCTCTTTGCTCCCTGGCTTTACAGTGCTGGTTCTCTAGACAACTGGAAAGGACAGCTTGAAAGCAAGCAGTGTGCTGCACTAAACTGGAAGGTTATTCACCTAAACAGCTTTGATGTGGTACAGTTAATTACTTAGCATAAATAGAGAATTATGTAGTTACTCAGCATGCACGGAGGGCAAGTCCCCGAGCACTCAGGGCTGCCTGAGGCTCCCACACGCCCTGGAGGGAGGGGTTAGTGCCCTTGAGCAGCACACGGTAAAAGCTGCTGTTAACTGAGGGTCCAGCACACAGGAGGTCTCCTCCCTCCCATTGCTCTGGTCACAGTCTGGTGTGATGGGGAACAGGGCTCAGCTCAGTCTTTCCTGCACATTCTGTTCTGTCTTTCTCTCTGCCCCAGGGAAAAGCTGCTTTGGGCAACACTGAGAACAATTCGGGGCTCCTCAACACTGCAGACAGTAAAGGGCTGGAATATGAGAGCTCTGCTGAGAATGATTGCTCTGGGGTGTAGGCAGCTCATGTCATCTTCCCTCTCTCTCGTTTTGTGAAAACTTTTGGGAGGGGCTTTTTCATCATCTTTTTTCACAGTCACCTTGAAAATGACACATAGGAGTTTTAGATTTCACGTTACTTTTAACTTCCTCTTCCTGGGCCCATCACTTCCTCCAGGCCTGTGGGAGCTGTTCCACCACAGCCTCAGCCCATCCAGCCCTGCAGCCTCGGGGCTTTTAGTCCCTTCCCGTTTTCTCCATATGACAGACAAACACCACACGGCACCAGCCCTGTCACTCCAGTGTCCAGTCCTGCCCCGACCCTTCTATAGGCTACTGGGCAGGGGTTAAAAGGTTGGAAAACAGACAAGAGGCTTGAAGAGTCCACCTCAGGTCCAGCAGCACATTGGAGCGTGTGGCAGTGGTGTGACCGTGCTACTGGGGGGGGTAACGTGGGGAACAGCATCTCACAGCACAGAAAATTAATGGTGTTGGAAAAGCAGAATCCGGTAGTTGGCTGTGAGCCAGCTCTGCCCACGTGCTGGGCCCTGGGTGACAGCTGGTGACACCGTGTCCTCGCTGTGCAGATGTGGAAGGCGGTTGTGGGACATGACGTGTCAGTGAAGGTGGAGCCTCAGGGAGACGACTGGGACACAGACCCTGATTTTGTGGTGAGTGTCTGGCATGGTAACTGTTATACTGGTGGTGTGAAGGGTTCCTGGCCCTGGGCACTTGCTGCTCAGCGGGGCCAGGGCTCGGGGCTCAGCACGGGGAACCGTCAGTCACCTCTCTGGGCCACTTCTGCCCCATCTCCATGTTTAGTCTCCAGAACTTCCTACATCAGTGCACTCTGTGTCTGACCACAAGTAAGGCACTTGAGGAGTACAGAATATTGTTTTTTTTTTAAACCTGCTCCTTGGTAGCTTCCCTTGTCCTCCCCACAACCTATGTTACAAGACATAGTGAACACTTATATTTTCTCTGTCCCACAGTGTTTGTAACTGTAGAGGATCCAGTATTTCCCTCATTTGTCTTTTTTTCCAGATGGAAAATCCTGTTGTATGTAGTCAGCTTGTGCAGGTGCAGCTCTGTGCCTCTCATATGTTTATTTTCTATCTAGTCTAGCTCTGGGTGAGCTGGTGAGAGAGCAGAAGGGCTCAGCCTGGGGAACTCCCTGCATTCTTACAGGGTCACGATTTTCATTTTCCTTTTGGTTCTCTATGCCCTTCCCAATAAGTCTCTCCTGTTACACAAGAGCCCTGTGTTTTTGAGGTCCAGTCTTGCCTAGTTATTTCCAGTTAGAAATCCTAGTTTGGGACAGAAAAGCAATTCCCTTCCTCAAAGTTCCAAATTATTAATGTCTTAGGAAAAATCTATGCTGTCAATTTTTTTGCTTGTTTTTACTTCATCTCTTCTATTTGTGGAAGCCTTCAAACTAAGCCTGAATGGGATGAGACTTTTTATGTATTTTTTAATTCTTTTATATATACATATTTTCAACTTTGCTGTATATTAGGAAAGACTTTGTTCATGCTTCATTTTATCGAATGCACGCTCAGACCTTCCACAAAGCCACAAAACAAGGCTGTGACAGCCAAGCTTGGGCGAACGGCCCACGGGCTGCGGTCACTGCGGCTTCTCCAGTGTTTTCCCGACAGTGGATTCCTCAGCATTCCTGTTGCTCCTGGCCCTGCGGAGCTGGGGGCCGGCGGGGCTGGGGCGAGGATGGGGCGCTGGGACCCCCGCTCCCTGCCCGGTCCGTGCCCGGCCCGGCGGCCCCGAGCCCGGTGCGGGGCCGGGACTGACGGCCACGGCTCGCCCGCAGAACGACATCTCCGAGCGGGAGCAGCGCTGGGGAGCCAAAACCATCGAGGGCTCCGGCCGCGCCGGGCACATCGAGTGAGTGCGGGGGGCCCGGGCCCGGGCGGGCGGAGAACGGCCCTGCCGGGGGTGCGGGACGGGACCGGGGCGGGACCGCGGGCACATCGCGGGGGGCGGCGGCGGCCGCTCGAACCAGCCACGTAGGGGCTGGTCTGCGGAGTGCGATCCACGCCACCCCTGCTGCTGCGGGGCGTCGGCGGGCGAGTCCCGGGGCAAAGGCTTCCCGCTCCTTCCCTGCCCGGGACTGACCCGCGGCAGCAGCTCCCTCGGGACAGCCCCGCGCTGCCCTGCAGTGCGGCCAGAGTGACCCCGGGGACAGCCCAGCGCTGCCCCGCAGTGCGGCCACAGTGACCCCGGGGACAGCCCAGCGCTGCCCCGCAGTGCGGCCACAGTGACCCCGGGGACAGCCCAGCGCTGCCCCGCAGTGCGGCCACAGTGACCCCGGGGACAGCCCAGCGCTGCCCCGCAGTGCGGCCACAGTGACCCCGGGGACAGCCCCGCGCTGCCCTGCAGTGCGGCCACAGTGACCCCGGGGACAGCCCCGCGCTGCCCTGCAGTGCGGCCAGTGCAGCACACAGAGAAAGGGAGGTGCGGGATCCTGAGGAAGCCGGGGTGTGACCCTGAACAGGGCTGCAGGAGGGGGGCTGGTTGTCCCCCAGAGGCCACTGCTCTGGTCCCTCGGCAGCCCCGGGGTACCACCCTCTCTGCCACAGCACAGTGGCTGCGTGTGTGGCTGGCACCCCGGGGAACCCAGAGCGGGCCCACGATGGCAGCTGGCAGTGGGTGTATGTCCTGCTCTGTGCTGGCCTCTGGCTGGGGCAGGGGCACAGGGATGCTCCAGCTGGCTGCACAGCTCTGCTCCATCCCACACTGACCTGCCCTGTCTCTGTCTCACCAGTATCCATCAGCTGAGGAACAAGGTGTCAGAGGAACATGAGGTCATCAAGAAGAAGGAGATGGAGACTGGCCCCAAGGCTTCCTATGGCTATGGAGGCAAATTTGGAACAGAGCGGGACCGAATGGATAAGGTAACAGCTGTGGAGGGTTTCTTGGAGCCCCAGTGGAAAAGGGTTTTCTCATAAAGAAAGGGCTATCCATGTTTTCTGGCTGGACCCTGAAGGGAGAGAATGGAGAGCTGGCATAACTGCAGAGATTCACACATGTCCAGCTAGACCATACTCTGTCTCCAGGATCTGTTTGATTCCATTTGTGTAACTCCTCTCTACAACTTCCTGGCAATTCTCCCTTTAGCTGTGAAGAAGGAAATTCTGTGGCTGTTCAAACCTGCTGCATAACAGTTAAATCAGGTGCCTCCCTACTTGTGCTTGGACAACTAATAAATAATGATTCTCTTATATTTTGCATTACAGACCTCGTAGCTCCCTGGTATGAATCCCTATTTTGTATTCTCTGTTCTCACACCAGATCTGGTTTATGTTTTGTGACAATCATAATCACACTTCTTCCTTCACCTTTCAGCATTTAATACTTCTTTTTTCAGAAGTGAGAGTGTTAAATTGCAGTAATGTTCAGTAGGTGTGGTCACTGTGGGATTGCAGGATATCAGGATGGCAGAGTGAGAAACAGGCTGCCCTGACAAACTCCCTGCTCTCCCTGCCAGAGGTGCTGTGGTCAGGAACCACATGCTCTCCTCAGGAGAAGGGCCAGAGGCTGAATGCTTGCAGCATCCTGGTAAAACTAGACAAAGGCCAAGAAGTTGCTCAACAGAACCACCCTCACTCTGCTCTGGCAGAGTCTGACCACAGCTGCTCCATGTTGGTGTGGAGTGTGTATGGTTCCTGGCCACAGCACCTCTGGCAGGGAGAGCAGGACCCTGGCCTGGCCTGTGGCAGGCAGGAAGGGTGATCCCAGCCAGGTCTGCTCACCCTCACTCTCAGATACACAAATAGGGAGTGCTGCCAGACCTGCTGCCTGGAGTTCTCAGCTGTACGTCCCATGTGATTATCCACCACACTACTCCACTGGACTTGGGAGCAGCCGGTATTTGGCATCCCACACTTTTTCTGGTGAGCTGGCAGGGAGGCCAGTTTGTGGCATAGCAGCCCTTCAGGCCACTCCCAGGCCTCAGAGCAGAGCTGGTGCTGGCAAAGGCCATGTGGAGGGCATGGCCACCACCGCACGGTCAGCTTGGACCGTCACTCGTGTCTGCGAGTGTCCCAGCAGCACGTTGGTGCAGCCACGGTGGCTGTGCCTGCCCCAGCCTGGCTGGGGGTGTTCATGTCACGCTGTCTCTCCTCCAGTGTGCAGTGGGACACGAGTACATTGCTGATGTTGGGAAGCACTCCTCGCAGACGGATGCAGCCCAGGGCTTTGGGGGAAAGTTTGGAGTCCAGCGGGACCGAGCCGACAAGGTGTGTTGGACAGTGCAGTTAAAATGTGTCACTGTGGCTGGTGCTGCCCCTGAAACACTGCTGCCTGTGCTGCCCCTGAAACACTGCTGCCTGTGCTGCCCCTGAAACGCTGCTGCCTGTGCTGCCCCTAAAACACTGCTGCCTGTGCTGCCCCTGAAACACTGCTGCCTGTGCTGCCCCTGAAACACTGCTGCCTGTGCTGCCCCTGAAACGCTGCTGCCTGTGCTGCCCCTGAAACACTGCTGCCTGTGCTGCCCCTAAAACACTGCTGCCTGTGCTGCCCCTGAAACACTGCTGCCTGTGCTGCCCCTAAAACACTGCTGCCGCCGGATTGTGGCTCAGTTCTCCAGGCTCGGGGTGCCGGTGGAGGTGTGCCATGTACCATAGTCTCACTGAAGCACAGCTCGCCTGTGTGCAGGGCAGTGGCCAGTGACACACTGTGGGGCACTGTGGAGGTAACTCTGCTGGGCGTGTCCCATCCAGGCAGCACAGTTTGCCAAGGGGCTGTGCTGCTCGTCCTGGGGGCTGTGGTGTTTGTCCTGAGGCTGTGCTGTTCATCTTGGAGCTGTACTGTTTGTTCAAGGGCTGTGCTGTTTGTCCAGGGGCTGTGCTGTTCATCCTGGGGCTGTGGTGTTCATCCTGGGGCTGTGCTGTTTGTCCAGGGGCTGTGCTGTTTGTCCAGGGGCTGTGCTGTCCATCCAGGGGCTGTGCTGTCCATCCAGGGGCTGTGCTGTCCGTCCAGGGGCTGTGCTGTTCATCCTGGGGCTGTGTTGTCCGTCCAGGGGCTGTGCTGTCCATCCAGGGGCTGTGCTGTTCATCCTGGGGCTGTGCTGTTCATCCTGGGGCTGTGCTGTTTGTCCAGGGGCTGTGCTGTCCATCCAGGGGCTGTGCTGTCCATCCTGGGGCTGTGCTGTTCATCCTGGGGCTGTGTTGTCCGTCCAGGGGCTATGCTGTCCATCCAGGGGCTGTGCTGTCCATCCTGGGGCTGTGCTGTTCATCCTGGGGCTGTGCTGTTTGTCCAGGGGCTGTTCTGTTCATCCTGGGGCTGTGCTGTTTGTCCAGGGGCTGTGCTGTCCATCCTGGGGCTGTTCTGTTCATGCTGGGGCTGTGCTGTCCGTCCAGGGACTGTGCTGTCCATCCAGGGGCTGTGCTGTTTGTCCAGGGGCTGTGCTGTTTGTCCAGGGGCTGTGCTGTTTGTCCAGGGGCTGTGCTGTCCGTCCAGGGGCTGTGCTATTTGTCCAGGGGCTGTGCTGTTTGTCCAGGGGCTGTGCTGTTTGTCCAGGGGCTGTGCTGTCCATCCTGGGGCTGTGCTGTCCATCCTGGGGCTGTGCTGTCCATCCAGGGGCTGTGCTGTTTGTCCAGGGGCTGTGCTGTCCATCCAGGGGCTGTGCTGTCCATCCAGGGGCTGTGCTGTTTGTCCAGGGGCTGTGCTGTCCATCCTGGGGCTGTGCTGTCCATCCAGGGGCTGTGCTCTTTGCCCAGCATTCTGTGGCACAAGGCAGAGAGCAGGCTTCCAGCCTGGCCCCAGAGGAGGGTGGCTGAAACCTGGCTGACTGTGAGCCCTCCCCTTCTTGTTCCAGTCAGCAGTGGGCTTTGAATACAAGGGTGAGGTGGAGAAACACTCGTCCCAGACAGGCAAGTCCTTGGGCATGTGTGACCCCTTGACACTTTGCCCAGCTGCTCTTTTGCTCCCACTATCCCATGCTGTTGGCTGTGGCACAATCTCCTTCATTATCCCCCTCCTGTCACTTGTTTCAGATTCCTGTTCCCAGTCTGTCACCCTCATGGCCCCATTCCATGCTGTCCTGTCACCATCCTTCTGGTGTACATCCCCCTGTCTCTGTGCTTTGCTTTGGTGAAAGCCACGTCCTGGCTGAGTAGAGGAGACACTGCCACCCCCCTCCAGTGGATGGCTTGTGCTCCCTGTCCTCCCAAAGCCCTTCTGAGAACAGCTCCAGAAGAGCCATTCAGGACATGGAGTGACTGCTGGAGGAACAACTTGTAGGAAAAGGCACAGCAATGGGTATGGAAACACAAGCCTGTAGAGCACTCAAACTGCTGCAGAATTCTGCAGATTCAACAAATAGTGCAAGAAGTGAAACTAAAGATATTTTAAGTATTCTGCACCCAAAAGAAGATGAAAGGGCAAGGTCTGTTGCTGTTTCAGGTAAATGTGAGGAATACTGCATTACCAAGGAAATAACTGAATGGGATTCATTTAAGAGGAATCTATAAAAGAAGGAACATAGTTTGAGGCATTCTTGGTTGATCTTAAAATAATTAATTCCATGCAGTTATGCTACATTAACATATTCTTGTAGACATAGAAATTCATCAGGCTGTGTGAAACTACAGAAGTTGCTAAGGACAAAATGGAACTGTAAGAAGTAGGGTGTTTGGGTTGCTTTTCATAAAAATGTGTCTATACTAGAAGCTTCAGCAGCAAGATAACAGTCATAAAATCTGCATTTGCTGAAAACAGCTCCATTAAAGATCCATTTCATAACAGCCTAATAGATAGATAATAGTTTAGTCAAGGTAAGTTTAAGAATTGTTCATACTTACAGGTTAGGTGACTGAGCTTCTGTGAAACAGAGATCCATTCTGGAATAAAAAATATCCTGATGCAGCTTTCTCTACAACACAGTCTCCATGGATTGGTATAGCTGAAGTGTGAAATGCAGACCTGTAGAAAAGCATCAGGGAACAGGGAGAGGTGACTGTGATTTACCCCTTAAGGGCAGGATTTGGAGACCGAGCTGGCAGGTGTCTGAAAGGAGGAGTCTGTACAGCCAGCAGCCAGGAGGGAGGCTGGAATGTCTCAGGAATGAGCCAGTATTAACCAGGTGATCCTTAGGGAACAGCTGAACATGGCTGAAGTTGTTAAAGGATCACTAGTTTGGAGCTGGAAAACAGAGACACAAGGCATCTGTCACACGATGGCCAAGTGGGGAGAGCAGGAGTGTGTCTGCAGAAATGGGGTTCAGCCTTTGCTGCAGCTCCAGGGTCAGGTGTTTGTAGAAGCTGAGGTTCCACTATAGCAAACATGAGCTCCTCTGCCATTCCTGTACTCCCAAGGCTCAGTGTCCTTACTCACAGCCCTTTCCCGAGGCTGGCAGACCACAGACTGAAATCCTGGCTCTGGAGTTGGGTGAATGGGTGATCCCCTGGCTATCAGTGCCCAAATCCTGCTTGGCTTTGCCTTCGTGGGTGACTGTGCTCCCACTGCCTCCCCGCTGTCCTTGACACGTCCATGTTCTTCCTTCCTTCCCTCCCAGCTGGCTGTGCCTGCCATTGCCCTGGCCCACGCTTGCCCTGTGCCCCATTCCCATGGGCTCTCATCCATGATGCTCCCTGCCATCCACTCTGTCCCCTTCAACCTCTTGCTTTTTAGGGGGTTTTCCATCAGCCCCACTGCTCTCCTTCCTCCCCCCTGCTCCTTCCCAGTGCTGCTTCCTGTCCTCTCCTCACCAGCCCCGTGCAGGGGGCAGGGTTTCACTCCATGCACCACCTCAGATTACTCCAAGGGCTTTGGTGGCCGTTACGGAGTGGAGAGGGACAAGGTGGACAAGGCGGCTGTGGGATTTGACTACAAGAGCCAGGCAGAGAAGCACGACTCTCAGAGAGGTGAGCTGGGGCAGCCAGGGGAGCTGGGGGAGCTGGGGCAGCTGAGGGAACAGGCACTGCCAGGGCTGGAGCTGGGGCTGTGCCCACTGGGACTGTGGGGCACTGTGCAGCACTTCTTCAATCTGCTGCTTGAATGGTGGAATAGCTATGGGGAGCTTGCAGCAAGGGAACAGGTCAGGTGAGGAAAGCCATGGCATGGCTGCTGGAAAGAGTTCAGCAGAGTTCTGTGGGCACAGGGATCTCCTGGGAAGCACATCACCAAAGGAAGGGCGCTGGGGAAGCCCAGGCAGGTGCTAATAGCAGGTGACATGTCCCAGGGAGGAGGGAAGGCTGTTGCTGCAGCCACCAGTGGGGAAATCTGGCCTTGCTCCATGTCTTTCTCTAAGTCCTGGGCAAGGAAAACCTGTGAGAACAGCCTGAGCTCACACTGCTGCCACTTGTCTCCTTCCCTCCCTTGCCTGTTCTCTTCCATGCTGTGATCTGGATCCCTGTGGCTGAAGACTATTCTGTGGGCTTTGGTGGGAAGTTTGGGGTCCAGAGGGATCGTCAGGACAAGAATGCCCTTGGCTGGGATCATCAGGAGGAAGTGCAACCCCACGCATCCCAAACAGGTCAGGCAGCGCTGCCAGAGGTGGTGGCAGTTTCCTTGGAGCACACACAGACCCGGAGCCTGTGGTTCATAGTCAGAGATCCAGCTGCTGAAAATGGAATGTGTCCAGCATGTTCTGGAGCAGCTGGGGTGTGGTGAGCCCCAAAACACAAGGGCAAACTGCCAGGGTAGATGGCTGCTTGGACCAGTGGGGGACATGGGATGAGAGTCCCTCAGTCAGCCTGCTCAAACTCTGCTGTGCTGTCTCTGTGAGGGACCTTCCTGACCACAAGTTCATTGCAAAGGCAAGCACAGAGGAATGAGGCAGAACAGATCCCAGGAATCTGGGGGCTACTGCACAGTTGACTTCAGTGAACAAGGCCACACTCCACTCAGCTACAGCCCTGCATTCCTGTGCCCTTGGCTGAAAGGAGGGATAATTAGTCCTAAAAGCCACTGTCCAGAGGACTTTGCATGTGTTATCTCTAGTTACTTCCATATGTGATAAGATGCAGACAAAGCTAACTCATCTCATGTCACTGGTCACAGCATACTGAAGCCAGATGTGCACACAGAATATAAAATATTGTAAAATAGCCTCCTTTTTTTCCCCATACAGACTATGCCAAGGGGTTTGGAGGCCGGTATGGGGTCCAGAAGGATAGAGTGGATAAGGTAAGACTGCTGCAGCCTTCAATTGCTTCCTACTAATCACCACTCCTTGCCCTGCAAGAGAAGAGATTTCCCAGGTGGAGGTGAGATTCAGAGTGCTCAGGGCACAGAGGTGGCAAGAGGGAACTGGCTCAGTGTAAAATACCAGAGGATGCAGAGGGATGCAGAGGGATGCAGCCAGAGGAGACTGTAATGCAGGGAATTCCTCATGGCACTGTCTGTAACTCCTCTGCTGTTTCTTAACTTCTGCAGGTTTTTCTCTCCTACCAAGGAGTGCCTTGTGGTCTGTTCAGGTAGCTAAATCTGCCTGCACACTTTGACAAACCCTGGCAGGGGTGGGATTAGCACAGCTCAATCTGCTGTGCATGAGAAAAGGTCACCCAGTTGGCTGGTTCAGGTTTTCTGTTTGGGCTGACACCCCACAAAGCCTCACCTACAGTCACAACTCAGATTCAAGCACTGGAGTTAATTCTCTGTGTGTCAGGCTGCCCTGCAGTCTTGGTCCTGCCAGTTGGAGATGAACCTCATGGATGTGGCTAAACTAAGAGGTGGGAATCCTGTGGCTTTGGGGCATTTGGAGGAGGCAGTGAGGGGGCCTTCCCTGAACCCTCCATTCCCTGTTGTGGGGCACAGTGCAGGGGCACAGTGTTGTGCCTGGTACAGCACCAACATCACCGAACTCAGGAGCTGGAGGAAGCTGGGGAGGATATAAACACATGTTCCTGTCCATGCTGCATGTCTGGGCTGGGCTGGAGAGGGAATGGTGTCCTGCCCTCAGAAGACATTAGCACTACCTGTGAATTTAACAACAGCAAGCAGAGGGGCATTGACAAAGAAAGGTGCATCCTGTACATGGCAGAAAATCACGTGTGAAATCAGATGAGCACCTGGTAAAAGTCAGGGCTGTGGGTCCTTTGGGAAGCAGGATGCAGAGAGGAAGGGAGGTGTCAGGAGAGGGGACTGCAGCCAGCAGCCTCCCCTGGGTCAGGGTAACTGTACAGGTGAGGACAGACACACCTAGGAACAGTGCTTGCCATCACCAGTAGCCAAACCCAGCACTGGCCTTGCCCAAGAAGCTGGACAATTCTTTCACTTCCTCTTGCAGAGTGCTGCTGGCTTTGATGAGATGGCAGCTCCCACCTCCTCCTACGAGAAACCAAGACCCCTGGAGGCAGGTGAGACATATGAGTCCCAGCCCTGGACCTGGGAAGCTGTGGGCCTCATGGTCCCTCTGTGTCAGCATGCTGGTAGATGGGATGGGGGTTCAGCCTGTGCTGGGGGCAGGACAAAGGTGGCTGAACTGCAAGTCTCTCTGAAGAGGTGGAGGTCTGGGTTTCTCCCGGATGCTTGGGGTGGTGGGAGGGAGCTGGGGCCTGGCTCAGTTGGCTGTCTCCTCGCAGGAGCTTCCAGCAGCACCAGCAGCCTGCGGTGGCAGTTTGAACACACGGCCAGGGAGGAGGAGAGCAGGAGGCAGGCGGAGGAGGAGCGGCTGCGGCGACAGCCCCGGCAGTGCCCGGCACCTCGGGGACAGGTGAGCCCTGCCTGTCCTGCTGTGTCCTCTGAGGCTCGTGGAGGAGACTTTTCCTCATGGCCATGCAGCTCCACGTCCTTCCAGATGATCTCTTTAGAGTAACCTTTTGCCTAAACTGCCTCCCTGCATCTGCCACGAATGGCCACTGAGCTCCACAGTTGTCACCGGACTTTCCTTTTCAGCACAGAGATCAGGGTGTACCTGCACCCAGCCGTGGCCCCAGTGCTTTGGCCTCAGCTCCTTTTGCCTCTGGTGCTTGTCAAAGAGTGCAGTCACCCCTCCCCAGCACTGCCATCCCAGCAGTCTGCATGTGGGATGCACCCCACCAAACTGGAGATGGCACCCAGCCCCAATGCTTACCTGCCTTCCCACCTGCTGCTGTTCCTGCACTCAGAGGGCAGAGTGGGATTCACAGTGAAGCCCCTCCAACATGTTCCTCTTCAGGGGTGCCCCACCCTTGTCACCAGCCTGCCAGTGCCCAGGCCCAGGGCAGGTTTGTAGGAGCTGGAACAGATTCTAGGTGGAGGAAAATGTTCTGAGTTGCTCTATTGGGAATGTGAACAGGCATTGCTCTGTACTCATTCAGAGGGACTGAGGGATCTGATGGCTCTTCTCCAGCAGGAAATCCCACCGAGAGGGAAGGGGCACACTGGGGCAGCCCCTGCTGCTGTGCCAGCACAGGTGCCCAGGAGTGCCCATGGAGACCAACCCGTGTCACCAGGAGAGCAGGTGCCAAGGCAGTGTGGGAGAGCCGGGAAGGGGAGCAGGCAGAGGGGATTGCACCTGAGAGGGGCTGGGCCCTTGTGTGAGAGGCTTTGGAAGGACGAGGGGGAGTGTTGGGATGGGGATGGGACTGCACAGCACCCCTTGGGACAGGCTCTGGGAGTGGGAGGTGCAGTGGTAGCACCGTGGGCTGGAGAGAAGTATGAACAGAGGTTCAAACACATGTGCCCTGAGGGTCTCCAGAGCAATGCCAGGTGCCAGTTCAGCACGGCCCGAGGGGCTGAGCTGTTTCCCTGGTGTGCAGGGGATGGTGCTCCAGGAAGGGGCTGCCTTATGCCAGATGCTGGGAGTTGGGAGAGTGCTGGGTGCTTCACAAGTGACTCTCTTGTCACCTTCTCACCTCGTGGCAGGAGGCCAAAAGGGAGGATGAGGAAGCACCACCCACTTTGCCACCAAGGCCAGCAGATCTGGGCACAGAGCTGTGCAAGGTCCCCAGCCAGGATCAGCCTATCTACAGTGAAAGTTTGGATGTTGGTGGAGACTATGAGGAGCTGCCAGAGCCCTCTGACTACTGTGACAGTACCAGTGGAGGTGCTGACTATGAGGAGCTGCCAGCCCCACTGGGAAAGCCAGATGCTATCTATGACCTTGGGGAAGATGGAGGAGAAGACTATGAGGTGATCCTTCCTCAGGAGCACAGCCAGAGCCAGCCCCACCTGGGTGAGTACTGATAGAATAGCCCATGTCTTGGGGAGCTTGTACCCATCCACTCAGTTCAGTGGATGTATGGCACAGAGTTGAGAGGGAATTTGTGTCCTGAAGTCTCCTGTGGTCAGGGTAACGGCTCCTGATGATGGAGACTCGGTGGTCTCCACTCCCCTGTCCATCCCCAAGGTGCAGATGAGCTGCACAGAGTGCTGGGGCAGGCAGCAGATGTCTGCTGAACCTGCTGAACTGCTGGAGCAGTGCCTGGCAGGAGGGGGGGTTGCTGTGGCTCAGGAGAAGCTGGATGTGTACTGGTGCTCTTGCCGTGGTTTCCTGGCAAGTGGCTGCCAGTGGTGTGCTGGGGCCTGGGGGTTGTGGCTCAGCCCATTGCTCACATGGCTGGTGTTCCCAAGACCTGCTGTGGGGTGTCCTGGTGTGAGGAGTGTGGGGAACCTTCCTCCAAGCACAGGAGCAAAGTGCATGGGCTGCTGTCAGCGCTTCTGTCGCAGCTTTGCTGGTACTGGAGATGGCAAGGGGGGAGGCTGGAGTTATGCACAGACTTTTTCTTGGGAGAGGAACACAAAGTATCAGGACTCCACTCCCTCTTTGTGGGAGGGGAAGGAAGTCACACCTTGCTTTGGGCTGTGCTGCACCTCTCCCTGCTGGCAGGGTTTGGATGTGCTCCCCGAAGCTGGGCTGGAGGGTGGCACTGCCCGGGCTGTGTGGCTGCCTCAGTGTCTGTCTCACCTGTCCATCCTTGTTCTGCAGCGAACACGGGGGGGGTCTGTGCGGGGCAGGGCCCCGGGACCTGCGCAGTGGCTCTCTACGACTACCAAGGAGGTGGGTCTGCCACCAGGGCTGGGGGAGGGCAGGGGCCAGGGGGTGTGGGGGGTCACACCCTCAGCAGTGGGGAAAAGACTGTGGCTTGGGGGTTTAAATTTCTTCCTCATAGGAAGCAGAATGAGACCTGATTTGGGAACTGTGGTAGTTTAGGAATGGTATTGTCCAATTTTGTAGTCCCACTAAAAAACCCACACACCATCCCCCTCCAACTGGAGGCCCATAGGGCAAAGATCATGGACTGAGATAAGAACAATTTACTTCAAACAGCCATGAGAGAAGAAAACAAACAGTGACAGCAACAATATTAGTAACTAAAGGTTTAAGAAAAGAAATGATTCACGTGGAAAAACACTCACTGGACTAATAGACAGTAGTGGACTAAGACAGTACTGGAGGGCTCCCTCCACCATTTCTCAAGTGGAAGGAACCCCCTCTTCCCCAGAAGACAGTCCTTATCCCACCCCAGCAATGATGTGGTACAGAATAACTTCAGTGTACTGGCCATGCCCCCACCAGGCTACTGCAAAAAATTAACCCTGTCCTGGCCAGAACCAGGACAGGAACAGAGAAACTTCATCTGTCACCTGCAAGGTCTTGCTCATCTGCCTTGTCTGTGCTGCTTGATGGGGTTTGGGTGAGGTTGAACTCTTGGGGGTTATCTTGTTCTATCTTCTCCTGCCCAGGGGAGGTGGGAGGAGGGATGTGAACCAGCTATGCCTGGGGTTCTCTTTGCACTGTGACTGTCTGTCTTTTCTGGACAATGTTTGCAGAGGGAGATGATGAGATTTCCTTTGACCCAGCCGACACAATCACACACATCGAGATGGTGGACGAAGGCTGGTGGCGGGGGCAGTGCCACGGCAGGGTCGGCCTCTTCCCAGCAAATTACGTCAAACTTCTACAGTGAAACAGGCACTGTGCAAGCTGCTCCCTTCCAAACTGCTGCCTCTCTCTGCTTCAGCCTCTGCCATGTTATCAGCTTCATTTGGCTCAGCCTGGTGTGTCCACGTTCAGAGAAATATCAAGGAGCAAACTGACACTGTCTGAGGGAATGTTTTGTCTTGTGCCCGAGAGGATTTTGGTTCCCGTCCACTTCCAGGTGGGAAAGGTGGGATGGTTTAAGAGCATATGAGTGTGATGTAAGGTGTCTCTTCTACCCAGGCTGCCACACCTGTCAGCTAGCAAACCTGCAGGAGCGTGTCCTGTTCCCAGTGGGGCAATTTGCAAAGCAGAGACACTGACTCTTGTCCAAGCAAGGCAGAAGGGACGTGAGCTGTGGAACCTTTTTCAGTTGCTGTAGCTCTGGATCTCATCCTAACCACGGTTCAAGGAAAAGAGCACTGGGAAAGCCAAATTGGCCTTTGTTCCCAGGAAGGGTTTCCATTTGCAGGATGACCCACATTTGCAGGACGGAGCAGAGGAACGTGAACTTAGTCTGTGTGCCCCTTTTGAGCAGTGGGGTGTCTGTCCTTGAGGGCTGTGCTCTCCCTTTTGGGCACAGATGTGTCAGTGTGTCTGTCCTTGGGGGCTGTGCCCTCCCTCACAGCTGCAGCAATAAACAGCTTCTGCTCTGGCCTGGCTCAAGTTGTATCCTGGTGTTTCTGTGATGGCTCGTGTCCCTGTGCCTCTTGGAGGCTCCTGAAAAGGCCCCCTGACTCTTCATCACAGGTGTGGGGAAAAGGCTGAGCAGGTGGGAAGCAGGACAGGAGGAAACATCTCATTTTTAACGTTTAAGACAGCTTTCAGGAATGCAAAGCAAAGCCCTCCCCTGAACCAGTACATCCCAAGTGGATGCTCAGCCATGGGAGTTGCTGTTGTTCCTGTAGGGGATGCAGGTACCCTCACAGCAGGAATAAACTGGGGATAGCTGAGCAGGACAGCACCTGGGGGGTTGTGGGAGAACACCTGAGAGGCTGTGGGAACACACCTGCCAGCAGTGGGTCCCACTGTGACTCTAAAGCTTCAGAGTTCAGTGGCTCACGGACGGGTTCTGGACCACCCAGCAGTTGACAAGCCTGTACTACCTGGGTGGGAGTGCAGCATTCCTGTTCAGTGTTGATCCTGGGAAAACCCACAGGGTGTGTCTGCCCATCATAGGAAAGGCTCATTGGGACTCAGATTAAAAATTGTCAGTTTTAATGTAAGTTTTCTGGAGGTGTCTGATTTGGGTTTTTGGTTGGTTGGCTTTGGACTTTTTTGTTTGGCTGAAGTTTTTTTATTTATTTTTTTCTGTGAGGTGACTTCCCCAGTCTTTTTGACTTCCTTTGGGGACAGGGACAAGGAAAATGGTGGATTTTGTCTGAATTTTGTCTGCTGCCTCTTCCTCCATGTCCCACTGTGATGAGCCTGGCACTGGTTTCAGGATAGCCCCCTCATAGGGACTGGCAGAGAAGCATCTGTTTGTTGTCCCCAAAGCCATTCCTCCTGCAGAGCAGTTTGGGGCAGGTTCAACATCTACAGAAGCCTGGAAATGGAAAGTGGGGTCCCAGCACCAGCCCTGAGTCACTGGTTCTTCCTGGCCAACTTGTGTTCAGAAAGCAGCAAGGAAAGTCTCTCCTGTCACCAGCAGGTAGCACTTCTGCTTCATGGTTGCTCATGGTCCTTCCTGGGCAGCTGTGGCACCTTCTGCCAGTCTCATCCCTTCCTCCATCTGTCCATGGCTAGCTTGGAGCCAGTCCCAAGGCTCCTCACCCAGGTGTGAGCACCAGCTCTGCCCCCGAGGCCAATTAGTGCACTTTAAGCAGGAGGTTGGAGAGAAGTTTGTGTTCCCACTCAGCCCACTTAGTCCCATTCCCCACAGACTCTCTTCTGCAGGGAACAGCTCACAGGGGTGCCAGTGCCAATTACAAAAGCCCAGAGCACTTCCCCTGCTCATCTGGCACGTCTGTGAGATGTGCAAACAAGGCCCAGAGCGGGCTGTTAAAAGTTGTGAGCTGTAAAAGTTGTGAGCTGTAAAAGTTGTGAGCTGTCAAAAGTTGTGAGCTGTCAAAAGTTGTGGGCTGTCAAAAGTTGTGAGCTGTCAAAAGTTGTGAGCTGTTAAAAGTTGTGGGCTGTCAAAAGTTGTGGGCTGTCAAAAGTTGTGGGCTGTCAAAAGTTGTGGGCTGTCAAAAGTTCAAGGCAGCCACTTTGTTCACACTGCTGGAATCAGTTGCATCCAAGTGCACCATCACCATGGGAGGTCTGTGCAGGCATGTTCAAAAGGGCCATTTCCCCAAATGGAATAACTGCAAGTGCGTAGGAGAAAACCCCAGAACATCAACAATGAGAAGTGTGAGCCAGGAATCATCAGTCAGTGACGTGCCAAAGGAATATCCAAAAAGGGAAGCACAACATAAAAGGTAAAAACAGTCAAGTTTAATAACTACAAGAAAAACACACAAAACTGAGTAAATCCTCCAGGAATCACCACCAATTTACAAAATACCAGTAAAGTATCAGCAGCATCGAGGACAGCAGCTCTCAGACCTGTGTGAAGGCACACAGGATCCTGAGCAGATCCACCCTGGACACTGCTGGGGACAGGGACAGCAGCAATGTCCCGCAGATCCCTGGATCTGTACCTGGAACAGAACAACGACCATTTGATCCCAGACAGGAGGAAGAGGAAACACACTGCAGATGTGTTCAACCATGATAGCTCTGGGCAGCACTTCCCACAACAGAGCATTGTCAGTCACTGCCCAACCCCTCACAGAGTTCTGGGAGCACACAGAGTCCCTGCCTTGGTCTGTGACACACCAGGGCACTGGTGAACCTCAGACTGTCACCAGCTGCAGTGACCAGCACCATCCACACCTGTCCCTCCTCCCTGCAGGAAGGGGAGTTGGGCTCAGCCTTCCTGCCCCAAGCACAGCACATCACACCTTCCCCAGCCTGTGTATTTGGGATTACCAGAAGGAATTCCCTCTACAACACGGCACTGGAACTGGAGCAGCAGCACCGTAAAGGCCTGTGGGGGAACAGTGTAAATGCACTAAACCCCTGTACAGGAACTGACCTCACAGACCAGGGGAACATAGATCAGCCTGCCAGGACCTGGCTCTGTACCTCCACACCCAGCCCTCCTGCACCACCATGTCATCATTCCATCACTTATCCAGACAACTAAATGGCTTTGTCCATCCCTTTTCCCAAGGACACAGAACTGCCCAGTGAGGCCACAGACACCGAGGGCTCCGAGCTGCCTTCAGGTGTTTTGTCACGAGGCCTCACGTGAGGAGCCCCTGGCAAAGCTTCTCAGCCCCTGCCACCTGCAGTCAAATTCATTATCCAGCCCTGGACTGTCAATCCAGGAAATCCAGAGCTCCACAGCCACTACTGAATTCCACCAAATCTGCAGCTCTTGTGCCCCAGGCAAACCAAAAGCACAAACGAGAGGATCCTCAAAGGCACTGGGCTTCTCCACACCTTCCTGCCAGGTGCTTCCAAACCTTTGTGCTGCAGCAGGTCAGCCCAGGCTCAGTGGAGCTCATGGGATGTGCTGCATTCCTGCCGGGAGCAGCTCCAACTGTGCCTCCACCTGACACAAGTCAGGACACAAACCCCAGGACAGCCTCGCTTTCCAACCTGGCTGCACATGAGTGAGGACAGCACGGTTCATCTTGCCCTGCTGATGCCTTTTTTGGGCTCTTTTTCCTGCTTTCAGCCTAAAGCACAGCGGGAACAGCCAACAGAGAACCTGAGGCCTACCACCAGCAAAAGCAGTTGCAATCCAACTGGAACAAGCAACCTCTGATCCACCTGGCCCTGGACCAACTCACCTGTGTTATTCCCACCCAACCAAACTGGAGGGCCAGTGAGCTGCATGGCCGGACTGTCAGCGGGAGCATTGCTGGAGGAGCTCTTCCTACAGCACCCCAGCACCCGCCTGCTGCCCCACAACGTGACCCTGGGGAGCACGACATCACGCACACGAGGCTCTCCCTCTCCCACAGTCCCTGAAGCGTGGCACAGCTCTCCGTCTGGTGCCCCAACAGAGCACCCACAGGTGCTGCCAGCTCAGCAAAGCAAGCCCTACCGCAGGTAACTCAGGTCCCCTGTGCCTCGTCTGCCCGGAGCACGCGGTGCACGCGCTCCTCGGGGCTGTAGAACACCTGCCCCCGGCGCAGCCGCGGCTCGTCCTGCTCGTACCAGCGCTGCTCATCGAACTCGGGGAAGAAAAAGGCAATTTCTCTGCTGGCTGAGGCGGGTGAGTCTGTCAGAAAAGAGGAAAAGGTGATGGGAGATGCCTGTCTGGCACCGCGAACACGTGCTGGGCTCCAAAGGCACCTGGTGCGCAGAGTCTGCACCAGGGAACACATCGTCCACTTGGAGCCCCAGAACTAAAGCAAAGGCAGACAAAGCACCATCGTTCCTGCCTCCCTGAGCACCAGCCAAGCAGGACAGGCCTACCTGAGCCATGGGTGGTGTTCCTGGTGTCCGTAAGGCCGTAGGCTCCTCGGATGGAGTCCGGGTCACTGTGTCGGGCTCGGAACACTTTGGTGGGTCCCATCAGGGATCTCCAGCGAGGGACAGCGTTCTCATGGGCCAGGATGTAAGCCCACATGGGGCCACTGCGGGAAGGGCCCAGGAGAAGCAGAAGAAAAGGTCAGGAAGGGAACAGCTCGTTCGTCCTTGGAAACCTGCACAGTGCGGCTGCCAAGGGCTGCTCTGCCGGGACCCCGGGAAGGGGCACAGCTCTGCCACGCGGGTCACCTGCAGCGCGGGGCCGCCCCGCACACCTGCGGCAGGTACCTGGCCATGAACTCCACGAGCCGCTGGTAGAAGAACTGCCCTGCGGGGAGACACGGGCCGAGTCAGCGCCGGGCCGAGGCAGCGCCCCGCTCCCGCAGCCCCGCAGTCCCGCCCGTACCCGCGTGCTCCCGGTAGAAGCGGCGGCTCTGCTCGGGGCCGCACCGCAGCTCCTTGGCGCGCACGATGAGGAATCGGTGGCGGAGGATGGCGGCGTGCACGGCCTGAGGAAACAGGGGTGTTGCTGGGCGGGCGGGCCGGCGCGGTGCCCGGCGCGGTGCCCGGCGCGGTGCCCGGCGCGGTGCCCGGTGCGGTGTCGCCCTGCCCCGCCCTGCCCCGCCCTGCCCTCACCTCCCGCACCAGCGGGTGCGCGACCGCGTCCGGCTTGAGCAGCGCCAGCGTCAGCTGCAGCCGCGGGGCCGCCATGGCCGCGCCGCACGGGCGGGGGGCGGGGCCCGCGGGGGGCGGGGTCGGGGTCGGGGCGGGGTCGGGGCCAGGAACGGTCCCCGCGCGTTGCGTGGCAGCGGGGACGCGCAGGCGCGGCCATGGCGGCGGCGGAGGGGCCGCGGCTGCGGGAGCGGGAGCGGGAGCGGGAGCGGGAGCGGGAGGAAGCCCGGGACGGGGCGCGGGACGAGGCCGCGGCCGGCGCTGAGGAGACGGTGAAGATCATCTGCCTGGGCGACAGCGCCGTGGGCAAGTCCAAGTGCGTGGGGGCGCGGGGGGCGCGCGGGGTCAGCGGCGGGGCCCGCGGGCTCACGGGGCGCGCGCTCTCTCCGCAGGCTGCTGGAGCGGTTCCTGCTCGACGGCTTGTATCCTTGGGAGCGGGGGGACGGGGGACGGGGCCGGCGGAGGGGGGGCCCGGCGGAGCGACGCCGGTGGTGGCGGCGGAGCGGGGTCGGCGCCTCTCCATCGGCTCCTTAACGCGCCGCAGCCGCCCGCAGCAGCTCTCCACGTTCGCGCTGACGCTGTACCAGCACCGCGCCCGCGTGGGCGGGCAGGAGGTCCGCGTGGGTGAGTGGGGACAGCCCGCGGTGCGCCCGGGGACGTGGCGGAGGGAACGGCTGGGGAGGGGGGAGATCTCCTCGCTCTGGATCTTGGTTAGGCTTTTAGATAGACTACAGTATCCTGATGAATCCGGTGGCCTTCTGTGACGGGACTGCAGCGTGATGGATGGGGCAAAGCGACTGCCATCATCCCCCTGGGCTTGGCAAAGCTTTGGGCACTGTCTCCACGATATCCGGGGCTCTGAGCTGGAGAGACAGGGGGATAGGTGGGTGGGTGGATGGATGGACACTCGGGGGATGAGGAACGGGCTGGATGGCTGCATGCAGAGTCGTGGTCATGGCTCATTGTCCATGTGGAGACCAGGAGGAGGAGGGTCCCTCGGGGGTCTGTCGGGGTTGGGGCCAACACTGTTCAACATCTTTGTTGTGACAGGGACAGTGAATGCAAATGTGGTCTGATGGGGACCTGTCTGTATTTAGGCGTTTTAAGAAGTCACCATCCTGCAGGTCTGGCCCAGTGTCCAGTCAGACACCAATGTTAGAGCAGAGGAATCCCTAAGAAAAGTGGCTTACAGCCTACTTGGATTTGGGTGCAGCAGCATGCTTGGGTCCAGCTGACAGAGGTGTGACCACGTTGGGGTGCTTAGCTGAAGCTGTGCAGATTTATACAGCAAACTAGACCCAGATGTGAGCCTACAAACCTGCAGAAGGCATTGCAGGATCCAGGTGTGCACAGAGGTTCATGGACTGGGACCTGTCTGCCTCAGGCTGACTTACCTCCAGCACTTCAGAGCAAGTCCTGCCCCGGGGAGGCAGAGCTGGATATCTGCGAGAGGAGATGGAGCATTGCTTTGGCAGGGCCCTGGCTGACCATCACTGGGTCAGAAATCAGCAGTTTCCAGCAGCTTTGGGAGGTTTAGTTGGTTTCCCATTGTCATCCCTAGTGACAGAGGGCCAGGCATTGCTGCTGTTCTTTGCACTTCTGCCTGGTTTCATCCTGCTGTCCCATACAACTCGTGTCACTGGTGTCTTCTCCTTTGCTCGTGGCCAGTGCCAGCACAGCCCTCAGCTGAGCCCAGCTAAGGAAAGTTCCCAATTGGGCACGATCTCATACCCCTCGAGTGTTTTGGATTGGTGAGGTGAAACCCAGTTTGTGACCCGGAGCAGGTGGGCTGGGCTCTGCCTCCGGGGGGTGAGTTGTGAGGAAAACAGAGTGACCTGTGTCGCTCTGAACTGTTTCTGTGTTACAGACTTCTGGGACACAGCAGGCCAGGAGCGGTTCCAGAGCATGCACGCCTCCTACTACCACCAAGCCCACGCCTGCATCATGGTGAGGGAGTCTGGCCCGGGAGCTGGTGGGATTTGGGCTCGGAACGGTCCCGGGGACACTTGGCCTTTGTGTTGCTTTTATGGTTATGCTACCATTTATTCCTTGTCTCTTCCAGTGGTTCAAACAATTTTCCTAGATTGTTCTTTGTTCTCTCACCAGATAAAGCCCCTGTAGCTGGGCTTGCTTAGCTCTGGTCTGTCTCTCCTGGCAGTACTGTCCTCCATCTCCCGGCTCTGCTGTCTTCTCAATGTCCTCACATTTGTCCCTGTTCCCAGTTTCATTGCTCCTCACCTGCTCATGTCTCCTGGTTTCTGTTACTCCCACTTTCCACTGTACCTCACCACCTGGGAGCATGAGTCACCTTCACTGGTGCTTTAGTTGTCAGAGGAACTAAACAGAGATGAACAGAGAACAGAGGATGCCACATCTTACCCTGCTGGGCACCGACTGTTCCCGGTGCTGGCTCCCTGTGTTGGTGGCAGGAACTTGTCACAGGACACAGTCACAGTGTAAAGGACATCGAGGGGCTGTTTCCTGCTGGCTGCATATACTAGGGCTTGTGTATACTCTCCCTTTCTCTTCCATCCTTTCTAACAACACCCAGTTTCCTTTGTCATGTGCTCCTGGGAACATTCTGGATCCTGTCCTTGTGTTGCTCAGAGATGTCCCAGGCTGCTCAGAGCTGTCCAGGGTCAGTCACAGCTGCCCTGGCTTGGTTCTCTTTTGGAAGGTGTTCGATGTGCAGCGGAAGGTCACCTACAAGAACCTGAACAGCTGGTACAGGGAGCTGAGGGAGTTCCGCCCGGAGATTCCCTGCATTGTGGTGGCCAACAAGATTGATGGTGAGTGTACCTTCTGCACCCAACCTCCCAGGGCTGTGGTGGGATTCACTCTTATGTCTGTTGGGTCCAGAGGATCTCCTGAGTCCCCTGGGCTGGATCCTCTGCTGATCTCACCTGCTGTCTCACAGGTGGTTTTCCTATGTCACCAGCAGTTAAAAATGCAGATTGGATCCATTCGAGGTTTATCCCAGTGATGTCCTTTCAATTCCTTCCTTACCACCAGAAAGAACCCAAAGGTGATTGGAGCAGCACCTGGTCAAAAATGGCAGGAAAAGGAGAAAAAGCTGTTTTATGGCTTCCCCAGATCACTCAGGGATGGCCTTGGTGCTCCTCCTTCAGCCTGCACAGGCTCCTCTGTGCTGAAGTGCCTCAATGTACCTGCTGGCACAACTGTTCACCTGGCTCTGCAGGTGGCTGGAAGGTTCTCTCCCGTTGGGAATGCCAGCCAGTCCTTCGAGATTGCTGGGGCTGTGGCTCTCTGGGTCCTGTGGCAGTGCCTGGTGTGGCACCCAGGGGACACCCACCCTCGGGATCTCCTGCCCTGTCTGACTGACCCTGTCTCCTTTGTCTGCCCCAGCGGATATGAAGGTGACCCAGAAAAGCTTCAACTTTGCCCGGAAGTTCAGTTTGCCCTTTTACTTTGTGTCTGCTGCCGACGGCACCAACGTGGTGAAGGTGAGATGGGCTGGTTGACTGCTGGGCTCGGTGTCCCTGGGGCCCCTCAGCAGCCCAGGGACATGGGGGCTGCTGTGGCTACCGAGTTTGCAGAGGTTCCCTTGGGATTTGGGAACAGTCTCCATCTTCTACAGAAGCCCGGTGCCCATGTGCCCCATCCTGGGAGTGATGGGCCTTGTCCTTTCCCCCAGCTCTTCAACGATGCCATCAGACTGGCCGTGGCTTACAAACAGCACTCGGGAGACTTCATGGACCAGGTCCTGCAGGAGCTGGAGGTAGGGAAGGCTCTGTCCCTGCTCCCTCTTTCCTGCAGGAGCTGGAGGTAGGGAAGGCTCTGTTTCTCCCCATTGCCTGAGGAAGGAGCAGCTCTGCCCTTTTTCCCCGTGGCAGAGGGTGGAACTGTGCAGCACGGGAAGCTTTGCCCCGTGCCAGTGACCCCGGGGGGGTGTGCTGGGCTGGGCTGGGAGGGGCGAGGCTGGGACCTCAGAGGAGCCCTTGCTGCACTAGGCCGAGTCTGAAAGAGCCACAGCAGATGAAGCTGTTGCAGTCTCTGTCACTTCTCAGCAAATCCTTGTCCTGCTCTTTTCCAGAGCTTTGACCTGCAGAAGATGAACGAGGATTCATCAGATAAAGAGAAGAGCTGCCCTGAAGAGGAAACCCCATCTGCCTAAGCCTGGACCCTGAGCCTGGTTTTCCTTTGCCACTGGACCCTGAGTCCGGTTTCCCTTGGCATTGCATTTCTGGGACCTGCACAGAGAACAGTGATGTTTCTTGTGCCCTGGAGCTGTGATGATGGGCAGCTGGGCCTCTCCCTTCTTGTGGGAGCCCTTCTGGGCAGGATCTCCCTTGGCTTGGCCCTCACCACTGCACATCTCACTCAAGCCAAAGAACAAATGTGAACAGCCCAGCAGACTGACAGAGCAGGGACTTTCCCAGCCCATGGGTGCACTGAGCAGGGCTGAAAACACAGTTAATGAGGAGCACAGAAACTTTATTTCAACACCCCGGTCACGTCAGCATCGGTGTGGGTGCAGCGGAGCAGCATGGGCAGGACAGAGCAGCCTCTGGCCCCAAGGCTACCTTTGGCCCAGCAGGAAATGGCCGTGGCCCACTGTAGCCCTGGATCCCGCTCATCCCGCTGCTTAAGCCTTTTTGTCCTTCAGGAAAGGCAGGAAGTCCTGCAGCAGGTTCAGGAATTGCACCAGGATGAGGAGTGGGAATGCCGTGGGCATTAACGAGGCCGAGGAGCTCGGTGCTGGTCTCTGGCTGTGCTTGGGGGTCAGGCTGATGTCTGGCTCTGGCGCTGGCCTCAGATGCTGCTCAGGGGTCAGGCTGATGTCTGGCTCTGTCACTGGCCTCAGATACTGCTCGGGGGTCGAGGTGATGGCTGGCTCTGGTTCTGGACCGGCTCTTTCTGCTGGGCTCAGGCCCGTCTGGACCAGGATCCAGTTGTGGAAGTGCTGAGTGGAGGTGTAGATCCCGGGGTGCCTGGCTTTGTCACAGCCTCTTCCCCAGCTGCTCAGCCCCACCAGCCAGAAGTAGTCAGCTCTCTTGTCCTTGCAGATGAGGGGACCCCCACTGTCCCCCTGTGGCAGGAGAGAGGGCTCAGGGTTTGTGGGGGCTGCTGCAGCAGCAGGGCTGGCTCCTCTCTCCCAGCCCCTGCCAGAGCCACATTCCCAGATGGGGAGGCTCTGCCTGGGGGCTGGAGCCTCCAGAACCTCGGCTGGGAGCAGGCTGGGGGCTGTCCCATCTCTGCACAGTGGTCCCAGATGTGCAGAGGATGGATGATCCAGGGTCACATCTGCAGCTCGGGGCTGCCAGGAGCACTGGATGGGCTTTGTGGGCAGAGCCAGGCCTTGGGGACAAGGGGACACAGGGCGGGGGCCTGTGGATGGGGAAGGGGAGGGCAGCCCTGGGATATGGGAAAGGACAGCCCTGGGATAGGGGACAGGGACCCATGGATGGGGAAGGGGAGGGCAGCCCTGGGATAGGGGACAGGGCAGCCCTGGGATAGGGGACAGGGCAGCCCTGGGATATGGGACATGGGACAGGGCAGCCCTGGGATAGGGGACATGGGACAGGGCAGCCCTGGGATAGAGGACATGGGACAGGGCAGCCCTGGCAGTGATGGGGACCCGAGGGGACCCAGGCCCAGCCCGTGCCATGTTTGGGGTCAGGGGTCCCTGTGCTGTCGGGGCTGAGGGACTGGTGCCACGCTCCCACCTGGCAGGTGTCGATGCCGCCCTGCGGGTACCCAGCACACAGGTTTTCGGGGTGCACGGCCCCCCCGTACCAGCGGCTGCTGTTACAGAGCTCTGTGTCCATGAGGTGAACCTTGGCCTCCTGCAGCACCACGTCTGGTCCAGGAGTTGTAGGAACAGACGGGAATGAGCCTCCAGATGAGGGCCAATGAGCCTCCAGCAGCTCATTCCACAGCACCCATCCCCTCCCCTGCCTTGTGATGAACCCCTTCCCCAGAACTGGCTTTGCCCCTGGAGCAACACTGTCCCCCTGTGTCCCTGCTGTTGGCTCTGGGGAAGGGGCCAGGCCCATCTCTCCACAGTCTTCAGGGAGTCCCAGAATGGTTTGGGTGGAAGGGACCTTAAAGCTCATCCAGTGCCACCCCCCACTCTGGGCAGGGACCCCTTCCCCCAGCCCAGGCTGCTCCGAGACCTGGCCCTGCTGATGTCCTGCAGCCACAGCTGGACTGTGGTTGTGCCCAGCCCATGTCCATGGGGTGTCCAGCCCATGTCCCCGGGGTGTCCAGCCCATGTCCCCGGGGTGCCCAGCCCGTGTCCATGGGATGCCCAGCCCATGTCCATGGGGTGCCCATTGCACCCTCAGGGCAGGTCCTTGTAGGGCCTCACCTCCTGGTGTGGCGAAACTCCATCCCGCGATGTAGCAGGATTTCAGCTCAGAGACCCTCACCGAGGTGTCGGGCACACAGCCCAGCTGGATGTAGTCATTGCACTCCACGGGCCGGTCCAGCTCCAGCAGGGCAATGTCGTTCCTTGCCGTGGCAGCCACATAGTGCTGGTGCACCAGGATCCTCTGGATGTGCCTCACCTCGGCCTCGGGGCCCGGCTGAGTCAGATCCGTGGCCCCGATCACCACGTCCCACCGGTAGACGTCCCTGATGGAGAGAGGGGTGAGAGGGAGCAGAGCCACGGACTGTGGCAGCTTCCCAGCCTTCTGCTTCCCAAGGGAGAGAGGGAAGCAGAGAGGAAAGAGCCGGACGGGAGCAGCACGTGGTGCTGTGACCTGGGCACCCGCCGAGCTGTGGGGACACCCCTGTCCCTGCCCCTCCTCACCCGGCCCTGATGAAGCAGTGGGCGACCGTGAGGACCCACTGGAAGCTGAGGAGGACACCCGAGCACATGTGCCACGTGCCATTCTTCCAGGTGGCCTGGATGCTGACGATGCCGGGCCAGGCCCCCGGCTGGACACCGGTGCCACCCACGACGCGGGACGTGCCGTCGGCCAAAGCCACAGGATCGTAGTCGGGCAGCAGGGAGTTGTGGTCGGAAGCCATGGGCCGGAGCCCGCAGGTCCCTCTGGAAGCACAAAGCCATCACTGCCCTGCCCAGAGGCCGCTCAGGTCCCCTGTTGTCCCCCCACACTGCACTGAGGGGCAGCAGGGCCAGGGACCCCCGAGGGCACGTCTGTGCCCCCGTTCTGCTGGGAACCCCCCCAGTGTTCCCGAGCTCCCTCCCACGTCCCCGGGGCACTGACTCGCAGGTATCCCAGGTGCCACCCACGGGCCCGGCCAGGGCCAGCAGGACCAGGAGCCACAGCCAAGCCATCGGTGCCAGCACACGTGGCAGTGCCAGGACCCGGGGTCACCTCCAGCACAGCCACCAGCGTTGTGCCCACAGCACCCACAGTGCCCCCGGCCCGGGGCTGATGTCACAGAGGGGCCGGTTCCGTGTGCTGGGCATGGCAGGGAGGGACACCGAGTCACAGAGCCAGGGAATGGTTTGGGTGGGAAGAGACTTTAACAACCACCCAGTGCCACCCCTGCCATGGGCAGGGACACCTTCCACTGGCCCAGGTTGCTCCAAGCCCTGTCCAGCCTGGCCTTGGACACTTCCAGGGATCCAGGGGCAGCCACAGCTTCTCTGGGCAACCTGGGCCAGGGCCTGCCCACCCTCCCAGCCAAGAATTCCTTCCTAACATCTGATCTAAATTTGCACTCCTTCTGCTTAAGGCCATTTCCCCCTTGTCCTGTCACTACATGCTCTTGTCCAAAGTTCCTCTCTGGCCTTCTTTTAAGCCCCCCTTAGGTACTGGAAGGGGCTCTAAGTTCTCCATGGAGTCTTCTCCAGGCTGACCAGCCCCAACTCTCTCAGCCTGTCATGCCCTTCTTCCCACCCTGCGTGAATATTTTAAATGTTGTGAGCCTTGCTGTAAAACAGTAGTGCACTGCTAGTTCACTACATTCTCCTTTTACATATGTTTATTTCCATCCATTCCAGAAAGGCACCTGACTTTATTCGAATACCTCAATAAATGAAAGTTTCATTTTTCTGCTCTGTAATTTGTTGAAGTAGTTTGTAGGAAGATGCCTGAGGGTAAAAAGATAACGATACTAAATTATAGGGGGAAATACAGTTGCTAACTCTGGATGGAACACAGTCAGTATTCCTGACCTCCCACACAGCACAATCCAACGGGGACTAAATGGAGGGTGGAGCAGAGTGGAGACCCCGTGGCTCTGTCAGAACCTTGCAGAGGAGGGAACTCGGTGGTACCTTGTAGCTGATCAGCTGCACAGCAGCTGGAAGCCAAGGCAGATAAAGGAAGATAAAGTCCTGCTGTGCAATTGGCAACCACGGTCAAATCCCTCTCCTCGACTGCCCGTGTCCCATCTCAAGGTTGTCTCAGGTACTGGGCAGAGGTGCCCATCCCCAAGGTATGACCACCCCTCACTGAGTGAGATGGATGACTAAAGTCACTCAGGCTCCACCTAAGCATAAATAAAAATTATTGAAGGGAGTTCAGAAGAAGTGGGGGAAGACTCCATTGTAACTTTGGGATCAGTCAGGGCTGAACCTGTCTCTGTGCCATGTGGGCCCATTGGGTAAGAACTGCACCCTGTGCCTGCTGAATCAGTAGCTCAGGGCAGCTTTTCTTAGGGATTAGAGCTTGTCTGAGCATTGCTTTGATTACATTTTTGAAGTTAGATACTGTCACCGGCAATTTTCAAGCCTTACAATTTATTAATAAAGAGGGTTATTCTGTCAACCATTCATGTGAGTTTATTAATAGAGGGTTATTCTCTCAACCCTTCATGTGAGTCCTTCATGGGGGCTGGCAGCCCCCAGAAGTGGGTGAAGGTGTGGAGACCCAAGAGGGGGTTTCTGTGTTTGGCATGTGACCCTAAACAAGTCAGTCAAACCCCCCCTAACTCTCAGGTTTAGTTATAATTTAGTACCAGGCCTAGTGAACTGCTCGGTGAAGGGTCCCCATAACGGGACACTGACTGACGGGTCGGGCACAAGGGGCTCGGCTTTCCTGGGGCACCAACAGACCAATCAGACATTGGGGGTTTGGGAAATCTCCCCTTTTCACATGGCAGTTATTCAGAATCTTTGGGGAGATACACCTCCTGTTTGTAGTTTTGTTCTAACCACTTTGAATTTTAGTCAGTGTTAAATCTAGGGCCCATGAGCCTTTACAGTCTGGCATTTTTCTTGCAGAAGAAAGAAGAGCTTTTTGGGTTTCTTTGTAGATTCAGGAAATGGAATGTTAAATACCTAAATACAGAATATTTTTCCAGTGGTCAGATCATGCTCTATGTATTTTAAAAATTTTCTTCCCAATATCCCATCTAACCCTGACATTATTACACCCTGACATTAGTAAAACCCCCCAATCCTCTAGATGTTAGAAAAATATGAAAATTAATAGTATCACCTGAGGATTGGGACTGTGATATTTGGGAAAGCCCAGATGAAAATGCTGGTGAGGCAGAATGGGACTCGGATGAAACAACTGAACCCCCACCTCCTAGAGAGGAAGAGGTTCCAGACTTAAAAACAAGACCCATAATTAAGACCAAAGTGCCCGAAGGACCCCAAGGAGGTCAGAAGAGGAACATGGTCAGAACCCCTCCCTGGGACTCCCCTGCAACTGGCAAATCTACAGGAAAAGTATGGACAAACCCAGGGCAGTCAGGGGAAATGAGAAGAACAAAAAGCCTCCACAGGAATGACACCCCCCAGCCCTTGGAAACACGAAAGGGGAAAACCCACCAAGCGCTGGGCGACCCTTGGGCCTTCTCACCAGGCACATCATGACTTATCAGTGGGCAGGCCCTGTGATGGTTTCAGTCTAGGCCTTCCTGGAAACCAGCTTGTAACCAGGAAGGAACTGGGAAGGTGACCAAGGAAGTATTCCATGCTATTCCTTTACGTAACCTAGGGTATAAATAAGGCTTTGATAAGAGAGTTCGCTCTCTTCTCTTCCGGCGAGGTTGGAGAACGGTGGTCCCTGTCTGGGCCTGGCTTATCTGGAGCTGAGGCCTACAGTAACTGCTGTTATCGGCCACGCGTGAGGGGGGAGTGCTGGGCCGTGTCCAGACGTACTGCTTTCTTTCAAGGGAAGTGGTGAGCTCTTGCCAATCCTTCAGCTTTGCTGGGTTTTTAGATTGTGTAGATCTGTTTTATTATTTGTCCCTTTTCACCCTATTTTATCCTTTTCCCTTCTCCCTTCCCCCCTCTTCCCTTCGACTTCGGGAAGCTATTTGGGGTCATAGATTCATATATATAATTCTCATTGTATATCTCTGTTTTATACATAATATATATATATATATTGGCTAGAACTTTGGCTGCCTGGTTTTTCGGGTTTTTTTCCTTCCCTCTCTGGGAAGGAGACCCTGTTGTCGAGTTTCGGAGATTTGGCAGGAAGCCAACTCCAAACTTGCACAGGCCCCTTAACTATTTACCAGTAGGACCTAGAAACAACCTGTCCTAGTTAGGACAGCTGAGATCAGTTCATCATGGTGGGTGTAACCCAAAACTGTATTCTATAGCCTTCCATGTCATTTCCCAGAAACTAGACTATTGTTGTCAATAGACTATTCGCACCTTCTGCCCATAGAGCATGGTGGGTGTAACCCAAAACTGTATTCTATAGCCTTCCATGTCATTTCCCAGAAACTAGACTATTGTTGTCAATAGACTATTCGCACCCTCTGCCCATAGAGCCTGACTCCTCAGGCTATAAACTAGGTGTTAAGAGGCCTGTGAGATAGGAGGATGTTTCTGTCCTCACACCCTTTGTGGAACTCCCTGCCCTGAGGGGAGCACTGAACATTCCTGCCTGAACTGGAGGATATATAATCTTGGAGTTTTGGAACATTTTTCAACCCACTCGTGGGATCCAGAGGACGGCTGCATCTCATCGCTCTTAACCAGACTTAGACCACCACTGGACTGCGATCACCAGTTCTGGCCAGACTGCAGCAGCTCTCCCACCAGCAGGTTCTTCCCCTCTCCCTTTACTTTGGACTCAAACGGGGCCCAAGGAACACCACTTTGTTCAGGCCCCAGGGCACTGGGTTATACATTTGGGTTTTTGTGGGTTGAGACCAATTGTTTGTTTGTATTATTGTACTTACTGTATTATTTTAATAAATTGTTATTCTGACTTATAATCTCTCCTTTGAGTTGAGTTCATTCCCCCTGCTGGTTAACTTTTAAACCAGCACACAACCTTTGAATTTTCTGATTTATACAGGAGCTCAAATACCTCTGATCATCTAGAAAATTAAACTTAATTTTTCAAAGAACAAGGATGTGTTTAATGGGATTCAACAGGTAGAGTATTAAATGTTATACTGCCAGGGTCTGTTTATGGTTACCTGGGGGGAAATGGATGTCCTCACACACATTTGCAATCACAGATCATTTTTGGACATGATATCCTTAAAGGAAAATTTTGGCAATTGCCCAACGGGAATGTTTGTCATTCGGGTCCACAAAAAAACCTCCATATAGTAGATTTTCTGGAAAAAATAGAAAAATTAATCTATTAAAAATGGCTCCAGTTTTACCTGCTTTGGCTGTGACTAATATCAAACAGTGCCCTATTCATCCTGCAGTCAAACAAGGGATAAATAAAGTAATTAAAAATTTAGAACGAAGGGATATTATATTTAGGATGCACTCCTCATACAACTCTCCTGTTTGGCCAGTGAGGAAACTGGGTGGGAGTGGTGTTTGACAACTGACTGTCAGGGGCTGACACAGGACCACCCAGTGCAGTGTCCCAAGCACTGGCAGTCTCACAGCAGCTGAACATGCAGGGTGGCAGTTCTGGGTGTAAAAGGTCTGTTCTTCATGGGGCCACTTCGGGAGGGAGATAAACCCGAATTTGCATTTCCCTGGGAGGGAACCCAGTACACCTTTAATCATCTGCCCCGAGGGTGTAAACACTCACCTGCAGCTGCTCACAGTGCTTCAGCTGAACTCTTCAACAAACAGAAATCCTGAAAGGAGTACAAATCCATCACTAAAATGATGGTGTGTTGACAGGAGGTGAAGAGGAAAGTGCAGTAAGAACAACAGCACAAGATATATAGAATAAATTAAATGAGGAGGTGACAGAAGTGCCCTCTGCCAAATGCCAAGACCCCTCTGAAGAGGTGACATTCCTGGGAACCTGGTGGATTGCAGGTCAGGCTGTAATCCTGCATGAAACCATTACAAAATTGGATGCCATAGGCACTCCTACTACTAGAAAGGAACTTCAAGAAATCTTGGGTACCTTAGGATACTGCAGAAATCATGTTCCTGGGTTTTCTATGACCCTTGTATGCATTAATGAGGCAAAAAACAGACCTGGAAGTGGCTTGATAGTAACAAACAGGCTTTGCAAACACTGATAGAAGAGCTAAATACATATCAGTCACTTGGGCCAGTTCACTCCAGTTATCCTATAACAGCTGAATTGGGTTTTGCTGAAGAGGGGACTTGCTGTAATATGTTCCAGAAAGGCACAAATGGACACAAATGGCCCTTAGGGTTCTGTTCCATAGCATTAAAATACACTGAAAAAAGATACTGGGAAAGGGGATTATTATCTCTGACCCGAGCTCTTAAATAGAAAAAATTAACCAGCATCAGCCTTGCAAGTCCAAGGACCTTTCAGCCTGTCAGCCAGTGTTAGGAAGGGTGGTGCTCCACCAGGTGGGACTGCACAGAGACCAGCAGCACACAGATGGTGTGCCTGTGTCTCATGAGTCACAGATCAAGTGGATATAACTGAAGGGCTGACAGAACCTTCCAAATTACAATGCCTGTGCCCCCAGACATGCTGGCTCTGCACCAGCCACATAAAGAGTCCTGTACTTGGTGCTCCTGCACTTACATCAGACTCTGAAGTTAAAGGTGTCTGGTCTACTGAGGCCTCAGCCAAGCACACTGGTGGGAAATGGAAGTACAGAGCAGCTGCTCTTGATGTTCAGACAGGAAGGGAAGCAGCAGCAGGAATGGGAAGTGCACAGGTGGGAGAGCTGAAAGCTGCACTGCTGGCAGTGAAAGAGAAGGCAAGGACAGTGTGTGTTGACTCCTGTGCAGTCTGGGCCAGTGCCACACAGTGGTTGTGTCAGTGGGAAGCTTTAGCCTGGTGAGTGAATGGAAAAGAGGTTTGGAAGAAGGAAGGTTGGAAGTGGTGGTTGTTACAGGCTCAATGCCCACCAGTCCACAGAGATGGGTAAAAGCTCGTGCCAGGGATCAAACCTTACAGACTTACTGGAACAACCAGCTGGATCAGATGACAAAAATTAAAGAGATAAGAACTGATCTGTTGGAAGATCCTCAGCACTGGTACCAGCTGGGCAAGCAGCTACACTGTAAATTGGGGCAAACTGGCCAGGGAGCTTTAGTTTTTGCAGCACAAAGTAGAGGGTGGCCATCCAGAATGATTTGTAAAGACATTCTCACACAATGTCCCCAGTGCCAGTTGAGACTTGGACAAAATCACCCAGCCCAGGCACTGCCTTTACATATCAAAAGCAACGAAACACTCTGCTCCACTTGGCGAATTGATTATATTGGCCCTCTGGGGACATCCAGTGGCTGCGGGGACACACCGACAGCTGTGGGAGGGGTCTCTGCGCTGTCACTGCCACTTAAAGCAGACGTGCTGATGCCAAAGCTACTATTTTGGGACTCAGTAGCTGGTTTTCCAGTCTCCCTGTCCCAGACTGTACAAAGTGACAATGGATCACAATTCAGCAGTGTGATGGGACAAGACTGGGCCATAAGGGAAGGTATCAAACAAGTTTTCCACACACCTTGTTATCCCCAAGCAAATGGGATTGTGGAGCTGGAAATGGTTTGCTGAAAGGCTCCCTTAGGCCACGTGAATCTGAATGGGATAAAAGATTACCAGATAAATATATATATAAATATATATATATCAGATAAATAACTAATATGGACCAATGGGTAGAAAAAATACACTGTATCCTCGAGCAAGTGAAAAGGGGTGGAGAACATCACCAGTGGGATGACTTGTTTGGATGGTCCCCAAGCACAGCAGACTTTCTGAATTTAATGTTGCTGTAATATTGTTATTAATCAGAATGTCTTTTTATTAGTAGTCATTGTATATATGTGTCATACCTATTCCAACAAATGAGGATACTGACCATTCCAGAAGTGCATAAAATTGAAAAAACAGAATCAATAGCTAGTTCTATATTATACTCAGTTCAATAGTGCCAACTCCAACTGATTTTTCTAAGAATTTTGTATGTAAAAGTGTAATGTGTGATGATAATATAGCTAACACTCTTTTAAACTTACATGAGTTAAGATAAAATAGTAAAACTCAGGAGCTTGATGTGTCTCAACATGGTTGACAATAATGTACACATATGCAGTGGGTGCTTTTATAGGACAAGGCAGGAGGTACCTGCATTCCAGGCACCAGCCTGGCTCATCACCCCGAATCAACGTCCTGGTAGTGAGGCAGAGATTTGGCAGATAAGCTGCTAAACTGACCTGGAGACACGGGACTGACAGTCAGTCACTTTATACTATAAAAGGCCAGTCCACTTTCATGTGATCAGATTCTTCTAACATACTCTTCTTGCAGTATGTGTGGAGTCTTCTCCCTTGTAATGGGGACAACCCTTCAAGGATTCTCCTCAAGGTTGAGAGAAAGAGATCTGCCCACAAGCACTGGTGTGGTGAGTTACACTGATCTCTAATGACTGTTTCTTTTTGCTAGCTTTAATATAATTGCCTTGACATAGTGCACTATACTACGCACTACCAGTAGTTTTAGTTTTTATATTGTGTAGTAAATAATTGTTATTAATATCTTTTGTATATCTGTCATAATAAATAATTCCTTTTATATAAATATACCCAGTTTGCCATCTTTAGTCCTGTGGGACAAAGTTGTACTTACATTGCTGACAAAGTCTGGGGCTAAGATGGGATCCAGCCACCCCCAGGCTCCTCTCTGAGGAGTTTAGAAAGCCAGGGGGTCCTTTCTTCAACTCAAGAGGAGGGCTTCTCCAACAAACTTTGTCTAAAGCCCCACTCCTACCTGTGACAGTCACTCCACCACCTCCCTGGGCAGCCCATTCCAATACCTAACCCTCCTTTCTGTGCAGAAATTACTCCTCATGTCCAGCACCCCCAGGTCCTTCTCTGCCAGGCCACTTTCCAGCCCCTCTGCCCCAGCCTGGAGCTGCAGGGGGTTGTTGTGGCCAAAGTGCAGGACCCAGCACTTGTTCTTGTTGACCTTCAGCCCGCTGGTCTCAGCCCGTGGATCCAGCCTGTCCAGGTGTCTCTGCAGAGCCCTCCTGCCCTCCAGCAGATCCACATCCCCCCAGCTCGGTGTTGTGCAGTTTGCTAATGGTGGACTGCATATCCTCATCCAGACCACCAGTAAAGAAATTAAACAGGGCTGGGCCCAGCGCTGATCCCTGGGGGACACCACTAATGCCCGGATGCCAAGTGGATGCAGCACCACTCCCCCATCCCTGGGCCCTTAACCCAGCACAGTGTCCCTGTCCAAGCCGTGGCTGCAGCTTTTCCAGGAGTGTGCCATGGGAGACAGTGCCCAAGGCTCTGCTGAAGTCCAGGCAGACACATCCACAGCCTTCCCTCACCCACTGGGTGGGTCAGCTGGTCCCAGAAGATCAGGTTGGTCAGGCAGGACCTGCCCTTCCTGAGCCCGTGCTGGCCGGGTGTGCTGGCAGGGGTTAATTTTGCAGCAGGCAGGAGGGGCACAGCCAGGGCCCCTGTGCTGGCAGGGGTTAATTTTGCAGCAGGTAGGAGGGGCACAGCCAGGGCCCCGGGGTCGTTCTGTACCACTCAGGGGGGTCTTGTCTGGTCTTTAACAGCTGGCACAGGGTGTGGCTGGGTGGGACCAGTTTGACCAGAACAACGACCTGTGAATTGCTTCCTGTCTTGTACACTGTTATTGGATTGTTGTTACTGTTCCTTTTCTTATCTCATCGCTGCTTCCAGTCACCTGTGTGTGACACCTGTATGTGACACGTGTGTGTGACACGTGTGTGTGACACCTGTGTGACACCTGTGTGTGTGACACGTGTGTGTGTGACACCTGTGTGTGTGACACGTGTGTGTGTGACACCTGTGTGACACCTGTGTGTGACACCTGTGTGTGACCCCTGTGTGTGACACCTGTGTGTGACCCCTGTGTGTGTGACACGTGTGTGTGACACCTGTGTGTGTGACACCTGTGTGTGTGACACATGTGTGTGACACCTGTGTGTGTGACACATGTGTGTGACACCCGTGTGTGACCCCTGTGTGTGACACCTGTGTGTGACACCCGTGTGTGACACCCGTGTGTGACCCCTGTGTGTGACCCCTGTGTGTGTGACACCCGTGTGTGACACCTGTGTGTGTGACACCTGTGTGTGACACCCGTGTGTGTGACACCTGTGTGTGTGACACATGTGTGTGTGACACCTGTGTGTGTGACACCCGTGTGTGACACCTGTGTGTGTGACACATGTGTGTGACACCTGTGTGTGTGACACCCGTGTGTGTGACACCTGTGTGTGTGACACCTGTGTGTGACACCTGTGTGTGTGACACATGTGTGTGACACCCGTGTGTGACCCCTGTGTGTGACCCCTGTGTGTGTGACCCCTGTGTGTGTGACACCTGTGTGTGTGACACCTGTGTGTGTGACACGTGTGTGTGACACCTGTGTGTGTGACACCTGTGTGTGTGACCCCTGTGTGTGTGACACCTGTGTGTGACACCTGTGTGTGACACCTGTGTGTGACACCTGTGTGTGTGACACCTGTGTGTGTGACACGTGTGTGTGACCCCTGTGTGTGTGACACCTGTGTGTGACACCTGTGTGTGTGACACCTGTGTGTGTGACACGTGTGTGTGACACCTGTGTGTGTGACACCTGTGTGTGACACCCGTGTGTGACACCTGTGTGTGACACCCGTGTGTGTGACCCGTGTGTGTGTGACACATGTGTGTGACACCTGTGTGTGTGACACCTGTGTGTGACACCTGTGTGTGACACCCGTGTGTGACACCCGTGTGTGACACCTGTGTGTGTGACCCCTGTGTGTGACACCCGTGTGTGTGACACCTGTGTGTGTGACACGTGTGTGTGACACCTGTGTGTGTGACACCTGTGTGTGACACCTGTGTGTGTGACCCGTGTGTGTGTGACACCTGTGTGTGTGACACCTGTGTGTGTGACCCCTGTGTGTGACACCTGTGTGTGTGACACATGTGTGTGACACCTGTGTGTGACACCTGTGTGTGTGACACCTGTGTGTGACCCCTCTGTGTGTGACACCTGTGTGTGTGACCCCTGTGTGTGTGACACATGTGTGTGTGACCCCTGTGTGTGTGACACATGTGTGTGACACCTGTGTGTGACACCTGTGTGTGTGACCCCTGTGTGTGTGACACATGTGTGTGACACCTGTGTGTGTGTGACACCTGTGTGTGACCCCTCTGTGTGTGACACCTGTGTGTGTGACACCTGTGTGTGACACCTGTGTGTGTGACCCCTGTGTGTGTGACACCTGTGTGTGTGACCCCTGTGTGTGTGACACCTGTGTGTGTGACACCTGTGTGTGACACCTGTGTGTGTGACCCCTGTGTGTGTGACACCTGTGTGTGTGACACATGTGTGTGTGACCCCTGTGTGTGTGACACCCGTGTGTGACACCTGTGTGTGTGACATGTGTGTGTGACACCTGTGTGTGTGACCCGTGTGTGTGTGACACCTGTGTGTGACACCTGTGTGTGTGACCCCTGTGTGTGTGACATGTGTGTGTGACACCTGTGTGTGTGACCCGTGTGTGTGTGACACCTGTGTGTGACACCTGTGTGTGTGACCCCTGTGTGTGTGACACATGTGTGTGACACCTGTGTGTGACCCCTGTGTGTGTGACACCTGTGTGTGTGTGACACCTGTGTGTGACCCCTCTGTGTGTGACACCTGTGTGTGTGACCCCTCTGTGTGTGACACCTGTGTGTGTGACCCCTGTGTGTGTGACACCTGTGTGTGACACCTGTGTGTGTGACCCCTCTGTGTGTGACACCTGTGTGTGTGACCCCTGTGTGTGTGACACCTGTGTGTGACACCTGTGTGTGACACCCGTGTGTGACACCTGTGTGTGTGACACCTGTGTGTGTGACACGTGTGTGTGACACCTGTGTGTGTGACACCCGTGTGTGTGACCCCTGTGTGTGTGACACCTGTGTGTGACACCTGTGTGTGACACCCGTGTGTGACACCCGTGTGTGACACCTGTGTGTGACCCCTCTGTGTGTGACACCTGTGTGTGTGACATGTGTGTGTGACACCTGTGTGTGTGACACCTGTGTGTGACACCCGTGTGTGTGACCCGTGTGTGTGTGACACATGTGTGTGACACCTGTGTGTGTGACACCTGTGTGTGACACCCGTGTGTGACACCTGTGTGTGTGACACATGTGTGTGTGACACCTGTGTGTGACACCTGTGTGTGTGACCCGTGTGTGTGTGACACCTGTGTGTGACACCTGTGTGTGTGACACCTGTGTGTGACACCCGTGTGTGACACCCGTGTGTGACACCTGTGTGTGACACCTGTGTGTGTGACACGTGTGTGTGACACCTGTGTGTGTGACACCTGTGTGTGACACCCGTGTGTGTGACCCGTGTGTGTGTGACACCTGTGTGTGACACATGTGTGTGTGACCCCTGTGTGTGTGACACATGTGTGTGACACCTGTGTGTGTGTGACACCTGTGTGTGACCCCTCTGTGTGTGACACCTGTGTGTGTGACACCTGTGTGTGACACCTGTGTGTGTGACCCCTGTGTGTGTGACACCTGTGTGTGTGACCCCTGTGTGTGTGACACCTGTGTGTGACACCTGTGTGTGACACCTGTGTGTGTGACCCCTGTGTGTGTGACACCTGTGTGTGACACCTGTGTGTGTGACCCCTGTGTGTGTGACACATGTGTGTGACCCCTGTGTGTGTGACCCCTGTGTGTGTGACACATGTGTGTGACCCCTGTGTGTGTGACACATGTGTGTGTGACACCTGTGTGTGACCCCTGTGTGTGTGACACATGTGTGTGACACCTGTGTGTGTGACACCTGTGTGTGACCCCTCTGTGTGTGACACCTGTGTGTGACCCCTCTGTGTGTGACACCTGTGTGTGTGACACGTGTGTGTGACACCTGTGTGTGACACCTGTGTGTGTGACCCCTGTGTGTGTGACACCTGTGTGTGTGACCCCTGTGTGTGTGATACCCGTGTCCGTGCCCACCCAGCTGTGTGTCCCCCAGCACTGCCCCCTCAGGCCTCCCTGTGATCTGGGTCACCCCCCAGGTGCCACTCCCATCCCAGGGGCACAGGCTGTGGGGGCAGGCAGGAAGGTGGGGGCCGGGGGTCTCCATGGGGCACAGGGGTTCGTCCCTGCTGTTCCCCCCGGGTTAGGGGTCTTGGGGGGAGTCAGGGTGCCCCTGTGCCCGTGGGTCTGGGACCCCCAGATGTGGTGTCCCTGTTCCTTCCCCGTGGCCCACAGCATGTCCCTCCTCCATCCCTGTCCCTGTGCCACATACCCATGCCCCTCCTGCTCCTGTCCCCCCCGTGCCCCACTGTGTGTCCCTGTGCCCCACAGCGTGTCCCTACCGTGTCACTGTCACCCCCTGTGCCCCACTGTGTGTCCCTGTGCCCCACAGTGTGTCCCTACAGTGTCACTGTCACCCCCCGTGCCCCACAGCGTGTCACTGTCCCACCCGTGCTCCAGAGCATGCCCTTGTACCACACCCCCGTGCATCCCCCCGCCCCTTCCTGTCCCCCTCCATGCCTCACAGTGTGTGTCCCCCCCCCGGTCCCTGTCCCCTGTGTGTCCCCCCCACGTCCCCCAGTGCCCCACAGAGCAGAGCCGATGACAAGTGGTGTCAGTACATGTTGGGGGCGCGGGGAGGACACACAAGGGGGGATACAAATGTCACTGGGAGGGCAATAAATACCAGACCCCCCCGCGGGGCTCTGCCAGGGCACAGGGGGCTGAGGAAGGGCTGGTGACAAGGGATTGTGACAAGGTCACGGTGACAACTCCCGGTGTCCTTGGGGTGTCCCTGCCCCCCCTCCCCGCTCTCCCTCCCTGCCCGCGGGCGGGATCCAGCAGGATCCGGTGGTGGCACTTCCCCATCACGGGACACGGCTGAGACACCGTCACAGGGCACCCACGGGGCCCCCCGGCCCCCTCAGAGACACACTAGGGTCCCTCTTGTCGCCCCCAGACCCGTGGGACACCCTCAGGGACCCTCTGTCACCCCCAAGGAGCCCCCAAGCAGCAGCCTGGGGTGGGCTGGGGACCCCGTGGGGTGGGGACCAGCAGACATGGGGCACAGGCCCCCAGGAACCCCCAGGTGGGTTTCCCTGTCGTGGAGACCCCGTGGGATGCCAGGGGCTGTTTTGGGGCACCAGGTGGGGTCTGTTGCAGCTCATCGGGAGTGAAGAGGTCAGGGGGGGCTGGGGAGGTGCCAGGGGCTGTGTGGGGGTGCTGAAGGGGTCCTGGGGGTGCCCATCACAGGTGGTCGGGCACGAGGAGGCCACAAGCGCAGCACAGAGGGGCAGTTTGGGGGGCTGAGGGGGTTTGAGGATACTGGGGGGGTACCAGGGGTACTGTTTGTGGTTTGGCGGTCCAGAGGATGTTCAGGAGGGGTCCTGTGGCATTTGGAGGTACCAGGGAGGGGTTTGGGGGTCCCGGGGAGGCTGGAGGTACCGAGGGGGGCCGGGGGGCTTTGGAGGTATGGGGGGGCTGGGGGGTCCTGGGGCTCTATCGCAGCTCGTCAGGAGCAAAGAGCCCGCGGGCGCGGCGCAGCACCGAGTCCCGGGCCGGGTCGTACGGGTGGTCCTTGGAGGGGATCTCGAGCACCGCGGGCAGCGCCCGGGCGTGGGCTGCGACCGCCGGCCGGATCTGCTCCGCCAGCGCCTGCGAGATCAGGATCATCCCCACGTCCTCCCGCGCCAGGAAACCCCTGGAACAGGGAAACGGAGGGTCGGGGGGGCACAGAGAACCTCACCCACGGATGGGGACCCCAGCGCGGTGGTGGGACAGGGGATTCCGGGATTCCTTGTATCCCCTGATCCCCCCAAGCACCCCTGGGACCCCCCCCCGACACTCCTGATATCCCTCTGACACCCCCCGAGGGGCTCCTGGGACCTTCCAGACCCCAAATCCCTCCCATACCCTCCTGAGACCCCCAACCCCTCACCCGAGACTCCTGGGTCCCCTCTCCAACTGCTCCAGACCCCCCCGAACTTCTGGGATCCCCTAGACTCCAAAATCCGCCCAGACCCTCCTCAAGGACCACTGAGACCCCCTCCAGGAACCACCCCAGGGACCCCTCGGACCCCCCAGCCCCTCCTGAGCCCACTCAGAGCCCACCCAGAGCCCCCCGGGACGCCCTCGTGCCCCCCACCGAAAGGTCTCCTCGATCTCGGCCAGGCTCGTCTCCTTCTCCACCACCAGGAAGTTGGGCCGCCGGTGCTTGTCCAGCTCGCCGATGCCGCCCAGCAGGAACCCGGTCACGGTGTCCTCATCGCCCATCACGGCGATCAGCTTCCCGCGGCCCGCCATGCCCGGGCCGCGCCACGACCGGGGCCCGCCGGGGTCGGGACCCTCCGAGAGCCGCCGCCGGGACCCGCCGGGATCGGGACCCTCCGGCAGCCGCCGCCGGGACCGAGATCGGGATCGGGACCGACCGGGAGCGACCGGAACCCGCCGGGAGCCGCCGCCGCCGCTTCCGGGTCCCGCCGCCGCCGTGCTGGACACGCCCCCCAGCTCGCCCCGCCCACCACCGCCCCGGGAACTCGACACTCCGCCCCCCCGCCGGTGAGCTCCGCCCCCCCTCCGCCGGTGAGTTCCGCCCCCTCCGCCGGTGAGCTCCGCCCCCTCCGCCGGTGAGCTCCGCCCCTGCCGCTCCGGCCCTGCCCCTCCGGTAACGCCCCCGGTAACGCCCCCCGGCCCTGCCGGCCCCGCCCCGCCCGCGCTGGCCCCGCCCCTCGCGGCCGAGGCCGCGCGCACGCGCAGTGCGCCGTGCCCTTGAGGGGACGCGGGGACTCCGCGGGCACAGCGCCCCCTGCCGGACAGCACGGGCACCGCGGGGCGCCCCCGACACCTGTCCCGGATCCCCCGGGACCCCCCAGGACCCCCCGGCTCCCGCCGTCCTGCCAGGGCCCCCGCCGGGACCCCCTCGGGACCCGGTCATTCTGCCCCAGACCCCCCGCACCTCAGTGTCCTGCTCCGGACCACCCCGTCCCGTCCCCCCCACATCATGGCCCCGCCATCACTCAGACCGCTCTTTCTCTCCCAGTGCTTTATTGACGGGCCCGGGCCCCCCGGCGGCTCGGGGGCCGTGGGGGGTCTCAGGCGGCGGTGACGCGGAAGGGGCTCCCCGGCACGTCGCGGTCGCCCCAGCGCAGCAGCAGCACGTACTCGCCCCGCTCGCGCACGCTGTAGGTCACCGTGTACACCCGGTTCCCCTCGTGCTTCACGTGCACCTCCTCGCACGGGGCCTTGGGGCCGTGCACCCCCACCAGCAGCATGTTTGTGCCTGGGGGGACAACAGGGGGTGACATCCCGGCCTGAGACCCCCCCACTGCATCCCATACCTTCCATTGCATCCCACAGCCCCCATTGCATCCCACACCTTCCACTGCATCCCACAGCCCCCATTGCATCCCATACCTCCCACTGCATCCCACAGCCCCCATTGCATCCCATACCTCCCACTGCATCCCACAGCCCCCATTGCATCCCACAGCCCCATTGCATCCCAGACCCCCCACTGCATCCCACAGCCCCCACTGCATCCCACACCTTCCACTGCATCCCACAGCCCCCATTGCATCCCAGACCCCCCACTGCATCCCACACCTTCCACTGCATCCCACAGCCCCCATTGCATCCCAGACCCCCCACTGCATCCCATACCCCCCACTGCATCCCACAGCCCCCATTGCATCCCATACCTCCCACTGCATCCCACAGCCCCCATTGCATCCCAGACCCCCCATTGCATCCCACAGCCCCCATTGCATCCCAGACCCCCCACTGCATCCCAGACCCCCCACTGCATCCCACAGCCCCCACTGCATCCCACAGCCCCCATTGCATCCCAGACCTTCCACTGCATCCCACAGCCCCCATTGCATCCCAGACCTCCCACTGCATCCCACAGCCCCCATTGCATCCCAGACCCCCCACTGCACCCCACACCTCCCACTGCATCCCACAGCCCCCATTGCATCCCAGACCCCCCCACTGCATCCCACAGCCCCCATTGCATCCCAGACCCCCCACTGCATTCCACAGCCCCCATTGCATCCCAGACCCCCCACTGCATCCCACAGCCCCCATTGCATCCCAGACCCCCCCACTGCATCCCACAGCCCCCATTGCATCCCAGACCCCCCTCTGCATCCCACAGCCCCCATTGCATCCCATACCTCCCACTGCATCCCAGACCCCCCACTGCATCCCATACCTCCCACTGCATCCCACAGCCCCCATTGCATCCCAGACCCCCCCACTGCATCCCATACCTCCCACTGCATCCCACAGCCCCCATTGCATCCCAGACCCCCCCACTGCATCCCATACCTCCCACTGCATCCCACACCCCCCACTGCACCCCAAACCCTGCCACTGCACCCCAATCCCCCCCCACACCCCCACCAGCAGCATGTTTGTGCCTGGGGGGGCACAGGAGGGGTCACCCTGAGCTTGAGACCCAAGAGCCCCCCACTGCACCCCAAACCCCAACACTGCACCCAAGTTCCCCCCCTAGGAGCCCCCGGACCCCCCTACTGACCCCCATCTCCCCCCCAGGCCCCCCGCCCCCTCACCGGCCTTGCTGCAGTCCACTGTGAAGTGGTTCTTGTGGCCCAGGCGGGCGGTCGCCAGCCCCGGCCCTCGGGCCACCACTTGCCCTGCGTCCGACGGGGCCTTGGTGACCCCCCCAAAGGCGGGGGGGCCCCGCGAGCCCGCCCGTGCCACCGGCTCCACCAGCACCGTCGAGGTCTCATGCAGGCTGTGCCCCCCCGACAGCCGTGGGCCTGGGGAGCACAGGGGGGACACCGTCAGCCCCCGCCATGGGGACACCCCCCCGCCACACCGTGCTGGGGGGTCACAGCGACACCTTCCAGGGACAACCCATCATGTCACCCTGGGGCTCTTTCACCATGTCACCCAACCCCAGGACCCCCTACACCACCGCCCTGGGGACCCCCCATCGTGTCCTGCGGGGACTGCCTGTCACACCACCCTGGGAACACCCTCGTTCATGTCACTCTGGGGATCCTGCCACCTCCCTGCCACCCCCGTCATGCCCATCATTGACCCTTGTCACTCCACACTGGGGACCCCCGAATTCCCCCCCAGATCCCCTTCATCCATCCCCCATCCCCATGTCCCCCCTGGCCGTACCGGTGACCTTGGCCTTGAAGGGGCTGCCCACGATGTGGTGGGGGCCCCCATACTTGATGGAGATGAGGTAGTTGCCAGGGGCCATGGGGGTGTAGGTGACGCGGTGGCCCTCGGGGACCTCAGTGCAGTCCAGCTCCACCTTGGAGGGGCCGTCGATGGTGACAGCCAGTGCCCCTGCCCCTGCATTGGCCGTCTGCACCAGGAACTCCGAGGGCACCCCTGGGACACAGGAGACACGAGGATGGCACCATGGGGGGGACACCGTGACCCCATTGTGGCCACCACCCATGGCCACATCCCCATCATGGCAATTCCTGTGGCCACATTTCCACTACCGCCGACATGGCCACATCTCCAGCATGGCCATCATCACAGCCACGGTGTTGACCATGGCCTGTCTCCATCACCACTCCATGGCCATGTCCCCATCCCCAGCCCCCTCCCACGGCCGTGTCCCTGTCCCCACAGCAGTGTCACCTGTGCGGCCGCCCTCGAGGCCAGGCCCGAAGGCAGTGACGAGCCCGGGGTCCCCGGCCTGGCTCTGCTCGCCCACGCGGATGTTGAAGGGGCTGCCGGGCACGTGGCGCCCGTTGAAGCGCAGGTCGATGGAGTGCACCCCGTTCTCACGCGGCAGGAACCCCAGCGCGTACCGGTCTGGGGGACACACACATGGCACCGTGACCTCGAGTCCCCATGTTCTGTATCCCCACACCCCGTGCCCCCACACCCAGTTTTCGCACAGCAGGAACCCCAGTGTGTGCTGGTCTGGGGGAACATCGTGTCACAGCAGCGTCCCCATGTCCCATATCCCTATGTCCTATGTCCCCGTGTCCCCATGTCCCTGTGTGTCCCCGTGCCCACACCCCCAGCATGTACCAGTCTGGGGGGACAGACTGGTGTGTCCTGTGTCCCCATGTCCCTCTGTCCCCATATACCTCATGTCCCCAAGCCCCACGTACCCACATCCCATGTCCCCTGTGTCCATCCCCCCCATCCCCAAGCCCAGTGTCCCCGCAGTGTCCCCGCAGTGTCCCCGCAGTGTCCCCTCACCGCTGTCCAGCTCAGACACGTAACACTCCTCCACCACCCCCGCGGGCGTGTGCACTTTGGCGTCGATGACACCGCGCGCCCCGTTCAGCTGCACCGCGAACGACGCCGGCTGGTTCACGGCCACCGTCTCCTGCGGGGACACCACGGTGCCATCAGAGACACAGGCAGGATGGGGGGCACCAGGGCAGAGGGGACACCGTGGGGCCCAGGGGTGACACAGGGGTGCCAGGTGGCCAGGAGTGACAGCAGGGAGGGTTCCAAGGGTGACGCGGGGGAGAGAGAGGTGGCCCCAGAGGGTCCCAAGGGTGCCACAGGAGACCCAAAGGAATGGGAGTCCCAAGGGTGCCACAGGGGCTCAGAGTGGCCCAGGGGTGACCTGGGGACCCAGGGAGTGTCTAGGAGCCCAGGGTGCCCCAGGGTGACACAGTGGGTGTCCCCAGTACCTGCAGGCTGGTGACAGTGAGGCGCCGGGCGTCGTCGGAGTGGGAGGCGACGGGGACGACAAAGGGGCTGTCGGGGATGTGCTCCTCGTTGAACTTGATGGACACTTCATAGTCACCTGGGGGACACGGGGACAGTCAGGCGGGGACCCCACACACCAGGGCCTCACACAAGGGGACCCCACACATAGGGACTGTGTCCCCTGCACCCTCCCTTGGGGACACCTGTGCACAGAGACATCTTTATGTGGGGACACCCTCACCTGGGGACACCTTCATACTTGGGGATACCTTTGCATGGGGGTCCCCCCTTGTACGAGGGTCCCACAGTCCTGGCCCCAGGCTGAGCACCCTTGGGGGGGGGCAGGTGCTTGGTGTGTTGGGGGTGTTGGGAGGCAGCCCCCTCTCACCTGGCTCCTGCACCAGGTAGGAGACACCACAGGAGCCGTCCTTGCGGTCCTCGAAGGAGATCTCTGCCTTGCTGGGCCCCTCGACGGCGATGGAGAGACCCCCCGCGCCCGCCTCGCGTGTCCAGATGCTGAACTCGGCTGAGGGGGGGGCACCAGGTCACCCCGGCCCCCAGTGGCACTCCAGGACAGTGACACCCGTCACAGACCTGCACCCACCCCCCCTGGCACCCAGATCCCCCATAGCACCCCCACATTGCCCCCACACCCAACTGTACCCAAATCCCCAAACACAGCACCCAGAGCCCCCCAATTTCACCAACATCCCCTCTACCCATAGTACACACCCCCCATCACCCAACAGCACCCAGACCCCCCACTGTCCCCACAACCCCAGCCCCACAATAGCACCAACCTCCCCATTGGCCTCCACACCTCCCTCATTGCCCCCCATCCCCATCACACCCAGACCCTCCCTATCTCCCCAGTTGCCCCAATGCCCCCCATGCCCCCATGCCTTCCCCATACCTGGCTGACCCCCCCGTACCTGGCAGACCCCCCATGCCAGGCAGAGCCCCCCCGTTCCTGGCAGACCCCCGTACCTGGCGTGCCAGCCACGGCGCGCTGAAGGCCGGTGCCCCCCGCGCGCACCTTGTGGGCACCGCCCTCTCCCAGGGGCCCCACGGTGAACTGGAAGGGGCTCCCGGGCACGTGCTGGCCCCGGAACTTGACGCTGACGGTGTGGGCGCCCGTCTCCTGGGGCACGAAGCGCACGCTGTAGACCCCCGCGGCCCCCGGCACCACCTCGGCCTCGCGCCGCTGCCCCGACGGGCTCAGCACCTGCGCCGTCAGCTCCTGCACCGACGCCTCGCCTGCGGGCACACATCTCATCACCCCGGGCACCTGGGCACCCCGGCACTACCTCAACATCACCCCATTACTGTGCCAATATGGCACCCCATCACTGGGGCATGTTGTCACCTGTCACCAGGGCACCTTGTCACCACATCACTCTATCCTTCTGTAAATCTGGCACCCGAACACTAGGGCACCCCAGCACCTCAGCACCATTGTCACCCTGTCACCGCATCACCCCACCACCCCATCACCAGGGCACCCTGGCACCCCAGCACTCAGTCACACTGTCACTGTCACCTCACCATCCTGGCCCCAGGGTGCCCTGACATCCAGACACCCACTAGAGCCCATGGGCACCCCCTGTGCCCTTTACACACAGGACACACATGCGCTTGCCAGCGTGCACATGCTCACACAAGCACATTCACATGTGAGTTTGCACACTCATGCCAAGGGCACACACAACCCTCTCAGCACGTGGGGACCTGCCATAAGCACACACACCTCGTGTGAGCACACACCCCGTGAGTACACACACCCTGTGAGTACACACACCCCGTGAGCAGCTGTGCACCCCCTGTGAGCACACACACATCCTTGTGAGCACACAAACCCCCTGTGAGCACACACACATCCCTGTGAGCACACACACATCCCTGTGAGCACACACACCCCCTGTGAGCACACACACATCCTTTTGAGCACACAAACCCCAAGAGCACACGCACTCCATGAGCACACACCACCCCAAGAGCAGCTGTGCACCCCCTGTGAGCACACACACATCCCTGTGAGCACACACACAGCCCCTGTGAGCACACACACAGCCCCTGTGAGCACACACACACCCCCTGTGAGCACACACACATCCCTGTGAGCACACACACAGCCCCTGTGAGCACACACACATCCCTGTGAGCACACACACACACCCTGTGAGCACACACACATCCCTGTGAGCGCACACACATCCCTGTGAGCACACACACATCCCTGTGAGCACACACACCGCTGTGCAAGGGCACTCCCACATGCAAGTGAGCTCAGCCCTCATGCAAGCCCACTGCCGTGCACAGCCAGCCCTCGTGCAAACCCAGTCCTGTGCAAACCCAGCCCTATGCAAACATACTGGTGCTCCCCTACACCCAGTCCTTGTGCAAACACTCTCCTGCACTCACACGCCCCTCTCACACACCCAGCCCTCGTGCAAGCCCAGTGTCCTGCCCCAGAGCACGTGGTCCTCGTGCAAACGCACCCGCGTGTGCCAGTGCAGCTGCCCCCCGTGCAGGCAGTGCACCCTGCTTACCCAGCCCCGTGCAGGCAGTGCCCTGCTCACCCAGTGCCCTGCTCACCCAGTGCCCTGCTCACCCAGTGCCCTGCTCACCCAGCCCCATGCAGGCAGTGCCCTGCTCACCCAGTGCCCTGCTCACCCAGTGCCCTGCTCACCCCCCCCCGTGCACCCCCAGCCCTGCAGCCACCCCGCTGCCCTCACAGCCCCCGTAGGACGCACCCTCGTGTGTGCGCGCAGGGGCCCCGAAGGCGCCGATGCCCTCGCGGGGCCCGAAGGCCCCGAAGGTGCCGAAGGGCTCCGGGGGGGCCCGGGGGAAGGCGCCGCCCACGCGGGTCGACTCCTCCACGTGCACCTCGCGCGTGGTCTCCCCGCCGCGCGTCTTGCTGATCTCGGTGCGCTCCGTGCGCGTGTACGTGTGGCTGCTGCGCGTGAACGTGCGCGTCAGCCGCTCCTGCGCCGACACCATCTGGAACCAGTTCCCTGGGGAACGCCCCGCGGGGACACGGGCGGACAGCGGGGACACACAGGGACAGCGGGGGCACGGGGGGACCACGTGGACACGGAGGGGACCACAGGACGTGGGCACAGGGAGGGAGGACAGAAAGGTGCCCAGAGGAGTGGTGGGGACATGGGGATGTGGATGGACACAGGGTTGGATGAACGCGGGGATGGATGTAGGGATGGGTGGAGACATGAACAGGTGGAGATAGGGATGGTCACAGGGATGGAGACAAGGATGGACACAGGGATGATGGAATCATGGTGGGTGCAGACACGGGTGGCACAGGGATGGAAGTAGGGGTTGGTGCAGGGAGGGATGGACACGGGGATGGATGTAGGGATGGTTGCAGTGATGTACGGAGCCATGGGTGGATGAAGCCAGGGATGGACAAAGGATGTGGATGGAGGTACCGGTGAGTGGTGGCACACCCGGAGGGACGCACGGACACAGGCGCAGGCGCACGGAAGGACACGGACACAGACACACAGCGGGAAGAGAAGGAAGAAAGAGGGAGAAGTCAGAGCTGGAATGGCTGAGAGGCATCTCAGCCCACGGAGGAGGAGGAGGATGGAGGATGAAGGAGAAGAGGAGGAGGAGGAGGAGGAGGAGGAGGAAGGCCAAGCCTACCTGGGATTTTGAGGTTGAGGTCACAGGTGCTGCCCACGGTGGCGATGGAAGGTGCCTGCCGCCGGCGCGTGATGCTCTCCTTCATCCGGCCCTCACCCGTCACCTTCACTGTGAAGGGGCTCCCTGCAGGAGAAGGTCACCTCAGGAAGCTGTCACCCCTCCGGGGGTCCCAGTGCCCTGCACTGCACCCCTGTGCCCCCCCTCGTCCCCCTGGCCCCACCTGGAACATGTTTGTCGGCAAACTTAATGTTGATGATGTAGTTGCCGGGCTCAGTGGGGCAGTAGGTGACCTTGCAGGTGCCATCCTCCACATCCTCACAGTTGATGTCCACCTTGCTGGGGCCCTCGATGGACAGGCCCAGCCCGCCATAGCCTGGGCGACCACAGGGACACACTCAGAGGTGTCCCATGGTGGCTCTCCCTGTCCTGGAAATGGCCACGCCATGGACACCACCCCAACCCAGCCATCAAAGCCACCACCCCATCCTTGGGTGGCTAAAACCAACACGTGGTCATGGCCACCATTTCACCCTGGTCATAACCACAGCCACCACCCCATCCCGGCCCTGGCCATGGCCAACTCCCCCCGTGGCCTCACCAGCGCTGCGCGTGTCCACGATGAACTCAGCCACCTCGAAGGTGTGGCCCTCCAGCAGCCCTTGGCCCCACACCTTGACCCGGCCTGCGTCGCCAATCTCCGACTGCCCCACCAGGATCTTGAAGGGGCTGTTGGTGACGTGCTGCCCACTCTTCCGCACGCTCACCACGTGCTCGCCCACCTCCTTGGGCGTGAATGAGATGCCTGGGGGGACACCATGGTCACATCCCACCCTCAACCCACGGCCACCACCACCAGCCCTGCCCATCACCAACCCACGGCCACCACCACCAGCCCTGCCCATCACCAACCCATGGCCACCACCACCAGCCCTGCCCATCACCAACCCACGGCCACCACCACCAGCCCTGCCCATCACCAACCCACGGCCACCACCACCAGCCCCTGGCCAGACACCCAGCCCTGGCCATCTCCTCCAGCCCTTGGCCACCACAACCAACCTCTGGGCAGTTCTACCAACCCATGGCCACCATAACCAGCCGCTGACCATCTCCATCAGTCCCTCATCACCACCCACATCCCCTGATTATGGCCACCAATCCCTGGCGACCCAACGCCACGGGGCCACCCATTCCTGCGACTTCTCAACCCTTCTGTCCCCTGTCCCGCTAAGTGCCCAAGTCCCACATCCCCCTTTCATGGGCCCACGTCCCAGTTCTACTGCACCCATGTCCCTGTGCCTGCACAGTGTCCCCACGGTGTCCCCGTGTCCCCACAGTGTCCCCACGGTGTCCCCGTGTCCCCACAGTGTCCCCACAGTGTCCCCGTGTCCCCACAGTGTCCCCACGGTGTCCCCGTGTCCCCACACACCGATGTGGCGGTTGGGCAGCCTCTTGAGCAGGCAGGGCTCCTCGTTGCCCGAGGGTGCGCGGATGGTGGCCGCCAGCAGGCTCAGGTCTGTCTCTGCGATCTTCAGCGACACGTCGGTCGAGGTGCCCACGTTGAGCTGGGACGTGCGCATGGAATCATCCCCTGCAGAGACATCATCGGAGGGGACATCAGCTCAGGGTGGGGGCCGGGATGGATGGGGTCCCAAAGGCCATGGGATGGTGTGCCCAAGGCCCCACAAGGTCCCCATGATCACACAGAGAGGACCCTCAGGGCCGGAGGTTGCCCAAAGACATGTGAATAGGGTCCTCAAGTTCATGGATAGGGACCCCACAAGGTCCACATGTGATATGGTCCCCAAAGCTATGTGAGGTCCCCGTGGCCATGAATTGGGGTCTCCAAAGCTCCATGAGGTCCCCAAGGCCATGGGATGGGGAGCCCTGGTGGCCAGGGTTGGACAAGGGACATCACAGTTGTTTGATGGGGTCCCAGTGGCCATGAGGAAGGTGTCCCCGTGACCCCACGGGTGTCCCCATGACCACGCCATAGGCCCTATGACCACACAGGTGCCCCCATGGCCACGTGGAGACTCCAAGGACCCCCAGGACCCCCAGCCCCTGCTGTCCCTCCCCATCTCACCAGTGATCTTGGCAGTGAAGGGGCTGCCCGGGATGTGTTTGTCGTCGAAGCGCACAATGATGCTGTAGTCACCGGGGGCTGTGGGCAGATAGGACACGGTGCACGTCCCGTCCTTGTTGTCCTGGCAGGTGATCTCTGCCTTGGAGGGACCTTCCACTGCCAGCGACAGCCCACCTGGGGGTACAGGAGGTGTCAGGATGTGTCAGGAGGCACCAGGGATTTCCAGCCCCTCCTGGTAGCACTGAGGGGTCCCCATGACCGTCCCAGCTCCTCTTGGCCACCACTGACCCTCGCCGGCGTCCTTGGTGACGATGGTGAAGGTGCAGGGCTTGTTGACCATCCCGTGGCTCAGGCCCGGCCCGTAGGCACTGACATGGCGTGGGTTGATGGCATCCACGTAGAACTGGAGGGGACTCCCTGGGGACATGGACAACGACAGTCAGGGGCCCCACAGGGACACCCTAAACCAAGGGGTGACCAACCGGGGACCCAACAGGGACACCCCAACACCAACCAGGGCATGGTGGTATCGACCTTCCTCAGCCACCTCCCCGTGCCCGGGTGGCTCACCAGGGATGTGGTTGCCATCGTAGCGGATGTCCATCTCGTGCAGCCCCTTCTCGGAGGGGGCGTAGTGCACCGTCACCGTCCCGTCCTTGTTGTCGGTGATGTTGGGCCGCGCTGTCTTCCCCGAGGGCATCCGCACCTCGCCTGGGGGCACCGTGTCAGCAGGGGCACCAAGGGGGACTGGTGCCTCACAGGGTGCTCCCTGTCCCCCTGACCCCGCCCTGTACCTGTGATCTCACCCTTCTGCACCGTGAAGGGGATGACGAGGTTGAAGGGCCGGAGGTTCTCAGCGGTGGCCGGGGGCTCATCCGTGGCCTGATTGTATGGCAGAGAGGAGGGTGAGAACCCCGTGGTGGGCTCCCAGCCCTGGGGTGGCTGTAGTGGGGGGTGAGAACCCCAGGTTCCCAGCCCCAGAGTGACCCTCGCAGCCTCCAAACCCCACAGTGCCCACCTTGACCCTGGCCCCACGGCGCTCACCATGGTCACCCAACCCCATGGCACTCACCATGGTCTAACCCTAACCCTAACCCACCATGGTCTCCCAACTCTCTTAGCTCCATGGTGGCCACCATGGTCCTGACACTGTCCCAGGGTGCCCACCAGGGTCTTGCAATTCCATGACTCCCATCATGGTCACCCAACCCCATGGAGCCCATTGTGCTCTCATTACTTCTCACTGACCAGCTCTCTGTCCCTTGGTGCCCACCATGATGTTCAACCCCACCACAGTCTCCCTGCTCCATGGTGTCACCCTGGTCTCCAAAATCTCTGCCCCGTGGTGCCCACCACAACCCCCCAGACTCACAGAGCCCCCGGTCCCCCACCCACCAGGACGTGGAAGGGGCTGTTGGGGACGTGCTCCCCGCCGAAGCGGATGGTGATGACGTATTTGCCGGGCTCGGGCGCGGTGTAGAAGATGTCGAAGGTGCCGTCGTGGTTCTCCACCACGTCCACATCCAGCTCGGCGCCGTCGGGAGTCGACACCTTGCAGGTGACCTTTCCCTGTCCCGCTGCCTTCGCGTCCACCGTGATCACCGTCTCCTCCCCGATCTGGATCGTGGGGCCCAGGCAGGCGCCTGCAGGGGAGGGCGGGGTCAGGGCCATGGGGGGACCCCAAAACTACCCCCCAACTGCCCCCCCCAGCCCCCCAACTGCCCCCCCGGCGCCACTTACCCAGTCCATGGCCCCCAATGGATACTGCAAGAGAGACCAGGGAGAGCGGTGAGAAGGGGTTGGGGGCTGGCTGGGGGGCCGGGGGGGCCGAGGGGGCCGGGGGCTTCCGGGGGGGGCCGGCACATCCTGTCCTGGGGGCACCCTCTCATCCCCACTGCGCCATGGGGCAGGGCTGGGGGGTGCTGGGGGGTGCTGGGGACAGCAGTGGGGCAGGTAGGGGTGCTGGGGGGCAGTGAGAGGTGCTGGGGGCAGCAGTGGGGCAGGTGGGGGTGCTGGGGGGCAGTGAGGGGTGCTGGGGGCAGCAGTGGGGCAGGTGGGGGTGCTGGGGGGCAGTGGGGGTGCTGGGGGGCAGTGGGGGTGCTGTGAGGCAGCAGTGGGGCAGGTGGGGGTGCTGGGGGCAGCAGTGGGGTGCCAGGGGGCAAGGCAGGGGTGTCTGGGGTGGGCTGGGTGCTGTGGGGCAGCAAGGGGACACTGTCGGTCAGCATGTGGATGCCGTGAGGTAGGAGGGGATGCCATGGGGCAGCACGGGGACATGGTGGGTCAGCGAGGGATGCGGTGGGCCAGCAAAAGGACACCACAGGGCAGTGAGGGGATGCCACGGGGCAGCGAGGGGACACCACGGGTCAGTGAGGGGACGTTGTGGGTCAGTGAGGGAACGCTGTGGATCAGCGAGGGGATGCTGTGGATCAGCGAGGGAACGCCATGGGGCAGCAAGGGATAGCATGGATCAGCATGAGGACACTGTGGGGCAGCCCCACCTGTGACGAGGCACTTGCTGGCATCGCCGGCGGGCACGGCGAGGACGCGGAAGGGCGACGCGGGGATCTCGTCCCCCCCGTACTTGACGGTGCTGGTGTAGCGCCCCGGCACGTCGGGCACGTAGGATACCGTGTAGGTGCCATCCCCGTTGTCCCGGATCGACGCCTTCTTGGGCTGCCCCTCGGGGTCCTGCAGGCAACCCCCATCGGTGCCCCGTGCTCAGCACCCCGGTATGTGAGGGAAGGGGCACCCCGTGTCTCCCCCTGGCACTGACCAGGATCTGCACCATGAGCAGCCCCTCGCCCACTCCCCAGGTCCCCACATGTTCCCCCCTACGCTGACCAGGATCTGCACAGTGAGAAGCCCCTCACCCACCCCCCATCTGTCCCCTCACACCTCCCATGCCCCCCACGTTCCCCCCCTACACTGACCAGGATCTGCACGGTGAGGAGCCCCTCGCCTGCGTCGCGGGCGTCGATGGTGAACTCGACGGGGAGGCTGGCGGGGATGCCCCCCGCGCTCAGCCCGGGGCCGCTCGCCCGCACCTTGCTGGCATCGTGGGCTGGCAGCGCCATCACCTTGAAGGGGCTGTGGAGGTAGGGGATAAGGGGAGTGCCGGGACCCTCAGGCTGTGGGGGGTCCTGTGTCCCCACCCATCCACCCCAGGTGGGGTCTCACCTGCGCGGCACCTCCTGCCCTCCGTACTTGACGGCCACGGTGTAGGGTCCGTCGGTGGCCGGGGTGTAGGTGACCTTATGGGTGCCGTCACCGTTGTCTCGGACCTCCAGCGGCTCCGGCAGCCCTGTGGGGCAGCAGGACATGTGGGGTGGTGATATGTGAGGCAGGGGGACATATGGAGCAGGGGAACATGGAGGGTATAGAGTAGCATGTGGGGCAGGACATCCCTGAGCAGGGAACTCCATGGGGCAGGACGTCCTAGGGAGAAGGGCATCCATGGGGCTGGACATTCTGTGGAGCAGGATATCCATGGGTAGGACACCCTATAGAGCAGGGCATGTCACAGGGCAGGACACCCTATGGAACATGGCATCCATGGGTTGGACAAGCCATGATGCAGGACATCTATGGGTCAGGACATCCCAAGGAGCAGGACACCCTGTGGACCATGGGATCCACTGGGCAGGGTTAGGACACCCCACAAGACAGGGCCTCCACCCCCCACGTCCCCACGTACCGGCGGGCCCCAGCAGCGTCACCTCGAGGGCCGCGCGCCCCGCGGCGCTGACGTCCACGGTGAAGGTCTGGGGCAGCCGCGCACGGACAGTGGGGCCCAGCCCCGGCCCCGAGCACGTCACCTTCGAGGGGTCCACGGCATCCCGCACCCGCACCCGGAACGGGCTCCCTGCAGGGGGAAGGGGTCAGTGCATGGAGTGGGCACTGCGGGGGCAGGGTAGGGTGGGGATGGGGGTGGCATGGCCATTGGGTCAATGTGGGCATGGGGTCAGCATGGGCATGGGGTCAGCATGAGGGTGAGGTCGGCGTGGCCCTGAGGCCAACATATCCTTAGGATCATAATGGGCACGGGGACAGTATGGCTGTAGGGTCAGTGTGTCCACAGTGGGCATGGGCACAGTGTGGGGCCAACGTGTTCATGAGGTTGACATGCCCATGGGGTCAACACAGCTGTAGGGTCCACATGGCCATGGGTTCAAAATGGGCATGGGGACAGTGTGACCAGAGGGTCAACGTGGCCATGGGGTCAATGGGAGCCATGAGTTCAACATGCCCGTGAGGTCAGTTTGGCCACGGGGACAACCTAACCATGGGGTCAATGTGGGCACAATGACTGCATGGCCATGGGATCAGCATGGGGAAGGGCTCAGCATGGGCATGGGCACAGTGTGGCTGTAGGGTCACTGTGGCCATGGGGATATCAAAGCCATGGCCACGGGGATAGCAGAGGCAGAGGACGGCTTGGGCATGGGGCCACCATGGTATCACCACAGCGTGGCCCTGTGGCCAACAGACGCCCACCGGGACACCTCCCCCCCGCCCATCCCCGTGTCCCCCCGCACCGGGAATGGGGTGGCCGCCGAAGGTGATGTTGACGTCGTAGTCACCGGGCGTGAAGGGCACGTACTCCACCGCGCAGCTCCCGTCCTTGTTGTCCTTGCAGGACATCTTGGCCTCTGAGGGACCCTCGATGGCCAGACCCAGCCCCCCGGTGCCCGCGCCCCTGGAGAAACACCACTGGTCAGGGGGGGATGTGGGCACGGTGGGACCGTGCGGGAGAATGGCCGTGGTGGGGAGATGGAGGTGACACGGTGGCAGTGGGATGGAGGTGCCACCTCTGTGGCAAGGGGGGGAGGTGCCACCACCAAGGCAGTGAGGTGGGGGTGCCGTGCTAGTGGCAGGGAGATGGAGTGGCATGTTGGGGGCCATGCCATGTAGGTGCCACACCGGTGGCAGGGGTTGGAGGTGGCACACTGATGGCAGAGGGTGGAGATGGCCGGCTGGTGACAAGAGATGAAGGTGGCACCTCCATGGCAAAGGGGATGGAGATGCAGGTTTGGTGACCTGGGATGGAGGTGGCACATCCAAGGGAGGGGACACAGGCGGTACATCCAATGCAAGAGGATGGACATGGCTCCTCCATGGCAGGGGATGGAGATGGTGGGTTGGTGGCCTGGGACAGAGGTGACACCTCTGGGGGGAGGTCTGCGGGTATGGGGTGGGAGTTGAGGGTGGGAGTTGAGGGGCTCGGGGTCAGTGCCCACCTGGTCTCCACGGTGAAGTGGTTGGCTGTGCCCACCAAGCCGCCCTCCAGGCCGGGGCCATGCGCCCGCACGCGTGTGGGGTCACAGCCCTCGGCCACCCCCACGCGGAAGGGGCTCTTGGGGACCGCCACGTCGTCATATGTCACCTCCACCCGGTGCAGCCCTGTGACAGGGACAGTCACACACTGCCCATGGCAGGGAGGGGTCTCAGGGAGGGGCTGGGGGCTCTCGAGGTATTTGGGGGTCCCTGGGTGGGGTTTGGGTGGAGGTTGGGGATCCTTTGGTGGGGTGGGATGTGGTTCTTTGGCGGTTTTGTGGGGGTTTCAGGGGATTTGGGGTCCCTGGGTGGGGTTTGGAGGGTCTCAGGGACTTTGGGAATCCCTTGGGGGGGGGTTTAAGGGGGTTTGGGGGTTCTTGAATGAGGTTTTGGGGAGTGGCTGGGGGTCCCTGAGTGGAGTTTGGGGCTGTCTCAGGGGGTTTGGGGGTCTGTGGTTCTGGGGGGACAGGGGGAATTGAGAGGGTTGCCCACTTGGATGTGGTTTGGGAAGGTCCCTCTCTGGGGGTACCCCATGGGGAACGGAGGATGCCTGGCCAGGACTTGGGGTCCCATGGGAGTGTTGGGGTCCTGGGGAGGTGCAGAGAGAGTCCCTGTTGGGGCTCAGGGTCCCTGGGGGTCCTCAGGGGGTGTTGGGGTTCCCGGGGGGCTGTGGGGGTCCCTCACCCTCCTCGAAGGGCGTGTACTCCACGCGGTAGGTGCCGTCGCCGAGGTCGGTGACGAAGGTGTCGATGGGGGTCCCCGAGGGGTTCAGCACCCGTGCCCGGACGTGGGGCCCCCCCGCAGGGGCCAGAGCCCGCGCGTCCACCGTGAACTCAGTGCCCACCTCCCGCAGCACCCCTGCGGGGCACAGGAGGGTCAGGGGGGGCCTGGAGCTCACCTGGGGGTCTCTCCCTGCGCCCCCTGAGCACCCATGGCCCTCTCAGCACACACAGGGGGCTCAGGGGTGTCCTGGCACACCCCCACGGCCCCATCCCACACTCTGAAACTCCAGAGTCCACCCTCCCCCCATGAGAGAGGCGAGTGGGGGGGAAGCCACAGAGACCCCTGAGTAGTGGTGGGATTAGGGTTAGGGGGACAGGGGAGGAGGTGCCTGTGGGGAGAAGGTGCCTATGGGGTGCCCAGGAGACCCTCTGTGAGAGGGGGTGCCCATGGGGAGGGGGTGTCCATGGGGTGCCCAATGGGGAGGACATGTCAGTGCCCATGGGGGTGTTCGTGGCCACGGGGGTGTCTGTGAAAGGAAGAGGTGTCCACGCAGAGGACATGTCCATGGGGTGCAGATGACCACCCCCAAGAGGGGATACCCATGGAGTGCCCATGGGGACGAGGTGACTGTGGGGTTGGGATGCCCATGAGTGGAGGTGTCCACAGTGAAGGGGTACCCACAGGGATGGGGTGTCCATGGAGATGCCCATGGAGGGGAGATGCCCATGGTGGTATCCAAGGGGAAGACATGCCCACGGGGATGGAACGCCCTCGGGGAGAAGGTCCTCATGGGGAAGAAGTGGCTGTGGGGGATGTCCATGGGGAGGAGGTGCCCACATGGATGGGACGCCCGTGGGGAGGAGATGCCCGTGGGAAGGAGATCCCCACGGGGAGGACGTGCCCGTGGTGAGCAGCCCCTGCGTGGCCGCCCCCTCACCTCTCGGCTCCACGCCTTTGCCGTAGACCTTGACGCTGCTGGTGTCGATGGCCGGGTCGACGGTGACGCGCACGGGGCAGTTGGGGACCGGGAGGCCGCCGTAGTTGATGGTGATGGTGTAGGCGCCGGCGCAGGCCGGGGTGTAGGTGATGGCGTAGGTGCCGTCGCGGTTGTTCTGCACCAGCACCTCGGCCTTGACGCCGGCCTCGGAGCGGATCTCGATGGTGAGCTCGGCCTCGCCGGCCTGCGAGCAGTCCACGGAGAAGGCGGCCGCCTCGCCTGCCCGGCCGCGCTCCAGCCCCGGCCCCGACGCCGTCACCTTGGCCGGGTCGAAGGGCGCCGTGACCGCGGCCGTGAAGGGGCTGCCCGGGATGTGGCGCCCGGCAAAGAGGATGTTGATGTGGTACTCGCCGGGCACCGTGGGCAGGTAGGACACGGCACAGGAGCCGTCCCCGTTGTCCTGGCACTCGATCTTGGCCTCGCAGGGCCCCTCCACCGTCAGCCCCAGCCCCCCGCTGCCAGCGCCCTGCGTGGCGATGGAGAAGGGCGCCGGGACCCCCACACGGCCGCCCTGCAGCCCCGGCCCTGAGGCCACCACCTGTGGGCACAAGGACACAGGGGGTCAGGGGAGAGACAGGGGAGAGACAGGGGAGAGACAGGGGAGAGACAGGGGAGAGACAGAGACAGGTCAGGGGGGACAGAGTCACGTGGGGGTCAGGGGGGCCAGAGACATGTGGGCGTCAGGGGGGACACAGGTACACGTGGTGGCCAGAGACATGTGGGGGACCCCCATGCTGCAGCTATGGCCCTGAAGCCACCACCCAGAGGCAGAGAGACACGTGGGATTCAGGGAGGACATGCAGGGGTCATGGGGGGCACACGCACCCCCCCGTTGCACACACGTGTGCCAGCTCACCTTGGAGGGGTCGGGGGGCAGCAGTGCCTCCACGGGGAAGGGGCTGCCCGGCACCGGGTGTCCATCGTAGGTGATCTCGACGCGGTGGGGCCCCTCCTCGGAGGGGGTGAAGCTCACGGGATGGGGGCCCCCGAGGGGCGCAGGTCCCACCGTGCAGGGCACGGGGCGGCGTGAGGGGCCCGTCACCTTCACCTCCAGGTGCCCCTGGCCCCCCGCGCCCTGAGCCTCCACGTGGAACTCCTGCACCTGCCCCACCTCCGCCTCTGTGGGGGAATGGGGGTCAGGGGGGTACCCTGCGCTCAGGGGAGGCACACACATGCCCCTGGAGTGCCCCCAGACCCATGGAGAACCCCACACCCAGATATGTCCCCCAGACCCAGGGGTGTGTCCACATGTGCGTCCCAGGGGACGCACCCCTACCCAAAGGTGTTTCCCATCACGTTCGGGGTGTTGTGTCACCCACAGGGTGTGTCAACCCCCTGCCATACCCCCACCCATGAGTGTCCCCCACATCCAGGGTGCCCCCCACATCCAGGGGGTCCTCCCCTCAGGCTGCCCCCCATACCCAATGTCCCTGCCATCGCGTGCCCCAACTCCATGATGAATCCCACAGCCAAGGGTGCCCCCCACCAGAGTGCTCCTCATATCCAAGGTGCCCTCCCAGGCTGACCCCCTCACTCAGGTTCCCCTTCCACCAGAACGTGTCCCCTTAGGGTGCCCCCATGCCCAAGTGTTCCCACCAGGGTCCCTTTCCATGCCGTACCCCAGATTCAGAGGGCTCCCCCCCCCAGTGCCCTCCCCAGTGCCCCCCCAGTGCCCCCACTCACTGCTGTTGAGCCCCTGCACCTTGACCTTGCCCAGCTGCAGGGGGGGGGCCACAGTGACGGGGAAGGGGCTCTTGGGAATGGGGTCTCCTCCGTAGGTGACCACCACGGACAGGGGGCCCTGTGGGGACACCACCAACTCAGGGTGCTGCTGGGGGACACCAGCACCCAGCGGGGGGCAGGGGATGGGCACCCACAGAGGGGTGCTGGGGGTCACCCATGAGTGCTGGGGGGGTGAAGTTCCAGGGATGGGGGCCATTCATTGGTCTGGGGGTGCCCTGGGGTGATTGGTGCCTATGTGGGGGTGTAGCTGCCCCATGGGAGTACCCACAGGGGTGGGGTATCCATGTGAGGGGGGGTGTTCATGGGGGTAGGGTGCCAAGGGGATGGGATGCTCATAGGGGTGCCCAGAGGTGTCATATACCCCCCCTATACACTGGGTTGTCTGGGGGGCTGTCCTTGGGGGTGCCCAGGGGATGGGCTGTCAATGAGCAGGCCCCAGTGGGTGACACTATGGGTTGGGGAGCACAGATGGGTTGGGGTGCCTCCATGGGGTGACCTCGTGGGTCAGGGTGCCCCCCCAGGCTCACGGTGACCCCCACACCCAACTGCTGCAGCGGGGTGCACTTGGCAGTGGGTGCCCGGAGGGTTACGGTGTCCCCCACGGGTCAAGGTCCCTCCCCCAGGTCAGGGTGCCCCCTCCCGTGTGTCGGGGTGCCCCAGCACCCACCTGCTGTAGCGGGGTGTACTTGACGGTGTAGGAGTAGTCGTGGTTGTCGATGACCTCGAAGTCGGCGACAGCCGGGCCGGGCCCGGTCCCCGCGAACCGAACGTCCAGGGGGGCCTTCCCCGCCCCCCGCGTCTGCACGCGGAAGTGGGTGGGGGTCCCCACCTCCACCCCTGCACACATCATCAGTCACTGCGGGACCCACAGGACTCACAGCACCCAGAACTGGGTGGGGGTCCCCACCTCCACCCCTGCACACATCATCAGGGACCCACAGCATCACGGTCCCTGCCCCACAGCACCCCCTGCCCCACACCCCCCATCCCCACCCCTGCCCCACATCTCCCTCACCCGTGCGGCTGAGCCCGGGTCCCTCAGCCTTGACCTTGCTGGCGTCGTGGGACGGGTCCACCTTGATGCGGAAGGGGCTGGAGGGGATCTCCTGGGGACAGACACCAGGGCACAGTGACACGGGGGCACCACAGGGACAGAGCTCCAGCCCCACCGGCCCCCAGGGGCGGGGGGCACCCCCGGCACCCTAACCTGGTTGGCAAAGAGCACCATGATGGTGTAGAGCCCCGCGCCCGGCGCCGTGTACTTGACCGTGAAGGTATCGTTGTCGTTCTTGATGATGTCAAAGTCGATGTCGGCCTCGAGCGGCCCCACCACCCCCGGGGCACACTTGATCCCAATGCTGACGTCACCTGTGGGGGCAGGGTCAGTGGCACCCGCTGTCCCGGGGGGCACTGAGGGGTGGAACCGGGTACACGAGGTGGGGAGCTGGACCAGGACTGGGGATGATGGACCAGGGATGCAGGTGCAGGAGCAGGGATGCAGGCCCTGGAATCCTGGACCAGGACCAGGGACAATGGACCGGGAACAGAGATGCAGAATCAGGGATGCAGGACCAGGACTGGGGCAGATGGACCCAGGACGAAGGAGCCCAGGACCAGGGATGCACATGCAGGACCAGGGAAGCAGGACCAGGAATGCAGAATGAGGACCAGGAGTGCAGGACCAGGGACACAGGACACGAGTCTCATGCCCACAGAGGGATCCCCAGGGTGCCCCCCATCACCCACCCTGCCCAGCCTCGCTGCAGTCCACGGTGAAGTAGGTGGGCTCGTTGGCCTTCAGCCCCGTCTTCTCCACGCCTGGCCCGTGCACCTTCACCCTGCTGGGGTGGCTGCCCTCGCCCACGCTCACCTGTGGGCCCACAGTGTCACCTGCAGGGCAGGGGCACAGACCCCTCCCTGCCAGGCACCCCATAGGGCTGAGACTCCCAACTCCACCATTGTCCCATGGGACCCCCATCCCCATTCTGGCACCCTCCTCCATCCCCACCACACCATCCACACCACTCCAGGAGACCCCCAACCCCACCCCAGCACCCTTAATGGTCTGGGACCCCCATCCCCACATCCAGCACTCCATGGGACCCCCATCCCCATCCACATCACCCCATGGGCCCCCAGCCCTACCCTGGCCCCCCATTCCTATGGGACATCCATGCCCAGTGCCCCATGGGACCCCCACACCCCACATCTGACACCTCAACACCCTCCATGACTGGCACCCCCTCTCTGCACCCCCTTGGACCCCCACAGTCATGCCAGCACCCCACAGGCCCCCCGTGACACCCACGCGGAAGGGGCTGTTGGGAGTGTTGACACCCCCCCAGGCGACGATGACGGTGTGCTTGATGGCCTTGGTGGGGATGTAGACGCAGTGGAAGGTGCCGTCACCGTTGTCCTTCACCTTGATGTCGATGGGGAAGCCCTCGGCGTCCTGTGGGCACCGGGGTGGAGATGAGGGGACGCAGCGGTGCCCAACGGCACTGAAGGTGCACGGGGCGCCCACTGGCACCCAACAGCACCCAGCAGTGCTCAAGGGCACCCAACAACGTCCAGCGTCATTCAACGGAACCCAGCAGTGCCCAGCTGGACTCAAAGGTGCTCAGCATCACCCAGTGTCACCCAGTGGTGCCCACTGGCACCCACCTGTGCGTAGAGCTTGAGGGGCCCCTTGCCGGCACCGCGGGCGTCGATGGTGAACTCGGCCGGGCGGTCCACGATGCAGCCCGTGGGCTCCAGCCCCGGCCCGAAGGCCTTCACCTGCACGGGGGGATTCAGGTGAGGTCAGGGGGGCACCGGCACCCCCAGCACCCACGGTGAGGTGCAGTGGGGTGCGATGGGGCCCAGCAGGGCACTCTGGGGCCTGGCGGGGAGCTGTGGGTCGCAGCACCTTGTCGGGCCAGGAGTCGGGGGGCGCGGGGCGGATGTCGGCCATGAAGGGGCTGTCCCGGATGTCCTCGTCGTCGCACACCACGTGCACGGCGTAGGGCCCCGGCTCCGTGGGCCAGTACCGCACGTCGCACGAGCCGTCGCCCTTGTCGTCGCACTCGATGCGCGCCTGCGACGGGCCCTCGATGGAGAACCCTGGGGGCACCGCGGCCACCGTCACCCTGTGCCCCCACCGGGACCCCCGCACCTCGTCCTTGTCCCCACTCCATGCCCGAGTCCCCAGCAGGGTGACACCCAACATGTCTTCACGTCCTCACAGCGGGAAGCCCCAGGTTGCTGTCCCCCGTTCTGTGCCCATGTCCTTAGGGGGGTATTACCCATGTCCCCACATCCCTGCTGTGGCCACCCCCGGCCTGCCCCATGTCCCCGCCTTCATGGGCCCCACCCTGTGCCCATGTCACCACAGCAGTGGGGACCCCACCATGGTGCCTGTCCTCCAGCCTGTCCCCATGTCCCCAGCAGGGTATCACCCATTCCATGCCCGTGTCCCCTCCACAGCAACACCCTCCACAGTGCCACGTCCCTGCAGGGTGCCCCCCACCCTGTCCCCACATCCCCACCGCGGTGCCCCCACCCTGTCCCCCTGTGCCCCTTTCTGGGCTCACCGAGGGTCCCCACTTCGGTGCCGATGGCCTCAACCACGAAGTCTGCAGGGCGTCCCACGACCCCTCCCTCGAGCCCCGGCCCCCAGGCCCGCACCTTCTGTGTCCCCGGCTGGGGGGACACCTGCACCTCGAACGGGCTGGGGGGACAGGTCGGTGTGAGGGGGGCTGTGCCACCCCTGCACGCCCCTCGCCCCTCACACACCTGCACCTCGAAGGGGTTGGGGGGACAGGTCGGTGTGAGGGGGGCTGTGCCACCCCTGCACGCCCCCCGCCCCTCACACACCTGCACCTCGAACAGGCTGAGGAGGATGGGGAGGAACTGTGACACCCCCACCTCCCACATCCCCCCAGGCCCCCCCACCCCCAGGGGGACACCTGCACCTCGAAGGGGTTTCAGAGTGAAGGGGCAGTGAGGGGTGCCCCCTCACTTTCCTTCCCCCTGCCGGGGTGCCCCCTGTGTGTGGCACTGACCTGCGGGGGATGGCGTAGCCCCCCCAGGTGATGGACACCTGGTAGGTGCCGGGGACCCGGGGCAGGTACTCGCACTCGTAGACGCCGTCGCCCACGTCCCGCACTGTCACCGGCTCCTCCGTGCCCCCTGCGGGAGGGGCGTCACATGGGGTCACAGGGGGCACCCACAATCCCCCCAGAAGCACCCCCCAACCACGGGTATGTCCCCCAGGGCACCCCCCAACCATGCACCTCCCCATCGTGCCCCCCCACCCGTGGCCAACCCTGGGATGCCCCCCAACCATCCAACTCCCACGGGCACCCTCATGGGACCCCTACCCATGCACCCACCCACCCCCAGCCACCCCATGGTGGCCCCCAACCCTAGAGCCCACGTAGGACCTGCAACCATGTCCATCCCTCCATGGAGACCCCCCACTGATGCACCCACCCCATGGGTACCCCAATGGGACCCCCCACACGTGGACTCCCTTTGGCACACCCTGTGGTGCCCCCAACCACCCGGCCCCCCGTGCCCCCGCAGTGACACGTACCTGGCCCCCGCAGTGTCACCCGCAGGTCCCCGCTGCCCGCGCCCCGTGTCATGACCTTGAAGTCGGCCACCTCCTGCACCCGGATCCCCCGTGGCTGCAGCCCCCGGCCCGCCGCCCGGACCGCTGAGGGCGTGCAGGCTGGAGACCCCCGTTAGCACCCACAAAACCCACCGGGGGGACCCTGGGGACAACCCCAGGGACAAGGAGGGGTAGGGGGTCCCCAGGGCTGGAAGATGCCCATGGGAACACCCTGGAGATACTCCAGGGAGGGGAGGGGGTCCCCGAATTGTAAGAAGCCCATGGGAACACAGTGGGGATACTCTGGGGACAGTGGGGTTCCATGGGGTCCCCAGGGCTGGAAGGTGCCTGTGGGGACACCCTGGAGACACTCCATGGACAGGGGGGTGCCATGGGATCTCCAGGGACACAAGGAACCCCTGAGGACACCCTGGGATTGATGGGTGCCACAGGGACACCCTGGGGACACCCTGGGGACAGGGGTACCAGAGGGCCCTCCTGGGGGGTTGAGGGGGCCACAGGGTCACCCCTGGGGCCATGGAAAACCACAGGGGTGTTGTGGGGCCACTGTGGTCACTGACAGGTATTGTGGGCCACCACAGTCCCCACTGGGTGCCATGGGGCCCCTGTGGTCACCAATAGCTGCCTTGGAGACATGACTGTCACCAGTGGGTGCTGTGGGGCCACTGATGGGTGACATGGGGCCACTCTGGTCACCACTGGGTGCCATGGGGCCCCTGTGGTCACCAATAGCTGCCTTGGAGACATGACTGTCACCAGTGGGTGCTGTGGGGCCACTGATGGGTGACATGGGGCCACTCTGGTCACCAGTGGGTGCCATGGGGCCACGTGGGGACCGGTGGGGGCGTCTCACCTTCAGCCACGTTGACGGTGAAGGGGCTCTTGGGGATCTGGGTGCCAGCGTAGGTGACACAGATGGTGTGTGGCCCCTCGAGGACAGGCCGGTAGGTGCAGCGGAACACGTTGTCCCCTTTGTCCTCCAGCATCACCTCCACTGTGTCCCGCCGGCCCTGGGGGTCCGTGATCACCACCCCCACATCTCCCGAGCCGGCCCCTGCCACCAGGACACAGGCTCAGTGCCACGGCCAGGCCACCATGGGAGCCACCAGGCCACCAGGACATGTCCCCAGAGCCACCCAGCCATGCCATGACCCTGTCACCATGAGGACACATCCCCAGAGCCACGAGACACCCCATGGCCATTGTCACCATGAGAACGTGGCCTCAGTGTCACCAAGTCATGCCATGGCCAGGTCACCATGAGAACACGTCCCCAGAGCCACCTGGCCATGCCGTGGCCCAGGCATGAGAGGGATGTGTCCCTGAGCCACGAGATCATGCCACGTCCTGTCACCATGAGGACACACAGCCACCAGGCCACCCCATGCACATGTCATCACGAGGACATGACCTCAGTGCCACCAACTCATGCCACAGCCACACCACCCCGAGGACATGTCCCCAGAGTCTCTGGGTCATGCCACAGCCACACCACCCCGAGGACATGTCCCCAGAGTCTCTGGGTCATGCCACAGCCATGCCACCGAGAAGACACGTCCCCAGAGCCACCTGGTCCCATCATAGCCACACCACCATGAGGACGTGTCCCCAGAGCCCCCCGGCCGCCCCATTCCCCCACCTGCAGTGTAGATGTCAAAGTAGGTGGCCTTGTTGGCCACGTTGCCCACGGGCTCCAGGCCGGGGCCACGCGCCGTCACCTTGGTGGCATCACCCAGGGCCATGGCCACGCCCACCCCAAAGGGGCTCCCGTCGATGTTCTGCCCCGCGAACAGCACCGTCACCTGGGGGCACGGAGGGCAGGGGGTCACAGGGGGGTCACGGGGGGGTCACGGGGGGGTCACGGGGGGGTCACGGGGGGGTCACGGGGGGGGATGCAGGGCGGGTAGCGAGGGGCTGTCACAGGGGGGTCACCACAGGCCTCACCTTGTGCAGCCCCGCGACCTTGGGGACGTAGGTGACGCTGTACGTTCGCTTCTTGTCATTGTTGGGGACCACCTTGGCCTGTGGGGGGGAGAGACCCCAAAACCGGGGAAAGGGGGTGACACAGAGCCAGGGCACTGGAGGGCTCCCCCAGAGAGGGCTGCTGGGGGGATCCCCCAGAGGGGGTGCTGGGGCCCCCTGTACCTCCTCAGTGTGTCCCTCGGGGTCCTCGACATAGACCAGGACCTCGCCCACGCCTGCCTCCAGGGTCTCCACCGTGAACTGGGCCGGGCGCAGCACCACGTTTCCCTGTGGCTCGATGCCTGCAGGGGGAGAGGGTCAGGGGGGTTCCAGCACCCCAGAACCCCCCAGGGACCCCCAGCACCCCAGAACCTCCCAGCATGCCCCCAACCCCCAGCATCCCACAGCACACACGACTTGGGACCAACAGGTGGTCCTTGGTGGTGGCAGGGGGAACCTGGGGATCCATGGGGGTCTCTTGGGTATGGGGGAGAGCCTGGGGGGATTTTGCGGGGTCTCTGGGCATGGGGGGCCCCTTGGAGAACCCTGGGATCTTCCTGGGTTGGTGGTGGAGGCCCCGGGGTGTCCCCGGGGTGTCCTTGGGCACAGGTGACACCCCAGGGTCAGAGAGGGGTCCCTGGGCTTGGGGTGGGGTCTCATGTGCTGACAGCCCATGGCCCCCCAAGACCCCTCTGGTGCTGGGTTCCTGAGCCCCCCTACATCCCCCCCCAGTAACCCCTCCATGTCCCTCCTGTGCCGGGTCCCTGTGTGTCCCTGAGCTCCCCCACGTCTCCCTGTGTGGGGTCCTTGAGCCCCCCATGAGCCCCACAGCCCACCTGTGCCAGGTCTGCAGCCTCCTGGGGACTCCCAAACCCCCACACCCCCTTTGCCCCCTCCATCCTGGCACCACAGCCCCCCCAGCTCCCAGAGCCCCCAGCCCCCCGTACCGGGCCCGTAGGCGCGCGCGCGGCCGGGCTGGGGGGGCCGAGGGCGCAGGGGGGCCCCCGGCCGGAGCTTGGCCTTGGGGAACTGGGACAGGTACGTCATCACCGAGTGCTCGTCCACGTCGGGGTCCACGATCTCCTCGGGGGCAATCACCTGCAGGGGGGACCCCCACACCTGTCAGACCTCCCAGTACCCCCCACCCGGGGGGACCCTGCTGGGGGAGCCCTCCCACCGTGAACCCCAATGCCAGGGGGCACCCTGACACTCGTCAGACCCTCCTGGGACCCCTGACATCAACCACGCCCTCCCAGCCCCGCTGGGAACCCCCTCACACACACCTACCATCCCCACAGGTGCCCAGGGGTATCCCATATACCCAGGGACCCTGTGGATCCCCAAGGGCCACCCCTTGAAATGCCCCTGCACCCCCAGTGCCCCTTGTGCCCCCCTCCCACGCCCCACACCTGGGGGACCCCCAGTGCCCCCCGTGCCCCGTACCTGGGGGACCCCCAGCCAGTCGTCCGCCTGCTGCATGGCCTCCCGGGCGTTCTGCACCGGCTCGTTGGGGTCCCACTTCTCCCAGTCCGGGCACAGGCCTGAGGGGGAGGAGGGTCAGCGAGGCACCCCTGTCCCGCCCCCCGTCCCACACCCCCTCCCTTTTGCATCCAGTGCCTCCCATCGTCTCCACCAGTGCCCCCTGAGCCAGCACGGACTGGGGGGCTCTTACCCCCCCGTGCCCCCCGTACCCCACACCAGCTGCTGGAGGGGCAGTTGCCCCCTCTCCCTTCCCCTGCCCCCATCCCCTCCTACCCCCATTCCCCCGTCCCCGAGGGCACAGTTGTCCCCCCCCCACTCCCACCGTGCCCCCCCGGCCCCAGCTCCCCCAGCCCCCCCCTCCTCACCCGGGGCGCAGTTGTCCACCAGTGCTCCCAGCGCTTTCCCGTCGCGCCAGTCGCGGTTGAAGTTGGTGATGGGCAGCTGCGGCACCTTGTTCTGGATCCAGCCCAGCAGCCGCTGCTTGGGGGTCTGGCGGCGGCCTTCGTCCCCCTCGTCCTCCTCCTCCCACATGGGCATCGAGATGGAATAGTGCAGGATGAGGGTCCAGATCAGCCCCAGGATCAGCTTCAGGTTCCCGTCCACGATCGCTTTGCTGTCTGCGGGGGGGAAATGCGGGGGCTGCACCCGAGGTCCCGCGGGACTCCCCCCGGGGCACCCCGACACCCCACAGCACCCCCCGGAACACCCCAACATCCTGCGGGGCACCCCCGGGGGGGTCCCTGCACCCCGACAGCCCCGAGCCCCCGGGGTCAGCTTCGGGGTCCCGCCCACCATGGCCTGGCTGCCTGCGGGGGGGAACGGGGGGGCTGCACCCCAACACCCCTGAGACTGTTCCCCCTCGGGGCACCCCGGGACCCGCCTGGGCGCACCCCAAAACCCTACAGCACTGCCACAGGGACCCCTGACAACCTGACAACCCATGGCACTGCCGGGGGGGCCCTGCACCCCAACACCTGCCTGGGGACACCCCAGGACACAGGAAGGGTCCCAATTATGGGCCTGGGGACACCCCAACTCCTCACGGCACTGCCCCCCGCCCACCCCAAGCACCTCACAACCTGCAGGGGGGACCCCAATAGCCCACGAGGCAGTGCCTGGTGGGGGCACAACCCTGGCAGCACCCGGGAGGGTCCCCGAGTGAGCACCCCGGGAGGGGTCCTGAGCCATGGAATGCCGGGATAGGGAAACTGAGGCTGGGGGCGTTTGGGGGAGAAGGGGGGCCCCAGACATCCCGGCGCCTCCCCCACCGCCCTGCAGAGCGGACCCTCCCCCGCCCTCTTCCCTCCCCCCCCACGAGCGATCGCCTTTTGGGGAGGAAATGGGCTGCAGATGTGAGGGCGGGGCGGGACAACCCCCCCCCACACCGCCGGCGGCTTCCGGGGGGCAACACCTGGGGGACCCCAAACCCTGGTGTCACATGTGGGGGGGTGGGGGTTCACGGGAGGGGGCAAAGACACGCGTGGGGAGGGGGAGGTGACAGAACGGGGGGTCCCTCACCCCCCGTGTCCGGCTGTGCAAAGGTGGGGTGCACCAGTGCATGTGCGGGGGGGCTGCAAACCCCCCGTGCCCGCGGGGGGGGGCGGTCACCCTGCAGCTGTCGGGTGGAGGTGGGCGCTGGGGCCCCACCAGGGGGGAGCGAGTGTGCGGGGGTCGGTGCGGCCCCTCCGTGTGAGCTCAGCGTGCACGGCCCGAGCCAAGCGTGAGCTCAGCACCCACCCCCCGCACAGCCCCTCGCACGAGGGCCCGACCCCCCCGGCCCTGCACGGCCCCTCACACGGGCTCAGGCCCACGGACTGCACGGCCCTTGCACACTCAGCCCTTGCACACTCATCCCCAGCCCCACCTGTCCACTGTCCCCCGCCTTGCACACTCAGCCCCACTCCACCCCCACTGCCCTTGCACACTCGTCCAGTCCCTGCTCCTCTGTCACCCCCCCCGCACACTCAGCCCCCATTCTCATCTGCCTGTCGGCCCCACTCTGCAAATCCATCTTCCATTCCCACTCCTCTGTCACCCTTGCACACTCACCCCCATTTCCATTCATCCGTCACCCTCACTCTTGCACAGTCCCCCAAAGGCCCATCCTCACTTGTCCATCTCTTCCCTTGCACACTCATCCCTCACTCCCACTTCTCCACCCCCCAATCCTTGCACTCTCATCTTACTCACACTCATCCATCACCTCCCCTCACACACTCATCCCCCCTCCAATCTTGCACACTCAGCCCCATCCTCACTTGTGGCTCACGCTGCCTTTGCACGCTCACCCTCCATTCCCATCCCTCCACCTCCCTTGCACGCTCATTCCTCATTCTCATCTGTCCATTGGCCTTGCTCTCTGCACACTCATCCCCAGCCCCATCCTCACTCCTCTGGCACCGCCCTCACAGTCACCCTGTGCCCCTCCTCTGCCACTGCTCCTGCCCTTGCACACTCACCCTCCATTCCAGCTCCTCCACCACGCCCGCCCTTGCACACTCAGCCCCATCCTCACTTGCCCATCACGGCCACCCTCGCACAGCCGTCCCCAGCCCCATCCTCAGTCCCCAGCCCCATCCTCACCACTCCATCTCCCCTGCCCTGGCACACCCACCCCCGTTCCCACTCCTCCCCCACCCCCAGCACACCCTCCTCTCGCCCCTCGCACACCCACCGATGGACACCAGTTTGATGTGCTCCCGCTCCAGGAACTCGAGGGCCACCGAGACATTCTCCAGCTTCATCTGGCGGAAGTTGGGGCGCGGGTGGTGCTTGCGCCCCATCTTCTTCTGGCTGAGCACCTCGAGCAGGGCGATGAGGCGCAGCCCGTCGCTCAGGTCGCGCTGCAGGTCCACGATGCGCTTCTGCACACACTTGAGGTGCTCGTTGCACCAGCGTGTGAACGTGTTCTGCTGGATCTTCTTCCAGGGCGCGTCCTCCGCGAGGTCCTTCTCGGTGGCCGGGAGCTCCTCGGGGTCCTCGCCCGGCGCCGCGTCGAACGAGTTCATCCTGGTGGGGCTGGGGGGGTCCTCAGTGGGTGAGGGGTTTCCTGGGTGGTGGTGGGGAGGTTCCCGAATGGGCGTGTTGGGGAGTCCCGGATCACTCCTCGTGGCTGGGTTGGGGTCCTTGGGTGGGTGTGGGGTCCCGGGTGGGGTCCCAGGTCACTGCTGATGCCTGGGCAGGGGTCCCAAGTCAATCCCCGTGCCCAGGTGGGGGTTCTGGGTCAGTCCCAGTACCCTGAAGAGGTCCTGATATCGTGGGTGGGGGTCCCAAATCAGTGTTGGTGTCCTGGGACAACGTGGGTGCCCGGGGTGGGGGTCCTGGGTCCCGGTGGCAAAGCTGGTGCTGGAGGATGGTGTCCTGGCTCAGAGCCGGTGTCCCTGGTGGGGGCCCCGGGGGGGTGCCAGTGCCTGCAATGGGGTCCCGGTGCTGGGGGACGGTGTCCTGGGTCAGTCCCGGTGTCCTGGATCACGGGTGGGTGTCAGTGTCCTGGGTGGGGTCCCAGTTCCCGACGCCGGGGGACCGTGTCCTCAGTCAGTCCCGGTGCCCAGGGGGTGCTCCCGGATCCCGGGATCAGTGCGGGTGCCTGGGCACGGCGTCGGCTCAGTCCCGGTGTCCCGGGGGGGGTCGCGGCTCGATGCCGGTGTCCCCAGTGGGGGTCCCGACTCCCAGAGTCAGGGACCCGGTGCCAGGGGCTGCTGTCCTGAGTCTGTCCCGGTGCAAGTTCCCGGTGGTGGGGTCGGTTCTCGGCTCCCAGAGGGGAGCAGCGGATCCCTAAGGGGTTGGGGGGGGTGGTCCGGTGGGTTCCCGGTGGGTTCCTCGAGGTAGCGGCGGGTCCCGGGGGGTGGAGGGTCCACCTGATTCCCGAGGTCGGTTCCCGATGAGTTCCCGGAGCGGAGCAGCGGATCCCGGCGGGGTCCGGTGGGTTCCTGGGGCCAGTTCCCGGTGGGTTCCCGGTGGGTTCCCGGAGTGTTCCCGAGGCAGAGCAGCGGTTCCCGGTGAGTTCCCGGTGCCGATCGCGGCGGGGTCCGATGCGTTCCCGGAGGGTTCTCGGGCCGGGGGCGGCGGCGGAGAGTGGCGGGGCCGGGGGCGGCGGCGGCTTTAAGCGCTGCCCTGGCCCGTCCCGCCCCGTCCCGGGGAGGGACCGACCGACCGGGAGGGACCGACCGACCGACCGGCCGGGGGGTGGGGGGGCCTCGGGCGCCGCTATTTATAGCTCTGGCCTCACACCCCGACCCCCAGACACGGGCACCCCCAAAACCCCCGGACTTCGGCTCCCCCAAAACCATGGACCCCCGCACTCCGACACCCCCCAAACCCCCGGACCCCAGCGCCTCCCAAACCTCGGACCCCCGGACTTGGGCACTCCCGGGGCCCGGCACCCACAAACCCCGGCACCCCCGAGACCCCCAAATCCCGGCACTTTTGAAACATCGACAAACCCCTAAACCCCCGACACACCCAAAATCTCAATACCCCGAAACACAGGCAACCAGAAACCCTGACAGCCTCAAGCACCGGCACCTCGGAAACGCCTGCACCCACAAACCCTCAGACACCGACACCCTGAAACCCCAAAGCCTCAGTAATCCCAAACACCAGCATCCCAAATAGTGTCACCCCAAATACTGACACCCACAAACGCCAGCACCCACAAACCCCCAGACCATGACAGTCCCAAACACTGACCTCAAACACTGACACCCACAAACACAGGCACCTCCAAAATCCTCCAAACCCCAAAAGCCCCAAACCCTGGCACCCCCAAAGCCCCAAACACAGGCACCCACAAAACACTGGCTCCCACAACCCCCCAGACACCAGTAAATGACACACCAAAACTCCCAAAAGCCCCAAAAGCCCAGTGCCACAAACTCCCAAAATCTGACACCTCAAACCCCCTGTCCCCCACTCAGATATTGGCACCCTCAAACTTTGCAAGCTGAAACACTGGCACCCCAAACTTCAGCACCCCCAAACCTCAGCACTCCCAAACCTCGGCCCCCAAGCACTCCAACCCCCCTACACTGAAATACCAGTACCCCAAATCCTGGCATCCAGAGACCACTGAAACTCTGCCACCCCAAAATCCCTGCACCCACAACCCCCTGAACTGGTGTGACCCCAAACCCTGGCACCCTAAAATCCCAGCACCCCCAAAGTGCAAAATCCGAGCACCCCCCAAAATCCCAAACCCTGAAACCCCAACACCACAAAACTGCCACAATTCATAGGCCAGGAACCCCAACAGCCCATCATCCAGGCACACCTGTACCTTGACAGCCCAACAGCCCAGCACCCCAAAATCCCAGCCCCCCGGGGACCCTGACAGGCAGCACTCTGTGCACCCCAATACCCCGAGCACCCACTACCCTGGCACCTCAATACCTTGCCAGCTGGCCATCCCAATACCCCCCCACCCTGATACCCCTGCACCCCAATACCCTGCACCCCAATACTCCAACACCTAGCACCCCAATACCCCTGCACCTCGATACCCTGACACCCCAGGCACCCGAACACCCCAATACCCAGCACCCCGACACCCCAGGCACCCCAAACCACAGCCCCTGTCAGCACAATGCACCCCAAACCCTCCCCCAAAGATGCCCCTAAAACTCACCCGCTTGGGTCCCCCCCAGAAGGCCCATCCAGGACCCCCCCCTCGGGACCCCCTAAGTCAGCACCCCCCTCTTGGGACCCCCCAAACCACATAAAAACCCTCCCCCCAGCCCCAGGAGCACAACTGAGACACCACAACCCCCCCAGGATCCCCCTCCGGGGAAACCCGCCAGGAGCCCCCCCAGAACTCCCCCTTGGGCCCCCTGCCCAGACCCCCCTCCCTGGTTGCCCCCCCGGTGGCTCCAGCCGTGGCCCCCCCGGCCGTGCCTCAGTTTCCCATCACGGTGCCACATGTCTGGGGAGAGGGCTCGGTCAGTTTTGGGGTGACCCCCGAACCCCCGTGCCCCCCGAATTTCTCGTGTGTGTGTGTGTGTCCCCAGACGCCTCGGCACCCTGGGGGGGGACAGGGGGGACACTCGGGTGACCCGGATCTGGGTCTTTTTGGGGGGGTAATTTGGGGGGTATCGTGTTCCCCCCAGTTCCGGTGCCTGCCCTGGAAGCTCCCAGCGGGGGGAGTGTGGGGGGTGCGGGTGCACCCCGAGGTGACAGCGGGTGACAGGGGGTGACGTGGGGGGGTGACGTGGGGGGGGTGACGCGGTGGCGCCTGCGCCAGCACCTAAAAATAACCCGCCGAGTCAGAGCCACGCACCGGCACCCAAAATACCCCGGGGGGGCACGCGGCGGGGGGGCACCCCCAACACACCCACACCAAAAATACCCCGGGGTGTCTGGGTGGGCACGTGATGGGGGGGGAAACACAAAGGGATGACACCCCGGGACCCCCGAACCCACGGCAGGTGTAGGATGGTTGGGGGTGGGGTGGTCAGGGTGGTCCAGGAAGTGGGGTCAGGATGCCTGGGGAGGTCCAGGGTGTCGATGTGCTCCTGGAGGATCGGGGTGGTCCAGGCTGGGGGTTCAGAATGGTTCTGGGGCGGGTCAGGGGTTCTGGGGGGGCAGAGAGTGCTTTGCGGGGGCTTCTGGTGCCCGCCGGGGTCTGGGCTCCGCTGCAGCCGGGGCAGAGGAAGATGATGGTGAAGGCCGTGATGAAGGGTCTGACCCCACCAGTGTCTCCTGGGGAGGGGACAGGGAGCAGGCCCATCCCCCTGGTGCTGGCACCCTGAATCCCACGTCCCCCACCCCGTCCCTGGCTCCGGGTCCCCTCCGGGCACTGGGGCTTGGGGCACTCGGGGTCCTCGGGATGGGGGGACACGGGGAGGGGACTGTGGGCAGCATGGGGGCACAGATGGGGTGGCAGCGGGACAGTAGGGACATGGCCACGGGGACAAGGGGGACAGGGCTGGGGGCAAAGGGCCAGGGGAACACGGAGTTCATGGATGGGGGACACAGGGGACATGGCCACGGGGACAGTGGGGACACGTGTGGGGCCACATCCAGGAGGGCACAAGGGCAGGGATATGGAGGCCCTGGGGGGGTTCTTTGGGTGCCACGGGGCTATGGACAGGGGTGTGGGGTACAGGGGCCATACTGGTCCAGGTGGGTGCCGTGGGGTCCGTGGGGTGGTACCGGTGGGTGCTGGGGGGTCTCGGCTGGGCTGGTGGTGCCGCAGCCCCCAGAGCTCTGTGCTCAGCACGTCCTGCCGTGCCCACAGCACCCACCCACGGCACCCTGAGAGCCTTCCCCGCTCCATGGCCACCACCCTGACACTCCATGGCCACCACACCAGACTCATGGAATCCCAGAATCCCTGAGGCTGGCAAAGCCCTCCCAGCCCATGGATCCACCCTGGGCCCCATCCCCACCTTGTCCCCCAGCCCAGAGCACTGAGTGCCACGGCCAGGCCTTCCTGGGACACCTCCAGGGATGGGCACTCCAAACCTCCCTGGGCAGCCCCTGCCAAGGCCTCCCCACCCTTTCCAGCAACAAATCCCCCCTCAGCCCCAACCTGACCCTCCCCTGGCCCAGCCTGAGGCCGTTTCCCCTTGGCCTGGCCCTTGTTCCCTGGCAGCAGAGCCCGACCCCCCCCGGCTCCCCCCTCCTGGCAGGGACTTGCAGAGCCAGAAGGTCCCCCCTGAGCCTCCTTTGCTCCAGGATGAGCCCCCCCAGCTCCCTCAGCCGCTCCTCACAGGACTTACCTGGCCCCAGCCCCCCCATCAGAGCCCCCCCAGTCAGTCCAGGTCCCCCAGAGTTGTGCCAGGCGTGGGGTGACCCCAGGGTGCTGTTGGTCCCTGCTGTGGACACTGGTGTGTCCCCCCCGTGCCCTGGCTGTGCCCATAGCCCCCAACCCCCCCATGGCCCTGCAGCCCCCCCGCAGCCCCCCCACCCCCACCGTGTGTCCCCCCAGCCCCTCAGCTCCGTGTCCCCAACGCCCGTGGCTCTGTGGGGGCACCTCGGGCACACACTGGAGGACACATGTGGGGCCCTCTGTGGGGTGCCCGTCCCCGTGGGCCACCAGCCCTGGGGTGCCCGTCTGGGGGTGCCCGTCCCCGTGGGATTCCAGTACAGCACCAGCAGAGCTGACCTGATCCAGCACAGCCCAGTACAGCCCACCACGACCCAGTTCTGCCCAGTACAGCCCAGTACACCCTGGTACAGTATGACCAGACCCAGTACAGCCCAGTACAAACCAGTACAATCCTATGTGACACAACCCAGTTCAGTACAGCCCAGTACAACCCAGTAGGAGGATACAGTACAGTCCAGTATGATCCAATACAATACAGCCCAGTATGATCTAGTATGGCCCAGTACAGCCTAGTACAGCCCAGTATGACCCAGTACAGCCCAGTACAACACAGGCTGGAGGTACAGTCCAAACGGCCCCTCTGTACCACCCCCCTGTCCCTATCCCTGTCCCCTTCCTGTGTCCCCCCCGTCCCCATCCCAGTCCCAGAGCTGGACACAACCCCAGGGGTGCCCCAGGCTACCCCCCGGGTGTGCACCCCCAATTCCCCACACCCCCCCAAGGCACAGCCCCCTCGGAGGTGCCCCCTGCCCGACCTCCCCTCCCTCTCTGGGGGTCCCAGGGTGCCACAGCCCCATCCCTGCACTGGCCTTTATAGGCACCCCCAGCCCGGGGGGGCCCCACCGCCCATAATCCCCCCCCTAAGCAGCTTCTGCTCATCCTTCCTGCCCCCCGAGGGTCCCACGGGTGGAGGGGGCGGGGGGACAGGAAGAAGCTGGGGGTCATCTGGGATTTGAGTCCCTAGCAGCACACCCCCAAAGTGACCCCCCCACCCAGGTACCCTCAAAGCAACCCCCCACCCAGGCACCCCCCAGTTTTTCACCCTCCAAGGTGAACATCCCCCTCAGTCAACTCCCCAAGCAGTGCCCCCACCCCTTAACCCCTCCCAGCTCTCCCACCTCACATGGGGACAATCACTGGGGGGTGACACCGGTGGGGGGGACATCCTGGGGTGCTGGGGAAGGCAGGGGGTGACCTCATGGGGAGGACCCCAAGTTCTTCCTAGGGCAATCAGGGCCAGGCCATCCCAGGGGAGCAGGATCAAGGGGGACCCCCAAGGACACCTGAGGACACCTGGACATCCTGGTGGGACTAGGACCAAGCCTGGGGGCACCTGGGGACACCTGGGCAAGCTGGGGGGAGCAGGATTGAGCTTGGGCATCCCTGGGGACCCTCCCCACACCCAGGTGTGTGGGGGGAGCTCTTCCGCCCCCCCAAATCCCCCCCGAGCCCCGGCAATCGGCTCGGCCTGGCTCAGGGGGCCGATTAGGCGCTGAGCCCGGCTTAGCCCCCCCTAATCCCCAAGTTTGGCCGAGCTGAGCCCTGATCCCCCCTAAGCGGCTTTAGGGGCGCAGGGTATATCAGGGGGGCGGTCGCTGCGCCCCCCCCACCGCCGCCATGGACGAGGAAGATTTCTACCTGTTCAAGAACCAGTCAGGGGTGGGGCCCTGGGATGGGCCCCAGTACCACCTGGCGCCCAAGTGGGCCTTCTACCTGCAGACCATCTTCATGGGGGTGGTGTTCCTGGTGGGCACCCCCCTGAACGCCATCGTCCTCATCGTCACCATCAAGTACAAGAAGCTGCGGCAGCCGCTCAACTACATCCTGGTGAACATCTCCGTCAGCGGCTTCATGTGCTGCATCTTCAGCGTCTTCACCGTCTTTGTCTCCAGCTCCCAGGGATACTTCATCTTCGGGAAGCACGTGTGTGCCTTCGAGGGCTTTTCGGGGGCCACCGGAGGTACGGGAGGACCACGGGGGCACCGGGGGCTGGAGGTGATGGAGTGACCACCAGGGCTGCTGGGGCCGGAGGTGATGGAGTGACCACCGGGGCTGCTGGGGCCAGAGATGACCACTATGATCTCCTGTGCTGTGGGAGTTGGGTTGATCACCACGGGCTGCTGGGGTGCAAGACCTGGGGTGACCATCTGGACCTGTAGGAGTTGACCGCTATAGTCTGGTGGGGCCGTAGGAGTTGTGGTGACCAGTGGGGTCCGGTGGAGCTGCAGGGAGGGGTGACCCTGCATTCTACTGGGTCTGTAGGAGTTGGGGTGACCAGTGGGGTCCAGTGGAGTCTGGTGGAGCTGTAGGGAGGGGTGACCCCGCATTCTACTGGGCCCGTAGGAGTTGGGGTGACCAGTGGGGTCTGGTGGAGCTGTAGGGAGGGGTGACCCCGCATTCTACTGGGCCCGTAGGAGTTGGGGTGACCCCGTGACCTGGGGGTGCTGTGGGACATGGGGTGACCCGTGGCCCCAGTGGCCACGGGCGGGGTGCAAGGCAGTGGCCGTGTCCCCCCAGGGCTGGTGACAGGGTGGTCCTTGGCCTTCCTGGCCTTCGAGCGCTACATCGTCATCTGCAAACCCTTCGGCAACTTCCGCTTCAACTCCCGCCACGCGCTGCTGGTCGTGGCGGCCACCTGGGCCATCGGCATCGGCGTCGCCATCCCCCCCTTCTTCGGCTGGAGCAGGTGGGGCTGCGGGGCACAGGGGGTTTGGGGGGCAAGGGGGGGCCTACAGAGTGCCAGGAGGGAGGTGAGACACCCGGCAGTGCCCTGGGGTGCCATGGGGGTGCCAGGAGGGAGGTGAGACACCCGGCAGTGCCCTGGGGTGCCATGGGGGTGCCAGGAGGGAGGTGAGACACCCGGCAGTGCCCTGGGGTGCCAGGAGGGTGGTGAGACACCCAGCAGTTCCGCAGGGGTGCCACGGGGGTACCATGGGGTGCCAGGGGGTACCAGGAGAGTGGTGAGACACCCAGCAGTGCCCTGGGGTGCCAGGAGGGTGGTGAGACACCCGGCAGTTCCGCAGGGGTGCCACGGGGGTACCATGGGGTGCCAGGGGGTGCCACTTGGTGCGAAGCAGAGGCTGAGTGCAGGTGCTGCAGGTACCTGCCTGAGGGGCTGCAGTGCTCCTGCGGCCCTGACTGGTACACGGTGGGCACCAAGTACAAGAGCGAGTACTACACCTGGTTCCTCTTCATCTTCTGCTTCATCGTCCCCCTCTCCCTCATCATCTTCTCCTACTCCCAGCTGCTCAGCGCCCTGCGGACCGTGAGTCCCAGGGGCACGGGGGGCATGGGGGACACTGGAGCTGGGTGTGCCCGGGAGAAGGGCAGGGGGATGGAGGGTGGAGAGAGGCTGGGAGGGGTGAGAGGGAGGAAGAGATGGAGCGGAGGGAGGGATGCAGAACTGCCTGGAAGGAGGGCGGGAGGGGAGGAGGAGGGGGAAGAAAGAGAGGGAAGGGAGGGAGGGAGGAAGGACAGGCTGCTTGATCAGAAGGGTGGGCAGGAGCACAGGCAGGTGCCCAGGCAGGGGGTCGGGGGGTCGGGCAGGGGATCAGGGGGTTGGGCAGGCCCCAGGTGTCCCTGTCCCCGTCCCCATCCCAGGTGGCAGCACAGCAGCAGGAGTCGGCCACGACGCAGAAGGCGGAGCGGGAGGTGTCGCGCATGGTCGTGGTCATGGTGGGGTCCTTCTGCCTGTGCTACGTCCCCTACGCGGCGCTGGCCATGTACATGGTGAACAACCGCGACCACGGCCTCGACCTGCGCCTCGTCACCGTCCCTGCCTTCTTCTCCAAGAGCGCCTGCATCTACAACCCCATCATCTACTGCTTCATGAACAAACAGGTGACACCACGGACAGGGGGCACGCGGGGCACCCACGAACACACGGGGTGTAAGGGACATCCAGGGACACCTGGGGACACATGGGGACACCTGGGGACACATGGTCATGTCCAGGGCCACCAACAGGGCTGGCACGGACCGAGGGACGGGAGATGGGGCCAACGTGGCATCAGGGGTGTGAGGACAGTGCCAGGGCCGGACATGGGGCCAGTGGGACCCTCGGGCTGAGCTGTCCCCTGCCCCGTGTCCCCACAGTTCCGCGCCTGCATCCTGGAGACAGTGTGTGGGCGGCCCATGAGCGACGACTCCGAGATGTCCAGCTCGGCCCAGCGCACCGAGGTCTCCTCCGTGTCCTCGAGCCAGGTCAGCCCCAGCTGAGGGGCTGCGGCACCGCCCTGGACCCCACGACCCCCGGCTGCCCCCCGGACCCCCGGCTGCCCCCCCGGACCCCTGGCTGCCCCAGCTGTGGGGCTGGCGCTGCCCCGGGGGTCCGGGGTCCCCGGCCAGCCTAGGATGTAGCGCGGGTGGGACAATAAACCACGGCCGCGGTCTGAGCGCAACGGGGACCCTCTGCAGGATGGGGGACACGCTGTGGGAACCCCTGTGGGACCCTCGGGATGGGGGACACGCTGTGGGAACCCCTGTGGGACCCTCTGCAGGATGGGGGACACGCTGTGGGAACCCCTGTGGGACCCTCGGGATGGGGGGCACACTGTGGGAACCCCTGTGGGACCCTCGGGATGGGGGACACACTGTGGGAACCCCTGTGGGACCCTTGGGATGGGGTACACGCTGTGGGAACCCCTGTGGGACCCTTGGGATGGGGTACACGCTGTGGGAACCCCTGTGGGACCCTCGGGATGGGGGGCACACTGCACACCCCACGGCAGGGCAGGATGGGGGTCCCGGGGTGACTGTACCCCACAGTTGGGTGGGATGGGGGTCTCAGGGGTGGCTGTGCTCCACGGCAATGCCATGGTGGGACTCTGCTCCCTTGTCCCCTGCAGGCCCCACAGGCAGTGGGGGGGCAGGAAATGGGATGCTGCCCCTCCACCTCCATCCACGGGGCTGGGCTGGGGCTGAAGCCCCCATTTATAGGGCTGGGCTGGGGCTCGATCCCCCCCATGGGGCTGGGGTGGGGCTGAGCCCCCCATTCATGAGGCTGGGGTGGGGCTGGATGCCCTACATGCGGCTGAGGTGGGGCTGGCTCCCCCCATCTGTGGGGCTGGTATGGGGCTGGATCCTCTCCATGGGGCTGAGCCCCCCCAGTCTCCAAGGCTGAGGGCCAGGACTCCCCTCAGGCCCCACATCACTCCCCCCCTGAACCCCAAATCCATCCCCCAGGCCCCCCTCCCCTTCCCTGGGCTCCCCCTGCCCACACTCTCCCGGCTCACTCTGGGGGGTTCCCCGAGATCCCGGTTTGGGGGGACACAGGAACTGGGGTCTGGCCCCCCGGCCCAGGGGGTTGAACAGTTTATTGAGCCCCGGCCGAGCCGGATCCCTTCAGTCAGCCAGAGCAGAGAACCGAATAAACCCGGAGCAGGCGGAAAACCCGTGTCCGGAGCGGTCAGTGGGACACAAATCCTCATGGATGGGGGAAGCAGGAGAGGGGCCGCAGGGGTGCACTGGGAGTGATGCCAGGGGAGCTTTCCTGGTGTTCCCAAAATCATGGCTGCTGTCCCAAACCATCCCTGGTGTCCCAAACCACCCCCCGCATTCCCAGATCCTGAGCCCAGCGCGGGGACAAGTTCCCAAACCGCTCGCCCCTGGATTTAGGGATGGGGAGGTGGGAGAGGAGGAGGAGGAGGAAGAAGAGGAAGAGGAGGGAGGATCCAGTCGGCACTTGGAAACCCTTGGAAAACAATTTAAGGGAAAACCCAGGAATCTGGGGGTGGCCAGACCAACTTCACACAGCTCGGGGAGCTGCGGGCAGGGACAAACGACACAGAAGAGGGAAAACACTGGGAATTATCCCAGAGCGGGGTGGGATGGCTGGATGAGCCCCCCCCCAGCCCGGGTTTGGGGGATTCAAGGCACTTGGAGTGGGGCCGGGGGGGCCTGGCCAGATCCTGGGGGGCAACGATGGGGGAGGGGGGTTCCCACACCCCGGGGTCACCTCCCCTGGGGTCCCCTCGGGTGCCCCCCGGAACCTCCCGGGGTCCTGCTGCTGCTCTGATGGGTTTGGGGTTTTTTGGGGGCTTTGAATTCTCATTCCAATTTCACGTCAATGTTTCCATTTAATTTGATTTCACTTCCCAAGTTCAAATTCCATTTCGATTTCCAATTTTCATTTTAATGTCTAATTCTAATTTTAGTTTCAATTCCAACTTTAATTCCAATTGTAATTTTAATTCCAATTTTACTTTCAATTCAAATTCCAATTTTAATTCCATTTCCAACTTTAGTTCCAATTTCAATTCCAATTTGCCAACTTTCACTCCAATTCCAACTTTTATTCCACCTCCAGTCCCAATCCCCCTGTGAATTCCCCGCTGCCCCGGGCGGCCCCGTCGCTGCCCCCGTGCCGGGGGAGCCGTTTCCACACGTGGTAAAACCAAAACATACAAAAATAACCCAAAAGTCGTTAAAATCCCAGGAAAACCCACGAGAGGAGCCCCGAGTGCCGGGGAGGGTGTGGCTTTCCTGAGCCCCATCCCCGGGCGCCGGGATGGGGTTTCCCGTGGCGGGAGCGGCCTGGGCGCGGGCGCAGCCCTGAGCAGTGCCGGCGAGGCCTAGAACTCGTCGTGCCGCACCAGCGCCTCCCCGAAGTCCGTGGCCTGGCTGCCCACGAACAGGTCCGACTTGTCCACGATCTCCTCCCGCGTCAGCTTCCCGTCCTGCAGGGAACGCCACATCCCGCTATTCCCCCCGCTCCTCCCACCCCGCTCCCGAAATCCCACCGGAGCGCGGGCCCACCTTGTCCTGGTCGGACTCGTAGACGAGGTGCCGGGCCTCGGCCTCGGCGTGGTCGTAGTCCGAGGGCAGGATCCAATCCTTGGTCTCCTCCTTGTCCATCTTCCCATCCCGGTTCTTGTCTCGGAATTCCACAAACTGTTCCCGCTCCGTCTTCACCCACTCGGGCTCGTCAGCGTCGCCATCCTGGCTGTACATGTCACCTGTGGGGAGAGAGGGATCGGGATCCTCCCGACCACCACAGCCCCGTCCCCATCCCAAGGACTGACCCAAAGCCTTGAGCTCCCCGAGTCCATCCCCAAAATCCCAAAGCACCCTTTGGATCAGGATTTCACCCCCAAATCCTCAACACTGGCACAAGGTGGGGGGCAGAAGTTGAGAAGTTGGAAGAGAGAACATTCCCAGAGGGGGAGGGATGGGAAGGATGTGCCGGCAGCAGCTGACACTGCATGGGGAAATGGAAGGGACATGGAGGGCACATGGAGCACCGTGGCTCCGGCGTCTCACCGATGTACTCCTCCAGGTCGATGAAGCCGTCACCGTTCTTGTCAATGTCCTCCATGGTTTCCTGCACAGAGACACCGGCGTGAGCCAGGCCCGGAGTGATTCCCACCCCCCAGCACTCCCCTCACCAGAGCTTCCTGGGAACATCCATTCCCAACGTCTCCGTGCCAGCCCCACCTGCACGACGATGTCCTTCATGTAGTCGTACTCCTCGGGGTGCAGGAAGGCCGTGAACTCCTCCTTGGTGGCCGCCAGGTCCCCGTCCTTGTCGGCCATCTTGAAGCGCCGCTCGTCCCGCACCATCATCTGTTTGTAGTTGAAGCCGTCGTCGGGGTCCGGGTCGTCTGGGAAGGAGCAGAGGGAGCGCCCGGATCAGCTCAGGCAGGGGAGAGACCATGGTCACCACCAACCCAAGCCAACCCCAAGCCAACCCAAGCATAACCCAACTCAACCACAGCCTCAACATCCTCACCCTCAAACTCAACCCCAGCTCTGCCTCCTCAGCGGGCACTTCTCACCCTCAACTTCCTCAGCACAACCTCAACCTCCTCCACCCAACCTCAACCCCCCACCTCAGCTCAACCTCCCAGTGCTTCGCCACCGCAGCCTCAAGGGCAGCTCCCGGCAGCCGCCGCGTCTCTCCTGCGCCCGTTCCCAGGAGGAGGAGGAGCTGCAGCAGCCCCGGGATCGCGGCATTCCCAGGGGGAGGCCGGCACGGTTGGAGGCTCAGCCGGAGCTATTTCGGGAGGGGAATGTGTAAGGGGATCTCGCTCGCTGCCGGGGTGGCAGCAGAGCCGGGAGGCATCGGCCGGGTGGGACGGTGGGGCCACTCGGCACAGCCCCGCCGGCAGCGGGAGAGGAGCTCCGGGACACGGGGCCAGCAGCCTACGGAGAACATGGATCCAGGAGGACGTGGCTGTGGCCACGCTCTGGTTAAGTTAAACCAGAGCCAGGCCTGGTCTAAACAACAGGCTCCAAAAGGCTCCGTCCCTTTGTCCCTGCTCCGCTGCCTGGGACAAAAGGCAGGGATTACAGAGCTCTGGATCAAGGGACTCCGGATTAAGAAGCTCTGGAGCAGCCCCAGAGCCATTAAATATCTAAAGATTTTGATTTTAAGGCACGTCTAGGGTAGAATGAAGCCAAAATTCCCTATTCTATTCCCAAGGTTTCGCCTCGGGAAGCGGCACAGCCCCAGGCAAGGAAACCCTCGGGATTGGGTCCATTCCTTATTTGCTGTCGGGCCAATCGATGAGTCTGATGGAGGGCAGGTGGGTTAAAAATGGTCACACACATTTCCCCCCAAGGCCACTTTGTGTCTCGGTCCCTGGGCAGGGGGAGGTTTGGGGGAGCAGACGGAGAAGCTTCTCCTGGGATGAGTGTTCCTGGTTTCAGATCCCAGCCTAGGACTCAGGAGTTAAAAAATAGGATGATGATGATGATGATGATGATGATTCAGATCCCACCCCAGGATTGAGGAGTTAACAAAAATGGGATGATGATGATATGATGATTATCTTCTATTTTGATTTTGAAGGGTGTTTCAAAGAGATTTTCGCTCTCAGATGAAGCTCTTGGACATTCAGCACTTGGTATTCCCTGTTTCCCGGAATTCCCCCAGAAGAGCCCCACATGGCTCTGTGACACCTCTGGGGGCCACCTGGTGACTCATCCCCATGTTTAATTAATTAATTAATAAAACCATCCCCCCCCCCAGCACCTGGTTTTGCTGACAAAACGCTGTGTTCCCAACCCCCTGGAGCAGTCAAGGGCGGTGCCCGGCCCCACACAACCCTCGGCTGCACGCCAGCGCTCCAGAGGCACTTCCAGAGGCATTCCAGCCCTGCTCCGGCCAGGGAGGGGACTGAGGGGAAGGGAGGGAATCTTCCAGCAGCAAGGAGCTGGGGAAAAGTGATTCCTGCCGAGAGGAGCCGGAGCCAGGGCGTGAGGCGGGATCCTCCCGGCACTCCGTAAGGACACAGCTATGTGGGAGCAGCACGAGCCGAGGCTCCAAGGGGCCTGCCAAGGACACTCAGCCTCCGGCACCGCTCCGGGCTCGGGATCGGCCCTGCTGGGGCTGGGCACTGCCCAAATAACTGCTCTGCCTGTGGGAAGGGGCTTTTCCTTAAGCTCATTAAGAGGGTTTCACTAATTCAGGGTTTTCTCATTAAGGTTTTTTCCTTATTAAGTTTTCCCTCATTAAGGTTTTCCTCAGTAAGGTTTATATTTTTCCCTGTCCCACACCTGCAGGTCTTAAATCCCACCCCAGACCCCCTCAGAAAAAAAGGGTGTTCAACCCTTCCCAGGATCTCTCCTCCCCCTTCCAGGCTGCACTTACATGGGCAGATAAGCCCAGATCCCAGAAATCCATGGCAAAGGGAGGTTTGGGAAGCGCTGCCCCAGCCCAGGAAGGAGTGGGGGGCTTTCCCCGGCCACCAGCACGGAAAACCCAGATCCTCCCAGAGCCCGAGGGACATGGATGAGCCCGAGGGAGATGGATGAGCCTCCCGTGTGGCAGCTCCCCCTCCGCACATCCCACGGAGCAGTTTGACTATTTTTGGCAATATTTAGGAAATTCGAGCGGGTTTCCCGCTCTGGAGCCGCGGCTCCTCCGTCTGCAGTGCTGGAGGCAGGAGCTGCACAGGGACTGGGGGTTCAAGGGTTTAACCCCAAAACAGCTGCTCCTTCCCGTGCTCCCGGGGGTGTCCGAGGCTGCGGCTCATGTCCCCAAACCCCCAAGTTCCAGGGTCTCACACTGCTCCCAGGACAAGGGAAAGGGATTGATGGCTCTGCTGATGGTTTTTGTGGATTAGGGATGGGATGGGATGGGATGGACACACCTAGGTGGTTTCACAACCACCAGTCAGTCAGTTCCACCTGCAGGTTCCAAATGCCCCCCCGAGCCAGGAATTCCAAAGGACCGAAACCCCCCATTCCCACATGCTGTTAATCCCTAAATCCATGGGATTCAGCCCAGAGCTGTGTTTGTCCCCAAACATCCCCATCCATTATGAGGGGGGTTCTACATATTTTGGGTTCTTTTCCTGGGATTTTCCTTCAGTAATGCCATCAGAAGGTCAATTTGGGGAGTTCTGGGGGTTTTTAAGTGAGACTTTGGGGACATCTGCCCAGGTTGGCACATCCCTGGGCTCATTCCAGGGGACAAATCCAGCTTGGGCCAAGTCAAATTCCTGCCACTGCTGCTTCACACTCCCAACCATGGCCTTCTTCTGGGCCTCCTTAATCCAGGCCTCAAGCTCCCCCTCCATCACAACCCCATCCCGATCCATGTCCATCCCACTGACCATTGCACCACAACCCCACCCCGATCCATGTCCATCCCACTGACCATTGCACCACGACCCCATCCCGATCCATGTCCATCCCACTGACCATTGCAACCCCACCCCGATCCATGTCCATCCCACTGACCATTGCACCACGACCCCACCCCGATCCATGTCCACCCCACTGACCCTCATGAACAGCTCGTCTGGCTGGCTCCAGGAAAGGCTCATCCCCAGCACCAGGACCTACCCAGGATGTATCCATAGGTGGCATTTTTATACTCCTCCCAGGAAACGAGCCCGTCCTCGTTGAGGTCGTGGCCCTTCCACTGCCGCTCCACATCCTCATAAATCCAACGCTTCTGGGCAAACTTGATCCAGGCCTTGAGCTCCTCCACCGTCACAAACCCGTCTCCATCCTCATCTATTTTCCCTACAATCTTCCTGTTGGAAACATGGAGAAATCCAGCTAAAGTTAAGGAAAACAAGAGGCTGTAGGGGAGGGAATGGGAAGGGGAAGAGGGAGCAAGCAGAGGTGGTCACGGAATTTGGGAATTCAACCGTTTGGAGAGTTTATCCCTAAAACCAATGTATAGTTCAGCTGCCAAAATCCCAGCTCAGCCACTCTTGGGCCACTCAGGTTTTGGTTTCTTCAGAAATTAAAGGTTTTCAGGGAAAAACTTCCTTCTTAGACCTTTGGGAAAGACCCGTCCGTGTGTCCTCCCACCAAGATGGCACCAGGCGAGGAGCACGGACTCGGTTTTGTACTAAAAACGGGAATCTTGGCTCTGCCTCTCCTGGTGGCACGAGGAGTAAGGCGAGGTGGTTATGGAATTTGGGAATTCAACCATTTGGAAAGTTTGTCCTTAAAACCAGTGTTTGGTTTAGCTGCCAAAACACCGGCTCCGACACGGAAATCTTTGGCTTGGCCACTCAGGTTTTGGTTTCTTCAGGAACTATGAATTTTGGCGGAAAAGCTTCCTTGTTAAAGCCCGGGAAAGCCCCACCCGATGGTGCCAGGCGAGGAGCACGGACACAGGTTTCCCTGGAGCTGGGAAGCAGAACTCAGCACAGGAACCGGGGCCGGGGCCGGTCCCACCCGCTGCCCGGGGCAGCAACCGGAGCCGCGCTGGGGCCGCAGCAGCCGCGTGCCTCCGTTATTTTTAGCAGCAGCTGTAGGAAAAGCCACGGCAGGAATGCGGGATCCAGGGGCAGATGGAGCTGGGGGGTGGGGGCCGTTGGAGCCGCGGGGTTCGCTCCCGGGAGCGGCCGCAGCTCCGTGCTGGGAAGGCTTTGAGCTTCCTCGGATGAAAATCAGGGATCACAGCCCCGAAATCCTTTGTCTGGAGAAGCAGGATCCTGTTTTTTCCTTTGACAGGGAGGTTTAATGGAAAGCCATTCAGGAATCCTCAGCTCCAACCCAGGTATTTGAGGAATTTTAAAAGACAGGTGGCATTTTTAAATCACCACCGGGACAACTCATTCCCAAAATACTGAGGCAAAGGGAAACCTGGACACCAGAGCCACCTGCACCAGCTCCCAGGCTTTTGTGTTCCAGAATTGCCTCGATCAAGGAAAACTAGGAATTATTCCATGGCACAAATGATGTTCCTGGCAATGGGAAGCCGGAGAGAGAACTGGGAGAAAACTGGGAGAAACACGGGATTTAACTCTGGCAGGGTCTCAGCACGGGGGCAGCGTGGGGGGCCCTGCCTGGGAGACCTGAGGGATTTTACAGAGAAACATGTAAAATAAATATGTAAATGTGCAAAACCTCTCCTCAACAGAGCCTAAACTTACAGGGAAATAGGTAAAATACTACAGAAATATTTCAGAATTTTCCATCTCCATGGGCAAAGTGTCTCCTCCAATATTCCTGATCAAACTTCACAGGAAATTATGAAAAATGCCACAGAAATAGTCAGAGTTTTCCACATAAATATATAAAAAAATAGATCAATAATATCACATGAATATTAAACACTGGTCCATATGAATATATAACAATTCCATGTTTCCCTTTCCCAGGTGGGTAACGCTACCAGCAAAGGGATTTATTGCAGAAAACCCCTGGAATGGAGAACTTGACCTGGTGGGGGTCGGTGGCCAAAGCAGCTTTTCCAGGGCAGTTTCCAGGGGGTTAATTAGGGAACAGTTTCCCAGGAAAGTCAAACCCTCTCCAGCCTGGAGCTGGGCACTCGGGAAGCTCCCAGACCTCCTCCCCCAGCCGGTCCCGCGCCCGGGCCGGCACCAGCTGCTCCCGGCTGCTTTCCCAGGGCAGGAGCCACCAAATCCGGACACTTTCCCAAACCCCCCACTTTGTCCCCCCGCAGGAGGGGGGACAGCAGATGTTTGGGAAGGGCTGGCAGCTGCTGTCGTTCCCACTCCCTGCTCCAAGGGGATCCGGGTGCCCAGTGCTGCTGCCAGGGAACGTCGCTGGGACAAAACAAGGCAGAGCTCAGGGCGCTCTTCCCAAATCCCTGACTGACAGAGCACAGGACACTGTTCCCAAATCCCTGACTGACAGAGCACAGGACACTGTTCCCAAATCCCTGACTGACAGAGCACGGGACCTCGTTCCCAAATCCCTGACTGACAGAGCACAGGACACTGTTCCCAAATCCCTGACTGACAGAGCACGGGACCTCGTTCCCAAATCCCTGACTGACAGAGCACAGGACACTGTTCCCAAATCCCTGACTGACAGAGCATGGGACACTGTTCCCAAATCCCTGACTGACAGAGCACAGGACACTGTTCCCAAATCCCTGACTGACAGAGCATGGGACCTCGTTCCCAAATCCCTGACTGACAGAGCATGGGACCTCATTCCCAAATCCCTGACAGAGCACAGGACACTGTTCCCAACTCCCTGACTGCCCAAAAAGCAGGGAGGTGAGCAGAGCTGCATGCAAAGAGCTGGGCAAGCCAGAGGCGGAGCTCTCCCAGGAAAATGGGCCCTTCCCACAGCACAACTCCCCGCTAAAGCACAGAATTTATGGAACCAGACCTTGGTAACAAGTTTATCAAGGCAATTCCAGCTGGGGAAAGTGGGAATTGGCCTCTGTGGCTAGAAGTGAGGCTGGTTTGTGTGGAGGGCGTTGAATCTCCGATGGAAAGGCCCGGGCGGCACTGCCGGCGTTCCGGCGGATAACTCGGCAGAACAATGGGATTGAGCCGTGACGGAGCCCTTGGACCAGGAACGTGGCGGGGGAGGGAGGCCAGGGGGGCCCTGCCTGCTGCAGCCGGAGCTGCACTTCCCTTGGAATCTGCCACTGCTCCGGGGGGATCGAGCATTCGCTCTGATCTCCCAGGCAAAAAGCCTCCTGGATCCTGTATTTTGGAGGTTGCAGAACAACCAGGGCCTGGCTCCAAGGGATCCAGGGGTTTTCCAGATTAAACAGTCCCTAGGGGGGGGAAATTCCCTCTGGCCTCCAAGAGTGAAGTGCTGGGGGTGAGGCCAGTAGCTCCTTCCCACCACGAGCCTGGATGATCCATAGGGATGGATGGAGAGTCCATGGGAAAGCCTGGCAGCCCCTGCCCTGCACATCCCACTGTATCCATGGGGTTTGGCTCTGGGGTTCGCTCAGAACCAACACGTGGCTGAGCTTTTCCTTCCCATCAGGGAGCCCCATTCCCAAAAAACCTCCCAGAATTCACCATGGGCTGCAGCGGGTGCTGCTCCAGCAGCAGCACGGTCGGGATGCTTGGCTGCCAAAAGGGGAGATTTAGGTGGGATTCTGGGAAGGAATTCCTGGCTCTGATGGTGGGCAGGCCCTGGCACACGTTGCCCAGAGAAGCTGTGGCTGCCCCTGGATCCCTGGAAGTGTCCAAGGCCAGGTTGGACAGGGCTTGGAGCAACCTGGGCTCATGGAAGATGTCCCTGCCCATGGCAGGGGTGGGGCTGGATGGGCTTTAATGCCCCTTCCTGCCCAAACCATTCCATGATTCCATGAAAACCTAGCCAAAGCCACAGAGTTCTGGGAATGGAGCCCAACATCCCAACGAGTGTCCCGAGCTCCCCAGGGAGCCTCCAGCCCACCCTGCTCCCTCCTCAGGGCTGCAGCTCCTGGTTGGAGCTGCCCAGAGCCTCTGGAACAACTGCGGGGCAGCTGCTGCAGGGACACAATGGCCCTGCTCTTCTCCTGGGAATGATCCCAGAGCCGGACCAGTGGGGCTGGGAATGCCCAGCCAGCGCCCAGGGGAAGCACAGCCATCCTGGATCCCAGGGGAGGCCTGGCTGGATCCCAGGGGAGGCCCATTCCATCCCAGGGGAGGCCCATTCCATCCCAGGGGAGGCCCATTCCATCCCAGGGGAGGCACAGGCCCGCACCAGAGAGGGAATCTCCATGCAGGCTGTGTTTTCCCAGCTCCCGACCAGCTGCCTCCCAACTGGGAAGCTCCAGTGATCCCAGGGGCTCCCACAGTACCTGGAGAACACGGACCGAGCACAGCACAGACCCCACTGTCACCTCCACTCTGGAGTTCTGGGGAGCACCCAGTGCTGGGAATGGCTCCAGGTGACGTTTTAGGGAGCACCTGGTGCTGGGCACGGCTGGTTCCCGCTCCAGGTGAGTTTTTAGGGAGCACCTGGTGCTGGGCACGGCTGGTTCCCACTCCAGGTGAGTTTTTAGGGAGCACCTGGTGCTGGGCACGGCTGGCTCCCGCTCCAGGTGAGTTTTTAGGGAGCACCTGGTGCTGGGCACGGCTGGTTCCCGCTCCAGGTGAGTTTTTAGGGAGCACCTGGTGCTGGGCACGGCTGGTTCCCGCTCCAGGTGAGTTTTTAGGGAGCACCTGGTGCTGGGCACGGCTGGCTCCCGCTCCAGGTGAGTTTTTAGGGAGCACCTGGTGCTGGGCACGGCTGGTTCCCGCTCCAGGTGAGTTTTTAGGGAGCACCTGGTGCTGGGCACGGCTGGCTCCCGCTCCAGGCGGCTCCGGAGGCCGGAGTGGGGTCTCCCCCCGGCGTGCCCGCCGCTCCCCGCGGGCAGGCGGGCGGGCTGTCCTTACCCCAGGCGCTCCTTGCTCTCCTCGGGGGTGAGCTGGTCGAAGCTCTTGGCCTCCTCGGCTCCCAGGAAGGCGTCGTGGTCGTAGTCGAAGCTCTGGGCGTCGTCGTGCTCGCGGGCGCTGAGCGGAGCCTCCCGCACCACCCGCTCCTTGCGCTCCGTCGGCTTCCCCCCGCACAGCGCCCACGCCACCAGGCACAGCAGGAGCCGCGGGAACAGCATCCTTCCTGCGCCTGCGGGACACCGACCGCACCAGTGGGCACGGGAAGGGGGGCCGGGCCACCGCGACAGGCACGGAGCGGAGCTGGAGCGGGCAGGACGGGAGTAGGGTGGGTTGTTGGGGAAAAACGGGGAGTAGGGCAGGGTATCAGGGCAAAAACGGGGAGTAGGGACAGCTGCCTGGGAAAAATGGGGATTAGGGCAGGTTATCAGGGCAAAAACGGGGATTAGGGCAGGTTATCAGGGCAAAAACGGGGATTAGGGACAGCTGCCTGGGAAAAATGGGGTTAGAGCAGGCTGTCTGGGAAAAACGGGGATTAGCACTGGTTGCCTGGGAAAATGGGGAATTAGTGCAGGTAATCTGGGAAAATGGGGAATTAGTGCACATTATCTGGGCACAAATGATTGATTAATGCAGATTGTCTGGGAAAATGGTTTAATTCCTGCAGATTCTCAGGGCAAATTGATTATTTGATCCAGATTATCAGGGCACAGTAATGAACTGATACGGGTTATCCAGGCAAAAGTGATTCCCTGGCATGGAATATCAGGGCACAGCAGTTAATTAACGTAGATTATCAAGGCACAGGGACTAATTAATGTGGATTATAAGGGCACAGGGATTCATTAACGTGGATTATCAGGACACAGGGATTAATTAATGTGGATTATCAGGACACAGTGACCTTTGAGCCCCTGGCACGTGCGGACACTCTGGAGCCACTCCCACTGCCAACCCCATCCCAGAGCCCCCTGGAGCAGCAGCTGGGGCTGGGGGGGATCCAGGGGTGGAGAAGGGGATCTAGGGTGGAGAAGGGGATCTAGGGTGGAGAAGGGGATCTAGGGTGGAGAAGGGGATCCCAGTGGGAGGGAAGGGGATCCCAGTGGGAGGGAAGGGGATCCCAGTGGGAGGGAAGAGGATCTAGGGTGGAGAAGAGGATCCCAGCGGGAGGAATGGGAACACACCCAGCACATGCCACCTCTGCTCTCCCTTCTCCCGACGTTCCCTCCCCAGTCCCTCCCCAGTCCCTCCCCAGTCCCTCCTGCCGCCTCCTCCCGATGCCTCCAGAGGCTCCTCTGACCCGAGGCCAATGGAATCCTCCCCCAGCCCAACCCCCTCGGATCAAACACCCAAATGTGCCCGGGATCGACAGCAGCTCCAGAAAGGATTCCCCAGGCTGATCCCTTTAAATCCCAGCAGAAATCCGAGTATTCCCCATTCTTATCACTGAGTTCCCAACTGAGATCCCAGCTTAGATCCCAACTGAAATCCAGGTGTTCCCCATCCTTGTCACTGAAAGCCCAGCTTAGCTCCCATCTTAGATCCAAGTGTTCCCCACCCTGACCTCTTTAAATTCCAATCTGAGTATTCCCCACTCTAATCTATTTAACCCTAAATTTATATCAAGATATTCCCTTTCTCTAAATCCTTCAATCTAAGTTTAATCAGGATATTCCCCATCCAGAGCTCTTCAATCCCAGTTTAATTCAGGATATTCCACACCCTTACTGCTTTAATCGAAATTTAAGCCAAACATATTCCCCATCCTTATTCCTTTAAACTTACATCCAGGTGTTCCTCACCCTTAGCTCTTTAAATCTGTGTTTAAAATCCAGGTATTCCCCATCCTTATGCCTTTAACCTGAACTCAGAGCAAGGAATTCTGCCCTGGGAGTGACCCAGAGTGATCCAGGAATGACCCGGGTCCGGGACTGGTCCCACATCCAACCACGACAGTGGCATCAGAACACAGGGACAAGGACACAGAAAAGCCCTTTCCTGCCCCTTTTCTTGGAGGAGGATTTATTGGGCCATTCAGAAAATCCACAAATTTCAATTCTCTGCAAGTTTGGGGGAGGAGGGGGGGAAAGGGGATTTGGGTTATAAAGAGCAAAAGTCACTGTTTTGGTGTTTCCAGGAAGGAAAAACATTCCAGGAGGAGGGAAAAAGAGGAAAAAGCCAATTCCAGGTGTTATCTAAACAGAGCTCTGGATATCCCTGCCCCAGGGATCTGACTCTTGCTCATTCCAGGCACATCCCAGCACCCAGGGCTGATCCCAGGATTAGCCCAGCCTGTGGCACAGAGTGACCCAGAATGGGTCAAACACCCTGATTTTATCTCCAGTGTCCACACAGAGCCTCTGGAAGCCACTGCAAAGGGACACTCTGACCTGCAGCCGGATCCAGGCACGGATCCCAGGATCTGCCCCGGGGAAGGTGCTCGGGGAGTCCAAACCCACACACCAACTGTTAGCCACAGACAATTATCCATAAAAACCTGGCAGCACCTTTCCAGCCAATGGGATGGACCCCAAGGTTTCCCTTGGGAAAAACCAGTCTTTGGGCCCCTCTCCTCCTGGGAAGGGCTGTTGGCAGCGGGTCCCTGTTCTCCTGAATAAAGAGGAGAACCATGGGGAAGGTGGGAACAGGGGCAGTGGTGGGAAGGTGGGGGGTGTCCCCTCAGAATGGGGGTCTGGAACCTCAGCTAGGACAGGAACTTGTCATTCCAGGGGGGCTGGATGGGTTATTGATGGAGAAACTCGGGATTCCAGGTGGGTTTGCTACAACATTGATGGAGGAACCCAGAATTCCCATTGGGTTCACTGGGATACCAAGAAACCTGGAATTCCACGCTGGGCTTGGAACTGTGGTGGTATTTACAGTGCACTGATGGGCAGAAGCCCCTCTGGAAGCACATTTCCCACGTGGGAGGCTGATAAGATCCCATAAAATCCCCCACAGGCAACCCAATTTGTTCTGCCTTTTTATGGGATTGATCCCATTGGAGCAGCCAGGCACCAATTACCCGGGACCCCCAGTGCCACACGAGGGCACACAGGGGGTGAGGGGGCAGGGTCGGGGGTGATCCTCCAGCCCTGGGGGGAATTCCTGGCCCTGGGGAGGATTTATGGATCATGGGGAGTCACTGCGAGCCCAAACCAATCCCAGGGGACAAACGGGCGGGTCCTGCCCCAAACGGGCCCCAGGGCCTGGGGGTCACCAACGGCTCCGGGAGGGGAAAACGGATTTGGGGTGACACCTCCTCGCCCCGGGGTCCCCGTGCAGGGCGGCACCAGGGGTCCCACAGCCCCTTATCCCGTTATCCCGCGGGTCCCACAGCCCCTTATCCCGTTATCCCGCGGGTCCCACAGCCCCTTATCCCGTTATCCCGCGGGTCCCACAGCCCCTTATCCCGTTATCCCGCGGGTCCCACAGCCCCTTATCCCGTTATCCCGCGGGTCCCACAGCCCCTTATCCCGTTATCCCGCGGGTCCCACAGCCCCTTATTCCGTTATCCCGCGGGTCCCACAGCCCCTTATCCCGCGGGTCCCACAGCCTCTTATTGCGTTATCCCGGGGGTCCCACAGCCCCTTATCCCGTTATCCCGGGGACACCACAGTCCCTTATCCCGTTATTCCGGGGGTCCCACAGCCCCTTATCCCGTTATCCCGGGGGTCCCGCAGCCCCTTATCCCGTTATCCCGGGGACCCCACAGTCCCTTATCGCGTGGTCCCACAGCCTGTTATCCCGGCGGAGGACTCCGCGGGGTTGCCCGCGGGCCGGTCCCGGCTGGGTGGCGGGGACCGGACGGGGCTCCATCCCCGGGACGGGGCAGCCCCGGGGTGGTCCCGCCCGCCCCTGCCCGCCCCGGGCCCGGCACTCGGGTGGCCCCGGGGCCGCCCAGCACCGCACGGGCCCCGACGGGAGGGCCCGGTCGCGGGACTCACGGACACGGCGGCGACGCCGCTCCCGCCCGTTCCCATGGCGACCGGGCCCGGCGCCGCGGCCGCCGCGTTACCGCCGCCCCACAGCGGCCCGGCAGAGCCACCGCCCCCGCCTCCCCGGGCCCGAAGCCCATGTCCGGATCGGATCGGATCCGACCCCATCCCACCCCATCCCATTCCATCTCGTCCCGTCCCTCACCGTCCCCGCCGCCGCCGCTCCGCGCACCGGAAGTCGTTGCCGCGCCACGCCGCACGGCCCCCCGCGCGCCCGCGCCAACAGCCAATCACAGCCCTGCCGCGCCTCCCCTGCCGCGCCACTCCGCACGCTGATTTGCTCTCTTCGCCGTCAATCCGCATCTGTGCCCGCCCCCTCGCCGCACCCCGCCCACCCCTCCCGCCCCTGCGTGCCCACCCCCTCTGTCCCCGCCCCCCGACTTGGGGGACGCGGGCGCTGATTGGCTGGAAAGCGCCACGTCCTCAGGCGCGCGCCGACTGCCGGCCCCGCCCCCGGGTCGCCCGTCTCTCACTGCGCACGCGCCGGGGAGGGAGGGGATGGAAAAGGCGGGAAAGTCGAGGCGGCGGTGGCGCCATGTTGGGGGGGGCGAGAGGGCCCTTCCAGGGCCATTCCCAGCCTTTCCCAGGCCTTTTCCAGCCGGCTGGTGCGGCCCAGCCAAGCAGTGGGGCTGCCACGGAGCCTCACGGGTGGAATTATGGCCGTAAAGCCATGGAATCAGTTACATTCACACAGTCACAGACTTCCCTGAGCTGGAGGGCCCACAGGGATCATTGATCCAACCCCTGGCCCTGCACAGACACCCCAACAATCCCACCCTGTCCCTGAGAGAGTTGTCCAAACACTCCCTGAGCTCTGGTGCTGTGACCTCTTCCCTGGTCAGTGCCTGACCCCTCTCTGGGGGAAGAACCTTTCCCTGAGATCCAGCCTAACCCTTCCCTGGCACAGCTCCAGCCATTCCCTCATCTTTATCCAGCTGGGCTGGGCAGTTTGTCCAGAAGGATCTGGGGAGAGACAGAATTGAATCGTCTCAAACTGCAAGAGAGACCTGGAGGGGCTGGAGCGTGTGCAGGGAAGGGAAGGGAGCTGGGAAGGGTCTGGAGCAGCAGGAGGGGCTGAGGGAGCTGGGGGGGCTCATCCTGGAGCAAAGGAGGCTCAGGGGGGACCTTCTGGCTCTGCAAGTCCCTGCCAGGAGGGGGGAGCCGGGGGGGGTCGGGCTCTGCTGCCAGGGAACAAGGGACAGGCCAAGGGGAAACGGCCTCAGGCTGGGCCAGGGGAGGGTCAGGTTGGGGCTGAGGAGGAATTTGTTGCTGGAAAGGGTGGGGAGGCCTTGGCAGGGGCTGCCCAGGGAGGTTTGGAGTGCCCAGCCCTGGAGGTGTCCCAGGAAGGCCTGGCCGTGGCACTCAGTGCTCTGGGCTGGGGGACAAGGTGGGGATGGGGCCCAGGGGGGATCCATGGGCTGGGAGGGCTTTTCCAACCTCAGGGATTCTGGGATTCTGTGAAAGCCTTACTGAAATCCAAAAGGATTTTGTCTGGCTTCCCTGGATCAGCTCAGGGGAGACCTTGTGGTACAAGGGAAGGAGGTTTGGCAGTCAGGACATTCCCTGGTGGCCCTGTGGCTGTGGCCAATGGCTGTGATGTCCTTCTCAATAACTCCCAGAGTGACCTTCTCCATGGTTGGACCAGGCACCAAAGGGAGACAACAGGCCTGGAACTTCCAGGTCATCCTTCTGGCCCTTCTGAAAAATTGTGACGTTTGCCAGCTGCCAGTGGATTTCAGTTGGAAAAGCCCTCAGAGACCAACTGTCCCCAACACTGCCAAGGCCACCACTGACCCATGTCCCCAAGTGCCACATCCACAGGGCTTGGAAATCCTTCCAGGGATGGGGACTCCACCCCTGCCCTGGGCAGCTGTTCCAGGGCTGGACAGCCCTTTCCATGAGGAAATTCCTCCTGGTGTCCCACCTGACCCTCCCCTGGCCCAGCCTGAGGCCGTTTCCCCTTGGCCTGTCCCTTGTTCCCTGGCAGCAGAGCCCGACCCCCCCCCCGGCTCCCCCCTCCTGGCAGGGACTTGCAGAGCCAGAAGGTCCCCCCTGAGCCTCCTTTGCTCCAGGATGAGCCCCCCCAGCTCCCTCAGCCCCTCCTGCTGCTCCAGACCCTTCCCAGCTCCCTTCCCTTCCCTGCACACGCTCCAGCCCCTCTCTCCATGTGGGTCCCAGCCACACTCCAGACGTGTCCCGAGCCATGAGCACATGGATCCCGAAATAGCCGCAGGGCTCCTCTCTTGGAGTGACAGCCCGGCTATAAATAAATGCACTCGCTCCGGTGGCCGAGGCTGCGCTGCTCTGAGGGCTCCTTGGACAAGGTGTGATGCCATCGGCAGGGAATGTCTCCCAGTCCCGCTTTACGAGCTCCCAGCAGCGTCAGGTTCTATTTAACCCGCGCTGGCTCCTCGTGGTGACACATCGGGCTGAGGTCAGCGCCGATCCCGAGGGATGAGCCCTGGGAGCCGCGTGCGGCCACGTCTGCCCCGCTCCCCACGGAGCCCCCGGAGAGAACCCGGCGCTTCCAGGGCCGTGATTCATCCCATCCCGCAGAAATGCCTAAATTAGGGCAGCGGGAGCGTCGGGGCCGCGGCTCCCCCGCTCCGAGGGAGCTGTGCCGGGGCAGAGGCTCCCGGCGGATATTTACAGTCCATGAGATAATTCCCACCCTCGGCCTCGCCGGGAGCGGGGCCAGGACTGACACTCGGACACGGCCCCGCAGTGAAGTCACAGCCTGAAAAAACTCACCGAAAGTTCCTTGGAAAACCTCCCGCTGCCTCTCTCCCCTCGTTAATCCCCCCTCGGAGCTGGCAGGGTCTCGAGGGGAAAACGATCCCAGAGATCAGGAGCGGGCACTGGCAGCAGGAGATCTGTTTGGTTTTGTTACAGAGGTGGCTCGGCAGGGTTGAGAGGGTTTTTCGGTCAAAAGGTGACTCAGCAAGGCTGAAATGTTTTGCTTCTTGAAATGTGGCTTGAAGGGGGTTGAGTTGGTCTTTTAAATAAAAAATGGCTTGGGGGGTTGGGATCTATTTTTTAATAAAAAAACAGAGGGGTGTTTAGAGTTTTTTTAACAGAGGGGTGTTTAGAGTTTTTTTAATAAAAAATGCCTTGAGGTGCTGAAGTGTTTGGTTATTTTAATAAAAGGTAGTTGGGGGGCATCTCTGTGGTTTTTAGACTTTAATGTTTGTGGTTTCAAGCTTTTCTTTACACCCCAGAGGACTCCAGACTTTTCTCTTTCCAAGGAATCCCAGACAACCTCCAGCTGGAAGGATGCCCTGAGGCTCCTCAAGCGCACACTTGTATGAAATAGGATTTAAGGGCTCCCAGGAAAATGGGGAGCAGCCCAGCTTTCCCCAGGTCTGGCCCACGCCAGCAGGAGCAGGTGATCCACCTCTTACCCCACAGTCCAGTCTGACCATCCCTAATGGGAATCAAATCCCATTTGATCCATCCACAGCTGCCGTTCCTTATGTCGACTGAGCCCGGCCATTTTCCCTGCTCTGGGAGTGATTTATTGCATTTCCTTCCAGGTCATTGCATTTCCTCACGAAAGTGCTCATGGAAATCCTTTTTCCTCTTCTTTTGGAGGAGCCAAAGGACCCCCGAGCTCCAAGTCCCTCATGAACCCCCTTTTCTCTGCTTCTCAGACCATTCCCATTGTTCCTGGTTCCAGTTCTCCCAGTTTCTCAGTCTTTTAAAGCCATTGATACACTGCAGCTGGATCCTCTTTGTTCCCAATATTTAGCACAAGGCAAAACCAACTCCCAATCCCTGCTTTCCTGTCTCAAGCTCCCCAATCCCAGGATCCCACTGGTTTTGCCCAAACTGTGGACATTTAATGGTTTCTCAGCACTGACAGATGACATTTCCCTTCCCCTTGGCCTTGTCCCACTCCTGGCCTGTGCTGAGAGCAGCTCCACCCCCAAACTGGGGGTGAAAACCCAATTTTCATACACTTCCCAGCTGGAAATTTATTAATGGGACCTTCAGATGCTTCCAAATCCCAGAATTTAGGAAAACATGTTATTTATTAACCAGCTTTTGGGCTGTAGCCCTGTTGTCACACACCCTGGTCAGCAGAGATCCAGGGAGGATGGCCTCAGGATTTGGGCAACAGGGGAGGGAATTTGATGTGTCTGCGGGTGTTATCAATCCCCCCCTGCAGCCACCACCAGGCCCTGGACATGGACTCTGAATTCCCTGGGAAACCCCTGGAGGAAAAGCCAGAATGGTCTGGGAACAGACAAACCATGAGGGAGCTGGGAACAGCCCCTGGAGGTCCTGGTCCACAGTCTGGGAGGAGGGCATGGAAAACCTATGCAGTACCCTTGGGAAAAAGAGGAAATACAGGGATGTTTATCTGTCTGGACATGTCTGGGCTGCAGATACAGGTGTGGATGCTCCAGATCCAGCACAGGGACTCACAGCAGAGATCTGGATGGGAGGGATGAAAAACCTAAATGGAGAACCAGGAACAGAGAAACAGGATGGAGAACCTGGGTGGAGAACCAGGAATGGAGAACCTCCATCAGGATGCTGCTTGGGAGGTGTATCCCGGCAGGAAAGGCTGACTCATGCCCTGCCTCAGTTTACCTCAGGCAATGGGAAGATGGCTTTGGGAAGTCAAACCACCAAACCTTTCCCAGCTTCCTCCAACAACTCATTCCCGATTTATCCCAATGCTCCCGTGCCTTGTCCTGACCCTTCCCGGGATGCTCTGGCAGTCCAGTGTTGGTCCCACAGCTGCGCTCCCGAGCAGAGCCGGGCCGAGCCCGATCCCAAAAACCCCGAAGCCCCCGGGGCCGTGACACCCTCTGGGATTGGCACCACGTGGCTGCGACCCCTCGGGATCGGGCAGCGGCTCCGAGTGGCCTCGTGCTGTGCTGGGAAAAGCATGAACCCCCCGCCCCCCAAACAAAAATCCGGGCGGGACAACCCGCGGATCCCCCCGCGGTGGTTTGGGAGCGGGGGAGGAGGAGGAATCCCGGGGCCGGGAGCACGGGAGTGGGGCGGCTGAAGGAGGCTCGGACACAGCGGTGGGAGCGAGGAATGCCCCGGCTAATCCTCCCGCCCGCTGCCGCCTATTTAGGGAAGAACCGAGGAGGCCGCGTTGGGCTCCTGGCATCCCTCCCGGCCCCGCTGGCCGAGCCCCGGCCCCGCGCCCCCTCCTCCCGCTGCCCGGGGTCAGCCCTCGGCAAAGCCCCCTCGGCGGAGCCGCCCCCGCCTCGGCCGGAGCGGAGCTCCGGGGCCCGGAGAGGCGAATTGCCGCTCCTCCGGCCGCCCCAGCGTGTGCCGAGGGCGCCGGCAGCCAGGGATGAGGCGCCGGGAGCCAGGGATGAGGCGCTGGGAGCCGTGATCTCAGGGAGCAGCAATGCGAGGGCGCTGCCAGCGCGGCCGCCGGCCCAGAAATGTCCTTGTCCCGGCACGGCGCTGTCCCTGGCACTGCCCGGGGCACACACCATTGTCCCCGGCACTGCCCGGGGCACACACCACTGTCCCTGGCACTGCCCGGGGCACACACCATTGTCCCTGGCACTGCCCCGGGCACACACCATTGTCCCTGGCACTGCCCGGGGCACACACCACTGTCCCCGGCACTGCCCGGGGCACACACCACTGTCCCTGGCACTGCCCGGGGCACACACCACTGTCCCTGGCACTGCCCGGGGGCACCACCGCGGGGACACGGGACAGCGCCGAGCCCGGGGCGGCTGCGGGGGCGGACCCGCTCCCGGGGGGCTCGGGCGCGTTTTGAGGAAGAAAAGAGGGGTCTGCCCCAGCTGAGCCGGCGGCCCAGAGCTCCCACTCCCCCCTCGGCACCCCGAACTCCCCAAATTCCGTGGGTTTCTGCAGCTCCGAGCTGTCACTGCCAGGACACGCTCACGTCGGATCTGCAGCACGAATTCCAGGCGGCTCTTACGCCGCCACTTGGAACTCCCGGGATCCCGCAGCGGAATGGGGCTGCGGGGGCAGCGCCCAGCTCCGGGGGGGCTTCTCCGCCTGCTCTCCCGCTGCGGGATGACGGATGCTGTGGAGGATGACACCATCAGCCTCCCCCCATCCCGGGCGCTGAACTCTCCCAACTCTCTCCACGTCCCGGACCTTTTATTGGGAGCACTTGAGCCAAGGAGAGACTGAACTGGGGAACTCCTGGTTACGGAGCAGATGGATTTAATTAAACCCACTTAAGTCATTAAAGTGATTTGCCAACTAAATCAGCACAGCGAGAAACCTCCCACCAATTCCACCACCACCCCCCCCTCGGGTTTGTCCTTTTAACCCTTTCCTTGGGGAAGAGTCACGGGAGCAGTGGCCGGGTTCCGGTGAGGGTGGAAGAACCCAGGGACAACCGTGTGTCCCCAGTGCCTCGGGGGGCTCCGGGACCCCGCGTGCGGCCGTCCTGGCACGGCGGCTTTGCTGCGGGACATCCTGGATTCCATCCCTGACTGGGTCCTGCTCCCGCCTGCGGCTCTGCCTTTCCCGGGACATGAGCTCGCTGCCCGGCGGGTCCCGGCGCTCAGTCCAGCGCTGCCCTTGGTCACCCGACCCCGGAGAGCTCCTCTTTGCTGGCTCCCGGCTCCCGGCCCCTCGCAGCGCCCGAGGGAACATCCCGTCACGGCTCCGTGAACTCAGCACCCCCCAAATAGCCCGGCCCCCGGCGGGAGCGCTGCGGCCCCGGCTCCGGCCCGAGGATGATCTTACAGCCCGGGAAGCTCCAAACCGCCGCTCCTGCCCATAAAAAGCAAAGGGCTTTGGGCATGGAATCATCGGGGCTGCACGGATTACACCAGCGGGGGGGAAACGCTCCCAGGAGGCCACGCCATAGGAGAGGGGAGAGAGGAAAGGGGAGAAGAGAAAGGGGAGAGGGCAGAGGGAGCAAGACAGGGAGTGGTCAGAGCCCCAAAATGTGGCTCAGTCCTGGCACCAGCCCCAAGGGTCTGTAAAACACACCCAGAGCTTTGTTCCCATCATTCCACTCCTCAGCCACCTCATCCCGATGGGAAAACACGACTCAAACTGTGCCCCAGAATGAGTTATCGGGAACACAGACAGGGTGGCAATCCCTTATTTTTCCGATTGCCCCCAAATCCCGGGCTATCCCATGCCACTGGCTCTGGAGACCACCCTGGGGTGCCAGGGAGCCAGGAAAAGCTGAGGAACAGACTGGGCACCTCCACGGCAGCAGAACCCACCCGGCTGCAAGAGGCCACGTGGGGAAGTCCTTCCCATTGGGAAACCAAGCTTTCCAGGCAGGAAGAGGAACATCACCTCAAGGTCCAATGGATAAAATTGGAATTTAATTAAATTAAGGAGACATTTGCAAAGCTAGAACAGCCAAACCTGCTCCCAGTGACACGACATGCTGCTCCCCATCCGGACACACGGAGATACCGGTCCCTCCAGCACCTCCCAGGCCACAGCCAGGCCCACTTATCCACAATTCCCAGGAACGAGGGTTTTCCTCTCTCTCTCCTCCTCCTTCTCTGCCGGGGCCCCCTCAGCCGGCCGTGGGGCCGGTCCGTGTGTCCGGGTGCAGGCGGATCTCCACCAGCCGGACAGCGCGGAGCAGCACGGCCAGCTGGGAGCACACCCGGGCCACCACGTCCAGCACGGGATCCGCCAGGTCCCGGATGCCCCCCAGCACCTTCAGCAGGAAGAGCAGGAGCGGCTGCAGGAGGCTGTGGAACGCCGCTGCCAGGAGGGGCTTCAGGATGTGGTCGCCAATGGCTGTCAGGACACCGACCACCAGCGCCTGGATTTGGGATGAAATCCTGGGTTTGAGGGATATTTGCCAGTGGGAGTCACCAAAAATGGGCTGAGACACAAAAATTCCGCTATAGGAGGGGAAATTTGGGATAGCAGGAACCGGAAGTTTCTTCTCCTGACACTGAAGGATTTTGGTGTCCTCAGCCGCTGCTCCGGCCACATCTCCACGGGAATGGGGCGGCTCACCTGGACCACGGCCTCGCCGAGGAAGCGGATCAGCTCCACGAGGAAGAGGCTGACCACGCTGACCAGGCACCGTGGGACGGAGAAGAATTCCCGCAGCTTCCGCTGAACCGTCCACTCGGAGCTGCCGTGGAGAGAATGGGATGTCAGAGCCGGAGCACCGACCCGCTGAGGGAATGAATCCCAAAGAGGATCCAGCACCACATCCCAGCTCCACAGCCCAGCCACAAAATTTGGGATGAGAAAGCGCTGGAGCCATGTTTCCACAGGCTCTCCCTGTATGGCCAAACCCAGCTGAAGTAGCCCCAAAACCAAATGCATCGGGATGGCACCCAGAGCACAGCTGGCCGGGAGCCCGGGAAGTGCCAGGCCAGCTCCAGGGAATCCCGTCCAACACCACCCCGGGAGCGGCTCCGGCGTGGGCAGGGCTGAGCCCGGGGCTCCCTCTCACGGCCACGAGGCGATCCGGGAGACACATCCCAGTTTCTGTTTCCAGAAAAACACGAGGTGCAGAGGGCGGACTGTGCCAGGCTGGCAGGAAACCCCGTCCCGCCGGTGCCCCGTCCATCCTGCCCGCGGGAACGCGGCAGCGGAGCCGGTTCGGGGCGGAAGGAGCGACTGGGGGAACCGCGGGGCAACCCAAACCCTGAGGTTTTCCCCCGTTTTGTTCCCGTGACAGGATTCCCGGAGTTCCGGCCCAGACGTTCAAGGCCCTTCCCACCCGGGGTCCCGCTCCACAGAAACTCCCTCCTTGCAAGACCCAAGCAGACACCGGCGTGGGATCCTTGGGGAAATATCCCCTCAGCATCCCACAATCGGCGTCTTTTGTGCCTTTCCCCGTCTGGGATCAAGCCCCGTCCTGCGGCCGGATTCACCCGGGCTGCAGCTGCCCCTCGGGATCAGCCGGGATCCCAGGAAAAGGAGGGGACAGGGCAAGGGCAGCCGGAGTGGTGTGACGAGCCGCAGAGCAGCGATCCGGCTGGGAATCCACCGGGACTCCTGCTTCTGTCCCCTGGGAATCCACCGGGATGCGACCCCCGCCCCCCAGGAATCCCTCGGGATCTACTCCCCCCCGCCCGAATCCGCCGGGACTCCCCCCGGGGACACCCGCCCAGCCCCTCGCGGCAGCGATGAACGGGCCCGTTCCCCCCCAGGGGAGGGGGTCCCGGTACCTCCTCCGGTTCCTCCTGCCGGGGCGGGGCGGGGGCACCGGGGGGGCCCGGGGGGCACCGGGGGGCCCCGGGGTGCGGCGGGGGCCGCCCGGCGCCATGGACAGGCCACGCCCCCCGAGAGCCCCGCCCCGTCACCACGCCCACCATCGCGGCCCCGCCCCGCGTTACCGGGCAACGCCCCCGGACGGGCGCGTTGCCCGGCAACGAGGGGCGGGGCCGAGCGGGGGCGTGGGCGGGCCCGGGGATGAGTGACAGCGAGCGCGGCCAATCACAGCCCGCAGAAAAGGTTCCCGCCCGCAGCGGGGATCCCCGCGCATCACGTGGAGCGGGATATGCAAATGTATGTAAATTGTATGTTAATGAGGGTCTGCCCGTGCGGCGGTGGGGGGGTGACGACCAGGGAGAAGAGGAGGCGGGACCCAGTAGGGGAATGGGGGGTTGGGGGGGGGACATGGGGGGACCCAGGGGGACAGGGGGGACAAGGGGGTGGGGGCTCACGGAGGTCACAGGGGGACACGGGGGGACAGGGGGCTGAGGGGGACACGTGGGGACACGTGGGGACACACAGGGTGACACGGGGATGGGGGGACACGGGGGCAAACGGGGACACGGGTGTGGGGGGGACACAGGGGGGCATGGTGGGGGACACACAGGGGGCCAGGGGTTGGGTGACCCGGGGTGGGGGGTCCCGGGGGGACGCGGGAGGGGTTCGCGATGCCCCCGGGCGTGGCGGTGCCGGGGCGGTGCCGGGGCGGTCCCAGCCGGTCTCGCCCCACACCCACGCCCGGCCCCGCGTGCGGAAGCTCCGGGCGGCGGCCCCGGGACCGGCCCCGAGCGCAGGTGAGACCGGGGGGCGTCCGCCGGGGGGTCCCCGTGGGGAGGGGGCCGTGGGGTGGGTCCCCGTGGGTGGGGCGATACTGGGGGGTCCGGGAGCAGCCCCGGGGACACGCGGGGACAGCGGCCCGTCCCTGAGCGGGGCAGCAGCCCCGGGGCACCCCCGGACCCGTCGCGCCCGGTGCTGGTCCGTGCGACACTGGCGCGGGCGCTGCCCCGTGGGGGGGACACGCGGGGGCACCGGGATCGGGTGGGGGGTCACGGGGGGATCTCCCCTCGTGCGGCTGCTGGAGGGACCCCACAGGGACTACGGTCTGGACTTCGCGTGTCCTCCATGTCCCTGTCCCCGTGTAACCCCCGCGTCCCCCCGGTCTCTGTGTCCCCTGTCCCCCCTCATCCCATAAATGCCAGCCTCACGTCCTCCCTATCCCCCAGTGCCCCGTGTCACCCCCGTGTCCCTCCTCCCGTCTCCATATCCCTCGTCTCCCGTGTCCCCATTCCCCCGTGAGTTCCCCACGTCCCTCCCCGTCCTCCTGTCCCCTGTCCCCCTGTGTCCTCACTGTGTCCCCCCTGTGTCCTCACTGTGTCCCCCCCATGTCGCTAAATGTGTTCCCCATCTCTCGTGTCCCCCTGTCCCCGTGTCCCCTGTCCCCAGTGTCCTCCCCCTGTCCCCGTGTCCCCTGTTCCCCATGTCCCCCGTCCCTCGTGTCCCCTCCCCTTCTCGGCTTCACTTTTCTTTCCCCGAAGCCGCCACAGCTTCTGCTTTCGGGGCACAGGTGACGCCCCCCAACCCCCCCGGAGGGGCCACAACCTCGGGGGGGCCTCACCCCCCCTCCCGGCCCTGAAACAGGAACTGGGGCCCCGCACGGCCCCTCTGGGTAGGCTCCGGTTCCCCTTTCGGGGCCGGGAGTGGCACCGGGGCTGTGTCACGAGGTGCCCGTGGTGTCCCCAGACCATGGACCCCCCCCGGCGCGTTCGCCTCAAGCCCTGGCTGGTGGCCCAGGTGAGCAGCCGCCGCTTCCCGGGGCTGCGCTGGCTCGACCCCGAGCAGCGGCGCTTCGTCATCCCCTGGGGACACGCCACCAGGAACCCCCCGGGGCCGCAGGACCACGACACCATCTTCAAGGTGACACCGGGGGACACGGGGTGGGGGTGGTCGGGGTGACGGGGTGACGATGGGGACACGGGAGGGGTGACAATGGGGACATGGGAGGGGGACAATGGGGACATAGAATGGGTGACAATGGGGGTATGGGATGGAAGTGACGGGGTGATGGGGTGACAATGGGGACGTGGGAAGGGGGCGGTGAGGGGGACACAGGATGGGGGTGACAAGGACGGTGGGACACGGGATGGGGGTGTGACAGTGGGATAGGGTGCCAAGGGGGACCTGGGTCCTGGGACGATGGGCTGGCAGGGGCACGCCGGGTGGGAGTGCCCAGTTCCAGGTGCTGACCCCGCCATCCCCCAGGCGTGGGCGCAGGAGACGGGCCGGTTCCGGGCCGGGGACCCCCCGGACCCGCCCCGCTGGAAGGCCACCCTGCGCTGTGCCCTCAACAAGAGCCGCGAGTTCCGGCTGCTCCTGGACGGGCCCCGCGCGTCCCCGGCCCAGCCCTTCCGCGTGTACGAGCTCTGCGAGGGGGCCCCCGGGGGCGCAGGTACTGCTGGGGGGGCTCCGGGAGGGGCCTGGGCACCCGCAAGGACCTGGCACCCCGCAAGGCTCCAGCACCCCACAAACCCCCTCTGAGACCTCGTGAGGTCCCAGAACCCGACAGGGACCTGACATCCCACCCAGACCCAGCGCCTCGCAAGCCCCCCACCCCATAAGGACACAGTAGTGCCTCCAGAGACTTGCCCCCCACCTGGGACCCATCACCCTGTGGAGTGTCAGCACCCCACGAGTCCCCAGCACCCCTCAATACCCCCCTGCACCCCCCAACTGCCCCTGCACCTCCCAACGGCCCCTCTCTCCATGCAGATGGGGGGGACGAGGATGACTATGGCTGCAGTGGGGAGGAAGACGTCAGCCAGGTACCTGGGGGGGGTCAGGCTTGGAGGAACCCCCCAGCTGGGGACTCCTGGGGGGGCCGGGGAGTCCGTGTAACACCCACTGTCCCCCACAGCTGCAGAAGATGACAGCCCTGAGCATCAGTGGTGAGTGGGGGGGTCAGGTGGCTGGGGGGTGTCAGGGGTGTTGGGGTGCACCCTCTGACCCCCCTCTCTGCCCCAGACACGCAGCACGGGGGGGACCTGCTGCCCCCCTACCCCTGGCCCAAGGAGGAGCCCCCCCACTTCGCCAGCTGCTGTCCCTCAGGGGGGCCCTTTGTGCCACCCCCCCCCGCCCTGCTCCAGGGGGAGCCGGGGGGCACCCACGGGGCCCCTGAGCTGCCCCCCCACACCCTCGCCGAGAGGGGGCCCCCCCTGGGCCCCCCGCCCGCCTGCCCGGTGGCACCGACACAGCACCTGATGCCAGACCTGCTCGTCAGCCCCCACATGCTGCCACGTGAGGAGGGGCCGGGGGCTCTGGGGGGCTGGAGGGGGTGGCCGTGGGTGGGGGGTGGCTGGCTGGGGTGTCCCTGGGGTGCTCCCTGGCCCCCCCTGACCCCGCTGCCCCCGCAGTGACTGACCTGGAGCTGAAGTTCCAGTACCGGGGCCGCCAGGTCTGTGCCCTCACGGTGAGCAACCCCCACGGCTGCCGGCTGTTCCACAGCAGCCTGGAGCCCACGCGGGAGCAGGAGGAGCTCTTCGGGCCGCTGACGCTGGAACAGGTGCCCTTCCCTGCTCCCGACGCCATTCCCAACGAGAAGCAGCGCTTCTACACCCACCAGCTGCTGGATGTGCTGGACCGTGGGCTCATCCTGGAGCTCCAGGGCCAGGACCTCTTCGCCCTCCGGCTCTGCCAGTGCAAGGTCTTCTGGACGGGGCCCTGCGCCAGCCCCCAGCCCGGCCCCAACCCCATCCAGAGGGAGAGGAGGACCAAGCTCTTCAGCCTCGAGGGCTTCCTAAACGGTCAGAAGGGAAGGGGGAGTGGCCCCGTGTCCTTTGAGGGCAAAGGATGGGATGGAGGGGTCAGCTGGGGTGGTGGTGGGACAGGCAGGTGTGAGGCCCCCTCCTGCCCCTCACCTCGGGCTTGGGCCCCTCAGGGCTCATCCAGTTCCAGAAGGGGCAGACCCCCACCCCGCCCCCCTTCGAGATCTTCCTGTGCTTTGGGGAGGAGTGGCCGGACCAGAAGCCCAAGGAGAAGAAGCTGATCACGGTGCAGGTGAGGGGCTGGGCCCCCCTGCTGTCCCCGGGGGGACACGGGGGGGGTCCCCGCACCGGTGACACCGGGGGCTCCCGCAGGTGGTGCCGGTGGCGGCCCGGCTGCTGCTGGAGATGTTCTCCGGGGAGTTGTCCTGGTCGGCCGACAGCATCCCGCTGCAGATCTCCCACCCCGACCTCAAGGACAGGATGGTGGAGCAGTTCAAGGAGCTGCACCAGCTCTGGCAGAGCCACCAGCGGCTGCCGCCGGCACAGCCCCCGCCCGGCCCCTCCGCCGCGCCCTGGGCGCTGCCACCCGGCCCCCTGCCCCACTGAGGGGACACGGGGGACACGGGGACACCACGGCACTGCCAGCCAGGCTCACCAGTACCCTGCGGCCGGCCGGGCTGGGGGAGCCAGGCCACCCATCCCTGTCCTTATCCCTGTCCCCCCAGAGCTGCTGGTGACCAGCACCCACGGGTGCTCTGAGGGGCCAGGGCTGTGACCACCCGCCCTGGCTGGAGCGGAGCAGCCGGACCCTTGTCCCTGGCCCCCCCAGGATGTGACACAGCGGGGGGGGGCTGCCCCCTCCCTCCTCCCTTCCAGGGTTTTGAGGGAAAACAGCAAGAAAACAGGGGCGGGCTGGGGCCACGCTGGATTGGAGCCCCCCAAAGCTGGGGTCACAAAGCAGCCCCAGCCCTGAGAGAAGCAGCAGAGGGGCCTCGGCAGGGTGTTAATTTATCTGTTCAGTTTTTGTCGTTTTTTATTGTTCTCGAGATGGCTACACACCCCCGGAGGGAACCGCATGCGCCCGCCCGCCCTCGAGCCGCTGCCTCCAACCCCAAAATCAAACCAAAGAAAACCCAAAAAAAGGGAAAAAAAAAAAAAAAGAAAAACCCAAACAAGAAAACAAACTAAAAAAAAAGCAGAACAAAATAAAATATAAATCTCTATTTGCAGAGTCCGTCCTGCCCGCGTCGTCTCCAGGAGTCGGCACCAGGCAGGGCCCGGTGGGCTCAGGGGGCAGTGCCCCAGGGCCCCCCCGACTGACCCCCATCTTCCTAAAAGAATTTGTATTGTTTGTTTTTTGTTTATTGGTTTTTTTGTCTTTTTCTTTTTCTCTTTTTTTTGTCTCCATTTCACAGAAAGTTTGTCTAGCTTCTCGTTTTGCTGCTGGGCGAATCCGTGTGGATCCGCCTGACCCCGGTGCCTGGAGGATCTGGAGTTGGGTGGTGGGGGTTTTCCCCTGTGGGCTGTTTCTCGTGGCGGTGCCGAGATCCGGGTGTGGATCCACCGGGCAGGCGGGACCCCCGGGCCGTCCTCCCGCGGCCCCGGACGCGCTGGAGCGGGCGAGAGCCCTCGGCTGATTGTGGGACACATTCTTGGGTTGCTCTTTCCTGTCTTCTCCTTAAAGACATTCCTGGCAGGGGGAAGGGAGGGTCAGCCCTTGGCCCCGCTGTGCCGGGGTGCCAGCCCGCAGGCAGCAGGGCCTTACCTGGGAGACAGGAGCGTGCGCAGCCGGAGCTATCGGAACAGGCGGGTGAAGTCCCTCAGGGCCCAGCACACTTGTTTACATTCCTCAGCACTGCGAGACAGGGGCTGGCATCAGCGGGTGGCACAGGGGTGACACTGAGGGGATGTTTGTGATGTGGGGAAGGTGTCCTGCCGGGGATGGGAGCTGGGAGCTTGGCTCCGAGATGTTGGGAGAGACGAAGGGACAATTGCTGGGACAGAACAGGCTCAGCAGCCCCGGAGGGGACCCCTGTGCCACCAGGGCGGTGGCCGGGAGGAAGGAACCAGCTCCCCCGGGCACTCGGCCTCCGGGATTTGTCCAGGACCGAGACAGAGCCGGGCAGAGGGAGTCGATGTTCCCACACTGGCCAGAGGCTCCAGGTGGATCCGGCTCTGGCCCCGGGAATGGACAGGCCTGGGCAGGGCCCGGCAGTCGGAGCCGGTGACTCACGGGGACCAGGAGGTGGCTCAGGAAGGGCCTCGGGAAGGGCCGCGGCTCCGCAGGGATCGGGCAGGTGGAAAAACCTGTCCGGCCACAGCACAGGGGACACGGGCCCTCCACAGCTCCTGCCAGGCCACGGGAGCAGGGATGGCACAGCACAGGGGACACGGGAGCAGGGATGGCACAGCACAGGGGACACGGGCCCTCCACAGCTCCTGCCAGGCCACGGGAGCAGGGATGGCACAGCAGAGGGGACACGGGAGCAGGGATGGCACAGCAGAGGGGACACGGGAGCAGGGATGGCACAGCCCGGCGGGAGGGACTCCACGGGCAGGGCTGGGGGCTCTGGGGCTGCTGGAAGCCATTCCCTGGGAAGCAGCAGGCTCCAGGCTGTCCCAGCTGGAGACCCGGCCCCGCTCACCTGGTGACTTGCTTGTGGAAGTCGGTGAGCTGTTTGTGTGTCACTTGGATGGCTCCGCCCGTGGTTTCCTTTGGCAACCCCTTCAGTGAGTTCTCCAGCCAGCGGCAGAACGTCTGTGCAGGGACACGGAGCAACTCGGGATGAGGAACCAAATGTGGCTCCTGTCCTGCCTCCAGACAGCTCTGGGGTCCCATGTGGCCACAGGGGCAGCTCAGGGCTGCAGCCCGACCCTTTGGGGGTTCATCCCACCCTTCTGGAGTCCAACCTGACTGTTTGGGGGTTCATCCCACCCCTCTGGAGTCCAGCCCGACCCTCTGGGGGTTCATCCCACCCTTCTGGAGTCCAACCTGACTGTTTGGGGGTTCATCCCACCCTTCTGGAGTCCAGCCCAGCCCTTTGGGGGTCCCTCCCACCCTCTGGGGTCCATCCCCTCCCAGGGGGCCGTGCCCTCACCGGGCGGTCGATCTGCATGATCTCCCAGAGCACCTCGGCGACGTCGGGCAGGGTGTAGGGCGGGAGGCAGAAGCAGCACGTGTGCAGGAGCTGGTTCACGAGCTGCTGCCCCAGCTGGGTCATCACCTGGTTGATGAGCTCCTTCCGCACTTCGAAGTCTTCCTCGTGCTGTGGGAGGAAGGAGGAGGGGTGAGCAGGGCCTGGGGACAGGGACACACTTCTTGCCCCGGAGGTGGCTCCCAGAGCTTCTCCACCAGCAGAGTGGCTGGGAGGACATGGGACAAGGATGATGGGGCTGCGGGCCTTGGAGTAACCAGGTCTGGTGGGAGGTGTCCCTGCCCATGGCGGGGGGGTGGAATGAGATGGGCTTTAAGGTCCCTTCCCACCCAAACTACTCTGCGATTCCATGATGACAACCCCATGGAGGAAGTGCCCCCTGAGCAATGTCCCCATGGAGGAAGTGCCCCCTAAGCAGTGTCCCCATAGAGGAAGTGCCCCCTGAGGAAGGTCCCCATGGAGGAAGTGCCCCCCGAGGAAGGTCCCCATGGAGGAAGTGCCCCCTGAGCAGTGTCCTCATGGGGGAAGTGCCCCCCGAGGAAGGTCCCCACAGAGGAAGTGCCCCCCGAGGAAGGTCCCCACAGAGGAAGTGCCCCCTGAGCAGTGTCCCCACAGAGGAAGTGCCCCCCGAGGAAGGTCCCCATGGAGGAAGTGCCCCCTGAGCAGTGTCCCCATGGAGGAAGTGCCCCCTGAGCAATGTCCCCATGGGGGAAGTGCCCCCCGAGGAAGGTCCCCACAGAGGAAGTGCCCCCCAAGGAAGGTCCCCACGGAGGAAGTGCCCCCTGAACACTGTCCCCATGGAGGAAGTGCCCCCTGAGCAGTGTCCCCATGGAGGAAGTGCCCCCTGAGGAAGGTCCCCACGGAGGAAGTGCCCCCCGAGGAAGGTCCCCATGGAGGAAGTGCCCCCTGAGCAGTGTCCCCATGGAGGAAGTGCCCCCCGAGGAAGGTCCCCATGGGGGAAGTGCCCCCTGAGCAGTGTCCCCACGGAGGAAGTGCCCCCCAAGGAAGGTCCCCACGGAGGAAGTGCCCCCCGAGGAAGGTCCCGCGGGTCACCCACGTCATTGGCCACGCCGGTGTGGATGAGATCCCGCAGGAATTTCATGACGCTGCAGTTGGCGTCCCGGTGGTCCAGGGTGGTGGCAGCGATGGCCCACTGCAGGATGGGGATCATCACCTGGCTGCGCAGGAGGGTGACGGGGCTGCGCTGGATAAACCTGCCCGTGAGCACAGACACACGTCAGGGGCAGCTCCTGCCCCTGCCCAGCCCCTCGGGGACCCTCCCGGGGCGGGGGGCCGGCGGGGCCGGGGGCAGCGGGGGTACCTGGCTGCCAGGCGGAACAGGTCATCCACAGTGTCCGGGTGGTTCTGGAGGCCGTTGGGCTGCTCGAGGAGCTGGAAGGTGGGGATGCAGAGAGCCTGGGAGGGACAGGGATCCATCAGCAAATACCTGGGATCGCTCCTCCAACTCCCCTTCCTTGCATGGGCTGGGGCTGCCCCATCCCTGGGAGTGTCCAAGGCCAGGTTGGATGGGGCTTGGAGTAACTTGGGCTAGTGGAAGGTGTCCCTGCCCATGGCAGGGGGTGGCACTGGGTGGGCTTTAGGGTCCCCTCCCAGCCAAACGAGTATGAGGTTCTACAGATTAGACATTAGAGAAAATTCCTTCCCAGAAAGGGCTGTCCAGCCCTGGTACAGCTGCCCAGGGCAGGGGTGGAGTCCCATCCCTGGAGGGATTTCAAAGCTGTGTGGATGTGGCACTTGGGGACATGGGTGAGTGGTGGCCTTGGCAGTGCTGGGGGAGGATTGGACTGGGTGGGCTCAGAGGCTTTTTCCAGCCTCTGTGATTCCATGACTTGGCTGGGTGGGCCCACCTGCAGCATGTCGAGCAGGCCCTGCCTGCAGCCCTCCTCCATGCCGTACTCATCCACCAGGATGCTGCCCAGGTAGAGGAAACAGGAGTGCTGGTGTTCCCGGTACACGTTCACCATCTGGGGACACAGGAGCCCTGGCACAGTCACCCCCTGATCCACCCCTTGATCCCACATTCCCCCGAGCCCAGCCTGAGCTGGTGTCCCAGCCTGTCCCAGCCTGTCCCAGAGCGGGCAGGGACATCCCAAAGGACATCCCAAAGGACTGGCTCAGGTCTAGCCTCACACCTGGGGCCATCTCCGTGCTGTGGCTCCCTGAGCCAGCACAGGAGCAGGAGCCTGGAGCGGAGCAGGGAACACCCAGCACCGACATTCCCGGATTCCGCCATCAGGCTCAGTTACCTCTCCAAGGAGCAGGTTTCACACGCCCCTCCCAAATCACAGACACACCCATGGGGCTCCCACAACCATCCCCTGGCTCTTCCCTGCATTCCAAAGCCTCCCTCAAAGGTTCATGCTGGAATTCCTGAGACTGCTGGGATTTACTACAGCACCTCCCAGAGCCATCACCACCCCTGTGACATGTCTGCAGGCCACACGACCTGCGTGACCCCCTGGGTTCCCCACAGACCTCCACTGTCAGCAGTGTCCCCAGTGCCCCCCATGTCAGCAGTGCCCCTGTCCCCCCTGTGCCAGCAGTGTCCCTGGTGTCCCCCCTGCCAGCAGTGTCCCTGTCCCCCGTGCCAGCAGTGTCCCTGTGCCCCCCTGTCAGCAGTGTCCCTGGTGCCCCCCCTGTGCCAGCAGTGCCCCCTGTCCCCCCGTGCCAGCAGTGCCCCGTGTCCCCCTGTCAGCAGTGTCCCTGTCCCCCATGTCAGCAGTGTCCCTGTCCCCCTGTGCCAGCAGTGTCCCTGTCCCCCCTGCCAGCAGTGTCCCTGTCCCCCATGTCAGCAGTGTCCCTGTCCCCCGTGCCAGCAGTGTCCCTGGTGTCCCCCCTGCCAGCAGTGTCCCTGTCCCCCCTGCCAGCAGTGTCCCTGTCCCCCCCTGTCAGCAGTGTCCCTGTCCCCCATGTCAGCAGTGTCCCTGTCCCCCATGTCAGCAGTGTCCCTGGTGCCCCCCATGTCAGGAGTGTCCCTGTCCCCCCATGTCAGCAGTGTCCCCGGTGTCCCCCATGTCAGCAGTGTCCCCGGTGCCCCCCATGTCAGCAGTGCCCCGTGTCCCCCTGTGCCAGCAGTGTCCCTGGTGTCCCCCGTGTCAGCAGTGCCCCTGTCCCCCATGTCAGCAGTGCCCCGTGTCCCCCCGTGTCAGCAGTGTCCCTGTCCCCCCCCTGTCAGCAGTGTCCCTGTCCCCCCGTGTCAGCAGTGTCCCTGGTGTCCCCCCTGTGCCAGCAGTGTCCCTGTCCCCCATGTCAGCAGTGTCCCTGTCCCCCATGTCAGCAGTGCCCCGTGTCCCCCCATGTCAGCAGTGTCCCTGGTGTCCCCCATGTCAGCAGTGTCCCCAGTGTCCCCCCTGGTGCCAGCAGTGTCTCCAGTGCCCCCCATGTCAGCAGTGTCCCTGTCCCCCTGTGCCAGCAGTGTCCCTGTCTCCCTGTCCCCCTGTGCCAGCAGTGCCCCGTGTCCCCCCCGTGCCAGCAGTGCCCCTGTCCCCCCTGTCAGCAGTGTCCCTGTCCCCCGTGCCAGCAGTGTCCCTGTCCCCCCCTGTCAGCAGTGTCCCTGTCCCCCGTGCCAGCAGTGTCCCTGTCCCCCCATGCCAGCAGTGCCCCTGTCCCCCGTGCCCCCGTGCCCGTGGTACCTGTGTGACGAGGGGCTGCAGCAGGGCAGCCGATCCCTTGCCGACGCAGCGCACGGCGAAGCGCAGGCAGCGGCAGCAGCGCTCCACGATGCGGTTGTCGGCACTGTGCTTGTTCAGGGTCTCCGACAGCACCGGCCAGATCTGGGCCCGGACAGGCGGGAAGGGTCACACCCGACCCCGGGACACACCCCCAACCCCCTCCCGATCCCCAGAACACCCCAATCCCAGCGCGGGCAGGAGGCTGTGGGAGAACAGGAGCTTTCGGGGAGCCTGGAGCGGTTTATCTGCTCTGGTGCAGCACAAACAGGATATGGGCAGGGAAATCAGAGACCCGAGACCCAGGGCCCCTTCCAGGGAGTCAAAGACCCAAATTTCCCCCCACGCTCCCCAGATTCCAGGAGGGATGGGACAACACTCCCCAGCTCCTCTCCCCTGGGCAGAGGCACCATCGGACACGTGGACCTGCCAACACCCAGGGACAGTGACCCTGTATGACACACCCAGAACCCCCCAAGCCCCCTCCCCAAATCCCAGCTGCTCCCACGCACCTCCTGAATGACTTTTTGGCACGGGTGGACCTGGCCGTTCTCGACAATGGGGTTGGTGTGTCTGTGGGAACAGCCAGGGATTAAAGGGGGGTTGGGATTAAAGCTGAGGAAACGGGTTGGAGCTGCAGGAAGGGGACCAGGAACAGGCTCGGGGGGCTGGAGAGCTGGAACTTGGGGAAGCAGCAGCTTCCAGCCCATTCCCCATGGGCTGGGGAGAAGGAGCAGGCACAGATTCAGGGTCAGGGCTCTGGGGAGCAGCTTTGCCCCAGTTGTGCCCCAGTTCCTCCTTCCTCACCTGAAGATGACGGCGAGTCGATCCAGGGGCACTGTAGGGTCTGAGGAGAGGCCATTGCTTGGCTCCTGGGAGAGCAGCTGGAAATCAAGGGAAAAGGATGGGATTTCAGGACCACAGGCAGCCCTGCTCCCAGGGAGCACAGCTGGCCCAGCAGCCCCGGTCTCGGCCACACACAGAGGGTGCTCTGACAGCTCAGAGGCTTCTCCCTGGGTCCCCTCCAGAGCCCATCCCCAGGGGTCTCAGAGGAGCAGGGTGGGAGGTGGAAGAGCCAGCCAAGGGGTGAGGGCAGCGGGAGGAGCTCCCCAGAACCACAGGCACATCCCCTTCCCGAGGCTTCCCTCCCTCCTCCTGCCATCCTGAGATTTCTGCTCTGTTCTCCTGGGTCTGCATGGAAAGGTCACTCAGGTCAATGGAGTTCTGGGATAGAACATGACCTTTTTGGGGCCCTGTGTCCCACATGGAAGTTGATTTCCATCCTGGAGAGATGGGTGGAAGCTGCCCACAACAGTGGGGTCAGGATGGCTCCTGGCACAGAAATTGATTTCCAGGGATCCTTCTCTTTCCATGTAACACAGCACACACCACCAGCTTAGTGCTTCCCAACCAGGGGGGGCTTAGGGATGGGCTTGGTCCTGGACTCATCCTGTGTGAGGGCTGGGCTCTGCTCCCAGGGAACAAAGCACAGGGTGAGAGGAAACGGCCTCAAGCTGTGCCAGGGTAGGGTCAGGTTGCATATGGGAAAACTCCTTCAGGGAAAGGGCTGTCCACCCCTGGTGCAGCTGCCCAGAGAAGGAGTGGAGTCCCCATCCCTGGGGGGATTTCAAAGCCCTGTGGATGTGGCACCTGGGGACATGGGTTAGTGGTGGCCTTGGGGAAACACTGGACTTGACAGGCTCTAGGGGCTTTTCCAACCCAAACAATTTCGTGCCTCCAGGATACACCTCTGGCTCTGAGGACACAGTTGCTATGGCAGGGTCGGGGCCTGGGCAGCCACTGTCCACTCCCAGCTGCTGTCCCCACTGTCCCCTCCCAGCTGCCGTCCCCACTGTCCCCACTGTCCCCTCCCAGCTGCTGTCCCCACTGTGCCCTCCCAGCTGCCGTCCCCACTGTCCCCACTGTCCCCTCCCAGCTGCTGTCCCCACTGTCCCCTGCCTGGACGCACCTTCTTGAGTGCCAGCACCTGCACGGCGCAGAGCTCGCTCAGACACTCGGCGATCTTCTCCAGGGGCAGGCGGGCCAGCACCAGCGCCGTCCCTGCAAGGACAGGGGGCTCAGGAGCAAGGACCCAGCACGGGGAGCGGGGGGCGATGACAAGGACCCAGCACGGGGAGCAGGGGGCTCAGGAGCAAGGACCCAGCACGGGGAGCGGGGGGTGATGACAAGGATCCAGCATGGGGAGCGGGGGGTGATGACAAGGATCCAAGAGGGACATGGGCAGGTAGACGGACACCACGAGCACAGCTGGGCCCCCTGGAATGTCCCCAGTGCCCTGTGCCTGCCCAGCAGCACCACGAGGTCCCGGGAATTTCCAGTGCAGGTGTTTCAGGGCTCCCAGCCATGGAACATGAGGAACACTGAGCCATGGGCACTCTCCCATGGGCAGCCGTGGCACAGCCCGGCTCTGGCATTGCCGGGGCTGCTGCGGTGCCAACGGCGCCGGGGGAACATCTCCCTGGCTCGGGAATTCCTGGCATGGTTCTAAGGGAGGGGCAGCGAGCCCTCTGGGAAGGAGAGGAGGAGCTCTGCTGGTGCTGCTGCATGCAGACAGGACTGCACACAAGTGGAACAGGGGGAGTTGTGTCTCCAGGGGCAGCACAGCCCTGGGAAGGTTCCCTGGCACACGCTCCAGAGTGCTCTGGGTTAACGGCTCCAGTGGCACATGAATCCATCGGGAACCTTTAAGGCACATCCCCAAAACCAGCCGTGGCTGAAGAGGCACACAGTGCCCAATGCTCAGTGACATGCCAACGCTCCAAGTGCAAACTGGAGTTAAAACCTCCATTCTTGGGCCCCAATTCTCTAAAATCACCAACACTCCTGATTCTCCACCCTCTGTGTCCAGCAGCTGATTCCCCGTGTGTGGATGAAGCACTGACCCACTGTAAGCCTGTCTGGGAGCATTTCCCATGTGTTCTTCCCACATGTCCAGCCCAGAGATGCTCCACGGGATGGGGACAGTTACCAATCCCAAAGGATTTATTTCTGTCTCCTGCCCCAAGGGAGCTGCTGAGGAGACTGAACGTGGAATGTGGCTCAGGGCACACTGGGACAAACCCTGTGAGGACAGGGTTCAGCACTCTGGCAAGCAATCCCCATGGACACCCCAGCACAGCTCCATGGACATCCCAACAGTCCTCCATGGACACCTCAGCAGTTCCCCATGGATACCTCAGCAGAGCCCATGGATACCCTGGCAGTTCCCTGTGCACACCCGAGCAGATCCCATGGACACTGCAGCAGTTTCCCATGAATACCCCTGCAGATCCCACAAATATCCCAGCATTGATATCCTGGCAGTTCCCCACAGATCCCCTGGCAGTTCCTCATGGACACCCCAGCAGACCCCCATGGACACCCCAGCAGATCCCACGGATACCCCCCCGACCCCGCAGATCCCCCCCGATCCCGGGGGTCCCCGTCCCTGCCGTACCCACCCTTGAGCAGCCCCACGGCGGCCTCGGGGGACAGCGCGAAGGAGTCGAGGGCGCGGGCGATCTCCAGGAGGCCGGAGAAGTGCTGGGCCATGTGGTCCCGGCACACGGAGCAGATGTTGTGGATGGCCTTGGCAGCAGCTGACGCCAGGCGCCGGTCACACAGCCCCTTCATCAGGTACCCGAGCACGGGATCTGCGGGGACAGGGGGTCAGGGGGGCGGGCACAGAGCCCCTTCATCAGGTACCCGAGCACGGGATCTGCGGGGACAGGGGGTCAGGGGGGCGGGCACAGAGCCCCTTCATCAGGTACCCGAGCACGGGATCTGTGGGACAGGGGGTCAGGGGGGCGGGCACAGAGCCCCTTCATTGGGTACCCGAGCACGGGATCTGCGGGGACAGGGGGTCAGGGGGGCGGGCACAGAGCCCCTTCATCGGGTACCCCAGCACGGGATGTGCAGAGACACGGGTACCCGATGGGTACATGGGTACTCGATGGGTACACGGGGTCAGGGGGGAGGTCACAGAGCCCTTTTATCAGGTACCCCAGCACAGGATGTGCGGACACACGGGTACCCGATGGGTACACGGGTATCTGATGGGTACAGGGGGTCAGGGGGGCAGTCACAGAGCCCTTTTATCAGGTACCCGAGCATGGGATGTGCAGACACATGGGTATCCGATGGGCACACGGGTATCTGATGGGTACAGGGGGTCAGGGGGGCAGTCACAGAGCCCTTTTATCAGGTACCCGAGCATGGGATGTGCAGACACATGGGTACCCGATGGGCACACGGGGTCAGGGGGCGGCGGGCACGGCGGGTGTGAGGGCACTCACCCAGGAACTGCGGGTTCCTGTCCACCACCTCGCTCATCTCGCCCACCAGCTCGATGCTGGTGTAGCGCACGGCCGTGTGCACCGACTCGGGCAGCCGCACCACCCCCTCCAGCACCTCCACCAGCGTCGGGTTGTTCTCCCTGCGGGAAAGGCGCCGGATGAGCCCCCGGAGCCGCCACAGCCACGTGGGCTGGAGGGGCTGCTGGAGCCGGGAACAGGGAACACTGAACTCCTCCAGAAGAGCTGGGCACGAGGACAAGGGGCATTAACCCCCCTGGGAACTGCCTGTTCCAGTGTGGGAGGGGGTGACGGGGCCATCCCAGACCGGAGCCTTGTGGGACACGCTGGTGGGAGCAGAGTCCCCAGTGCTCCAAGGCAGCGCTCCCGGGAACAAGGAATGGGAGAGAATGAGCCCTCACACAGATAAGGGGAGCTGGTGATGTGTAGGGACAGAGGTGACTCCCCCAGCTCCCAGGGAAGGGAGGAATGGCAATGCCAGGGCCCAGGGAAGGGAAGGACAGCATTCCCAGCCTACCAGGGAAGGAAGGAACAGCATTTCCAGCCCAGTGAAGGCCAGCCAGGCTGTCACACTGCTGGCAGTGCCCAGGACTGCTGCACTCACTGCCCCGGGTGTCACCTGTCCAATAACAGGGGAGGAAAAACACTTCCAGTGATTTAACCTTCCATTAAGGTATCTAGGAAAAGTCTACCCAGAAGTGGAAGGATCTGCATGTGCAAGGATCCACAATGAATGGTTTGGGTCGGGAAGGACCTTAGAGCCCATCCAGTCTCACCCACTGCCATGGGCAGGGACACCTTCTACTAGTCCAGGTTGCTCCAAGCCCTGTCCAACCCGGCCTGGGACACTCCCAGGAAAGGGAATGTCCTTGGGATATCTGTGCTGTCTCTGTTCCACTGAGGCAGCCCCAGTCCCCTCCAGGCCCGGGTGGGCTGTCAGCACTCACTGGTCGACGCTCTTGGCTATGGAGGCCATGATGAAGAGCACGGCTTCCGTCACCTCCCAGGGCGGGTTCCCGTCCTTCAGGGTGGCATAGAGCTGTGGGGAGGAGCAGTCACCTGGGAGGCCACCAACCCGGGGGAGTCTGGCCACCAACCCCACCCTGCAAGGTGGCCTCACTCCACAGCCCCCCCCACCCACCCACCAAGCCCCCTGGTCCTCAACCCCCTCACCTCCAAACCCAAAATCCTCAGCCCCCTCCCACCCGCTCCTGCTGCTCCCACACCTCCTGCTTTCCCACACCCGCTCTCCCTGACAGGTTCCCCCCACACACTTCCCTGTGCACGAGGAGATGTCTGTGACCTCCTCCCAGCCCAAGGGCCACCAGGGCTCGGTGACCTCCCGTGGGACGTGCCTGCACCTCACGACACTCCCTCAAACCCACCTGAGCAAAACACTCCACGGAGCCCACCAGGAAGATCAGGTCTTTCACCAGGTCCGAGACGCGCATCCGGAACTCCCCAAAGTCGTCCGTCTCCTCCGGGACACCCTCCTGAGGGAGAGCAGGGAGAGCACAGGGGTGGGGGCAGCTCAGGGGAATTCAGACTCCCACTCAGCCACAGCCAGTTTTAAGGAGCTCCATCATTCCTGCCCTCCTGTCCCAGACCAGCCTGCCTGAGGGATTGGAGAGCTGTGCCCAGGGAAAACGTGACCAGCCTGAGCATATGCTGTGTATTCCTGCTCTGACAGGCACAGGAAGGGATGGGAAGCAAGGGGATGAGAGCTGAGGAGAGGGAAGGAGGCTAAAGCATCCCACACTCCACAGAGGAAGATGACAGCACTGTGTCTGGCCAGCCATGCAAGCTCTATCCCAACAAAACTGCCCCGAGCAGGGACAAGGCGGCCAAGCAAGAACCGACTGACAAAGAGGTTTAATGCAGCACATGTAATCCCTCTCACTCCTCCCTGGAATTGCTGCAAGCACAGGACGCTGTCCTGCAGAGCTCCAGGGCTCCAGAGAGCCCCCGGCATGCAGCAGTACAGCCAGACACATCCCACTGTCCTGGCTGTTCCACAGGGGACACACACATCCCAGGGACACATCCCACTGTCCTGGCTGTTCCAGGGGACACACACATACCAGGGACACATCCCCTGTCCTGGCTGTTCCAGGGGACACACACAAATCCCACTGTCCTGGTTGTTCCAGAGGGACACAAACATCCCACTGTCCTGGCTGTTCCACAGGGGACACACACATCCCACTGTCCTGGCTGTTCCAGGGGACACACACATCCCACTGTCCTGGCTGTTCCAGGGGACACACACATCCCACTGTCCTGGCTGTTCCAGAGGGACACACACATCCCACTGTCCTGGCTGTTCCACAGGGGACACACACATACCAGGGACACATCCCCTGTCCTGGCTGTTCCAGAGGGGACACACACATCCCACTGTCCTGGCTCTTCCAGAGGGACACACACATCCCACTGTCCTGGCTGTTCCACAGGGGACACACACATCCCACTGTCCTGGCTGTTCCACAGGGGACACACACACATCCCACTGTCCTGGCTGTTCCACAGGGGACACACACACATCCCACTGTCCTGGCTGTTCCAGGGGACACACACATCCCACTGTCCTGGCTGTTCCAGGGGACACACACATCCCACTGTCCTGGCTCTTCCAGAGGGACACACACATCCCAGGGACACATCCCCTGTCCTGGCTGTTCCACAAGGGACACACACATCCCACTGTCCTGGCTGTTCCAGAGGGACACACACATCCCAGGGACACATCCCACCACCCCAGCTGTTCCAGAGGGACACACACATCCCAGGGCCACATCCCACCACCCCAGCTGTTCCAGAGGGACCGTACGTGGTCGGAGTCGAGCTGGCAGTGCCGGGCCAGGGCGTGGAGCAGGCGCTGGATGTAGGCTTTGAAGATGCTGTGGATGACGGCATCGTCTGTCTTGTACAGGTGCTCCCCCAGTCGGTACCAGAAATTAAAGGAAATTTCTACCACCTGTTTGGAAAGAGAAATCCAGCGTTTTGTTACCAGCAGCACATTTTTCCCCACTCTGCCGGGGCTCCCAAGGGAGGAACCCTCCCTAAGGGCTGGCAGTGATGGTGCCACAGATCTCCATCAGTGCTGCTGCGTCACACGAGGGTGACAAGGGGACCAGCTCCCCCAGATCCACCCATTTCTCTGCCTGTCACTCAATAAAGGGTTTGGAACCCCCCAGGTCACATGGAACATCTGCCCCAGCCCTCGGAAGCCAAAGCCTCTCCTCTGAGCCGGGACCGCCCTGGAGCAGGGTCCAAGGCTCTGGGAGCAGCTCGAGCTGGAAGCGGACACTGCTCCACAGCCCCTTTGTTGTGGGTTCTTTTATTTACTGTGTGGTTATCGCAGAAAAACCACAAGTGCAGACTTGGTCAGGAGCAGCTGCAGAGCTCCATGGCCCCCTCAGCACCACTGGCACAGGATGAGGTTGTAGCCGAGGAAAACTGAGCTTAACAGAGCTGGGAAGGGAGGAAAAGGGTCCGAGGGACTGTAGTGAGCACTTGGGGCCTGCTGGGGCACAGCTCTGCACCTTCCACAGCAAATGAGCCACACACTGAACACAGGCAGGGATCAGCTACAGGGAGTGAACTAACAGTTTGAGAACAATAAAAGGATAAAGAATTAAATAAAGGATTAAAAGAGACCAAGCCTTAACAAATGGTCTGTACCTAAGGCAGGGTGGGAGCTTTGATGCTGATGAACCAACATTTCAGTCACTCACAGGGCGAAGTTCCCAGAAGCCACAAATCCCCAGCAAGCTTGACTTTAACACGTGGAAAAGCACTAACAGGGTTTTCAGGGCTGTGCTGGCAGTCCCAGACACCCAGGGTGCTGGGAAGGGGAAGCTAAGCCAGAGCCCTGCCCATGAGCACAGAGCGGGCGTTCCAGAGCCACAGCTCACAGGAACCAAACCATGGCCATGTGGCGACAGAAGAGCGAGATCTCCCCCTCTGACCCGGCTCTGGAGGGTGGGATTTGGGACGAGGTGAGCAGAGGGACGTGGCTGCACCCCGCTCACCTCATACTGTGGGTGCCCCGCGCAGATGAGCAGCAGCTCCAGCGTCCGCAGGTCGCCCAGGCCCTGCCCCGGGGTGCACACGATCTTATCCAGGAAGGTCTCGCACAGCTCGGTGAACACACGGCAGTAATTGAGCACCCTGGGGAGGGAGAGCACAGGGCTGGGGTCAGATCACCCCCAGGGGCTGGATCACCCCGGGGCCTGGATCGCTGGCAGGGGCCAGATGACCCTTAGGGCCTGGATCACCCTCAGGGGCCAGATGACCCCCAGGGCCTGGATCACCCTGAGGGGTCAGATCACCCTTAGGGCCTGGATCACCCTGAGGGGTCAGATCACCCCCAGGGCCTGGATCACCCCAGGGCCTGCATCACTGGCAAGGGCCAGATCACCCTGAGGGGTCAGATCACCCTCAGGGGTTAGATCACCCTCAGGGCCTGGATCACCCTCAGGGGCCAGATGACCCCCAGGGCCTGGATCACCCTCAGGGGCCAGATCACCCCCAGGGCCTGGATCACCCTCAGGGGCCAGATCACCCCCAGAGCCTGGATCACCCTCAGGGGCCAGATCACCCCCAGGGCCTGGATCATCCCCAGGGGCCAATACTCCAGCGCAGGGCAGGGCTGGGCCGGAACGCGCCCGGAGCCTTGGCCAGAGTGAGAACCCCCAACTTCTGCTTCATCAGCAGCTGGAAACACTGAATCAGGGGAAGTTGGTGCAAACACGGGGTTCCAATAAGCAAATTTGCTGCAATGTTGATCTCATACTTCTCCAAAGGCCCAGTGCCACGTGTCAGGGTTGAGGGTGTCACTGTGACACAGCTGAGTCCTGCCCAGCCCTCAGAGGGGCCACGGGGCAGAACACAGAGACATAAACCTATTTCCAACAACAAACCCAGGATGTCCCTGTGTGGAACAGCTGCCAGGCACAAACTCAGTCTGGGGGCTGAAGTTCCTGAAGATGAAATCCCTTTGCTCCAGGCTGAGCCCCCCCAGCTCCCTCACCCCCTCCTGCTGCTCCAGACCCTTCCCAGCTCTGCTCCCTTCCCTGCACACGCTCCAGCCCCTCCAGGTCTCTCCTGTTGGGAGGTGCCCAGAACTGCCCCCAGGATTCAGGGTGTGACCCCTCCAGTGCAGGGACAGGCCCTGGCCCAGCCCCACCGCTGCTGGTGCTCCTGGCACTGGTCTCTGGTTTGGAGCTGACACAGCCCCAGCCGGGTCAGTGCTGCCCTGCCCGTCCCCACAGGTCACCATCCCCATCCCTGTCCCTCACTTGTCCAGGTCCTCCCGGGCCACAGCCATGTGATAGGCACTCTCGAGGGTGAGGACGCCCTGGAAGAGCTGCAGGGCCAATGGCAGGTTGGTCTCCACGTTCTCGATGGCGTAGAGGGCTGAGCACACACAGTCCGACGCTGCCTCATGCAGGTTGGATGAGGTCTTGTCCTGTTGCTGCAAGACACAGGAGCCCAGTGATTATCAAGGAATCAGGGAATATCCTGAGCTGGAAGGGACCCACAGGGATCATTGATCCAACCCCTGGCTCTGCCCAGGACACCCCAACAATCCCACCCTGTCCCTCAGTGTTGTCCAAACCCTCCTGGAGCTCTGGCAGCCTTGGGGCTGTGCCCACTGCCCTGGGGAGCCTGGTCAGTGCCCAACCACCCTCTGGGGGAAGAACCTTTCCCTGAGATCCAACCTGACCCTGCCCTGGTACAGCTCCAGCCCTTCCCTGGGTGCTGTCCTGGTCACCAGAGCAGAGATCGGAGCTGCCCTTCACCTGCCCCAGTTATAACACGAAATCAGACAGCAACAAAACCCTCAGGTTTTTGTTCTTGTTGTTCCTCAAATGCTTGGATTTGACCTTGGAGGTCTGTTCCAACCCAAAGGATTCTATGGAAACATTTGGCAGGAGTCCTGCCCAGCCACAGCCCCCACAGCTGACCCCCACCAGCCCTGCAAGCTGCTTCCCTGGCCACTCCAGGTCAAACTGACCCTTTCCAAGAGACCCCAGCGACTTCCCTGGCAAGTACAGGAGTGAAAACGCCAGCTGGAATCCAGGGCAGCTCCAGAGCAAGGAAACCACCATGCTGTTCACCACCTGGCTGGGCACAGAGCCACCACTCCCATTCAGAGGGATGGGAACTGGGGAGCCCTCGGTGGGCACAGACACCGCTTGTCACAAGCACGTGTGGAATATTGAGCAGGGATGGTCTGGGGGGTCACCGAATTTTGGGAGTGGTGACTGTGTGAGGGGGATTTACAGGCACTTTCCCAGCTCCCTGGAGCCCCAGCCAGTTGGGGAGGAGACAGGACATACTGAGAAGGAGGAAGAAGAAAACAGGGAGAAAACAAAGGAGCAGAGACTCTTTCGAATGAGAAGTCCCTGGACTGGGGAAACAATTCCTGGTGCCACTGGAGGTGGGAGGGGAGGAAGGAAAAATGCCTGATTTAAAGTCTTGTTAACACACTAAACGAGCTGCTGAGCCCCACAGCCTGTCCTGGGAGTGGCTCCAAGCAGGATCCTGCATGGATACTGTCTATTCCTTGGGAGTCCTCATTGTCACTGATTGAATCATGCAAACGAGGGATCCTGTGGGAGAGGGGGAGGATGGACTATCTGTCCATCCCTGGCTGCAGCAGAAACCTCAGTTCCTCCATGGCTCCATTCCCTGCCTGCCCTGGCCCAGGGCACGGATTCTCCACACCTCCAGCTCTTCATACTCAGCTGGACAAAACACCCACACCCAAACACCTCTGAGAGGTGATTTTCCATGGAGAAAGTGTCAGAAAAGGAATATTGTTTTACTGACAATCTGGAAGGAAAACAACACAACCCCAACCCTCCTGATTTGAGCATCAAACGGACACAGTTTGCTCCCCAACAGACGCTTCTGATGCCCAAACCCAGTGCTACCCAAACACGAGGGTGGCAAACCCCACGTGCCACTTGGTGGGCAGGGACACCCCCCAGACTGCAACTTCCAGCCTGCCCTGCCCAGCAGAGAGGGACCACCCACTCCACAGGGCTGGTCCCGGCCCAGAGGGAATCAGAGGGCCCCTCCCTGACACAGGAGGGGAGAACCCCCCCAGTCCCGCTGGGATCCCCCAGTGGCCCCACCTGGCACCTCCCCAGTTCCCAGGAAACACTCACCAGCACCTCGAAGAGGAGGGACAGCAACTTGCTGTTGGCCATGAAGGTGCTGTCCAGGACACCAAGGTTGAACCAGCTCCCCAGGCACCGGAAGATTTTGATGAGCATCTTCTCCTCGTTTCCTGCCTTCTCCACACACGTCACCTGGGGGGGCAGGAGAACCCTTCAGGATCCCACTGCAGCGGGTGATCCACAGTAAAACAACAGTAACATCCTCCAGAGGCCACAGGAGGACACTCCCAAGCAGGCTGCTCTCAACATCCCCCTCTCCAGCAGCCCTGGACTGTCGAGAGGGAGGGACAGAGCCAAGACCCTCTGTCAGCTCCAGCTGCTGTCACAGGAGCAGAAGGAGCAGTTGGAGTGTTCTCCTCATTCCCAGCCCATCGGGTTCCTGCAGGATCCCCTCTCAGACCACCTCACAGCCATCAGGGATATTCACACGTGACAAGTCCCAATTTAATCCTTCTCCCCACAAACCACCTGCAGAGAGAAGCTGGTGCTGAGGGCCAGACCTGCCCTGAGGGACATCCTGAGGTCTGAGCCGGGATGTGGGATGGCAGCAGCTCATTCCCAGCGCTGGCCAACACCTCTGCTGAGCCACAGCACCACCAGCAGCCCTGCCCAAAATCCACACCAAGGGAACAGCCCCAGCCTTGCCAGGCACAGGGAAAAGAGGAAGAGGTGGACAGCCAGGGCCTGGAGAAGGATCCCAGATCCCCTGCATTGGCCCAGGAATCCTGCATGAGAGCTTCCAGAGATCCATTCTCCCCACTTGATGCCTCAATCCTGAAGGTGAAATGCTGGACCTCATCACAGCCCCTGGAACACTTTTAACCCCCCCATTTCGTAACTGAAAAAAGGGATTTTGACATTTAAATCCCACACAGAAAACGTCAGTTTGGCTCTTCAGGCAGGTGGCAGAAATGCCTGTGCTGGGATTGAGAGGGAAAGCTCAGGAAAGCTCCAGGGGGGTCAGGGGGAGCAGGAACAGGAAGTGTCTGGCCCTCGGCAATCCTGGAGAGAGGTGACACTGCCTGTGCCAGCAGTGTGACAGCCAGGATATCCCAGGGGCCCGGGAAAAGCTGGAGATGGCTGTGGGGACAACACAGTGGGGACTTGAGGAAGGTGAAAGGAGTTTCAGACTGAGTGAGGACTTGCTCAGACAACTTATCCTGGGAACAGGTGGAGCCAGGCTGCCCCAGTGGCTGTGGTGGCACTGGCAGGGATCTCCACTGGGATAAACACAGAATGGGGGAAGAGAATCTTCTCAAGCAACACCTGAGCTGCTGCTGAGCAGAGGACACAGCTCAGCTCTGTGTCCTGAAACACAGGACAAGAGGAAACAGCCTCAACCTGTGCCAGGGGAGATTTAGGTAGGATATTGGGAAAAAGTCCTTCCTGCAAAGGGCTGTCCAGCCCTGGCACAGCTGCCCAGGGCAGGGGTGGATTTCAAAGGGATCTCAGAGCTGTGTGGATGTGGCACTTGGGGACACGGGTGACCGGTGGCCTTGGCAGTGCTGGGGGAGGGTTGGACTCGATGGCCCAGCCCAGACAATTCCCTGGTTGCCTGGCCGTGGCTGTGCTGTGCAGCTCACCAGCAGGGACACCACGGTGCTGGAGTAGTAGGCCAGGTCCTCGATGATCTCGGTGCGGCGGTTGGCCCCGATGCGCAGGGAGCGGCTGTGAACCTCCTCCGGCAGCACCGTCAGGATCTCCAGCAGGAACGGCAGCGACGTCACGTCACTGCTGTACCTGCGGGGCGGGAGAGGCACGGGGCACCTCAGCTCTGGGGAACAGCAGAGTGACAGCCAGGGGGACATCCCGGCCCATGGACAGAGCGGGGCTGGGCGGGCTCCAAGGTCCCTTCCCACCCAAACCATCCCACGACTCCGTGATTCCAGAGGCTCGGCCCTGGCCACGGGGCACAGCCCTGCCCAGAGGAGTCTCTGGGATGGCTCAGCCCAAGGATTTCCAACAGAGAAGTGACAGGAGGTTTCCCAGCCCACGAGCCCAAGTGCCACCACCCAGACAAATCCCATCTCCCCCTGCTGCCCACGGACAGGGAGCCACCTCAGCATCGGTGTCACCATGCAGCAGCGTGTGGCACCCCGTGGGGACACCCCACAGCCACCAGCTCCAGCCTGGCTGCTCCACCCCACCATGCTAAAGCCAGGGGCCGAGGGATCATCCCTAACAAAGCAGGGATGAGGGAAAGCGCTGAGTCCCGGGGCTGGGAGCAGGGAAGCGTGAACAGAGCTGCTCCACAGCCACAGGCAGCCCCTCCTGCCACCACCCTGGGCACAGGTATCAGGGATCCAGGGAGGGAACTTCCTTCTCCGGGACCACACGGGACCACCCGCCCGCCACGTGCCCACGGAACAATTCTGAGTTCAGAGACACAACAGGCACTCACTTCTCCACCAGTGTCTGCACACAGCCCTTCCACGAAGCCATCTGCAGGGCGAGGTCGGCGATGGCCAGAGCCAGCTGGGGAGTGGGGAAAACATGGATCAGTGTGGGCACGGCTGGCATGTGCCAGGAGAAAGGGCCTGCAGGGCTGGCAGGGAACTCTGGAGTCCATCACAACATCCCTGTGGGCAGGGAACTCTGGAATCCACCCCCACCATCCCTGTGGGCAGGGAACTCTGGAATCCGCCTCCACCATCCCTGTGGGCAGGGAACTCTGGAATCCACCTCCACCATCCCTGTGGGCAGGGAACTCTGGAATCCACCCCCACCATCCCTGTGGGCAGGGAACTCCAGATCCACCCCCACCATCTCTGCCTGTGCTCAAACCCTGTGGTGACACCCGCCACCCTGAGGGGTGACATTCCCTCCTGGAGGACTCAGGAGTCAGACAGGCACCCTGGTCTCAGCCTGGAGGTGCCAGATCCCCCCGTGCCCCAGGAATGTATGGATAATGGGAAGGAAAGGAGTGAAGAGTGAGGGAAATCCCCCTGGACACCCAGGGTGCTGCTGGGTTGGGTCTTCACGGCAGAGCACAGGGAAAAGCCCAGGAAGAGCTGCTGCTCCTTCCCTAAGAGCAAACGAAGATTCAGTAATGGATGTGACAAAAGGAACCAAGGGATGAAGGAGGGAGAACAATCCCCTGGCAGGCTGGGAGCAGGGACAGCCATCCCTGTCTCCAGCAGAGCCCTGGAGCGAGCGCTGGGAGCAGGACACGGAGGGAGCAGCTCCCTCCCCCTGCCAGCACCCACCTGGGTGACAATGACCGGGGACAGGTCCTTCAAGTTCTGGATGTGGGACAGCAAAGAGTCCCGGAGCGAGGCGTGGGAATCCGTGGGGAGCTCGTAGAAGGAAGTCTGGATCTTCATCTTCATGGTCTGTGCTGCAAAGTAGCAGGACTCCACATCCTGGTGGATCTGCAGCAGCTGGTCCGAGATCTCCCAGGCATGGACCTGTGGGAAAACCAGGGCCTGGTCAGAGAGCAGGGCTGGAACAGCACCGAGGGCTCAGTGGGGTCAGGGGGCTGCAGACACAGCCCAGACCCCCATGGAAACACAGCCCTGTCCTGCTGCAGCGAGTCCAGAGGAGCCCATCCAGGACATGCTTCCAGGGCTGGAGCCCCTCTGCTCTGGAGCCAGGCTGGGAGAGCTGGGAAAGCTCAGAGAAGGCTCCAGGGAGACCTGAGAGCCTCTCCTGGTGCCTAAAGGGGCTCCAGGAGAGCTGGAGAGGGACTGGGGACAAGGCATGGAGGGACAGGACACAGGGAATGGCTTCCCAGTGCCAGAGGGCAGGGAGAGATGGGATATGGGGAAGGAATTGCTGGCTGGGAGGGTGGTGAGGCCCTGGCCCAGGTTGCCCAGAGAAGCTGTGGCTGCCCCTGGATCCCTGGAAGGTCCAAGGCCAGGTTGGATGGGGCTTGGAGCAACCTGGGCTGGTGGGAGGTGTCCCTGCCCATGGCACTGGATGGGCTTTAAGGTCCCTTCCCACCCAACCCATTCCATGATTCCCCCACACCACGCTGCCACCCCCAGCACTGTTATCACCAGGAAAATCACTTTATGGGATTCCAGAAGAGGCCTCCTGAGAGGAAATGAGGTCAGCAGGTCACAGGGCTGGAGGAGGGGGATATTCCCCCTTTTTTGCCCTTAGGGGAGGTAAAGCCAGTTCCAACCACGGTCACGGATGGACAAACACCACACCCCGAAAGGAGGAGCTCCCCAAACACTGCTCTTGGGTTCAGCGTGGCTAAAAATCCCAAATCCAGCTGATGTGGAAATCTGGGGGGACAGAACTTCAGCCAAGCCCATGAGCTTCACAGCCCTCATCTCTGAGAGCCTCTCTCAGGACTTCCCTGAGCTCGAGCAGTGGGAATGAAAGCTCTGCATCCCTAAAACCCATCTCTGGTCCTCATTCCAGCCCCTAACAAAGGTGATTCCATCACATCCCTTGGGCAGTTGTTCCAACAGCCCTTTGTTCCAAACTCCCAGCTCTCCAGCCTGGCTTCCAGCTGCATCCCAGCCTGGGACTGACAATACCCCCCTTTCCAAACACCTGCCCTGGCAGGACAGGGTGCCCAGGGCCAGCGGGGACGGGCTGCACCCCCACCAACGCTCCAGACCCAGGTCCTTCCTTCCCAGCTGCCTCCATGACATGAGCTGTTCCACGCTCAGAACTCCAACATCTCCAGCTATTCCTGCCACAACACTCACCTGTAACAACCTCTACAGGGAGTGAGAAAAACCTGGAGGCACTGCTGATGGAAACACCCCCTCTGGATTTATTTATGCTCACCAGGAAACTCCCAAGCTCGGGATAAACAAAAAGTTAAGAAGCTCAACACCTACAACAGCCACAACCCAAGCCCTCCTCTGAAACCCCTTCTCTGCTCTGTGAACAGGCAGATCATTCCCAGCTTGGATGGAACGGCAGCAGTGACTGCCACAGGACCCAAATCCTCCCAAACCAGCCCCAGAGCTCAGGGATAACCCCTGGGCAGCCACCGACTCAGCACAGCCAGCACAGTTATTCATGGGCCCTGGTCACCAGTGACCACAGGAAGCTGCTTCCATCTGCAGCACACCCAGGAATTCCACAGAGCTCTGGAGAGCTGAGCGCCCTCAGGCAGCTCCAACCACTGAGCTGGGATGATAGCCAGGGAAATGCCCCCTGAGGGAAGGTTCAGCAGGAATAGGTGTATGGGGCAGCAGCACAGGCAGGGAAGAGCCTGAAGGGTGCCAGCAGATAAGAAAATGCCCAGCCCTGCAAGGCTGGAGCCCCTCTGCCATGGAGAGGGGATGGGGGAGCCGGGGGGCTCCCTGGGGAAGGGAAGGCTCCAGGGAGGCCTTGGAGCCCTTCCAGTGCCTCAGGGGCTTCCTAACCACGGGCTGTGCCCCAGGAGACTCCCAGTGTCCCTCCTTGGCCCAGGGCCTGGACACAAACCCCCCAGACCGAGGCCAGCAGCCTCATCCTTGGGCATTGGGTGAGCAGCACCCTTGGGACCCGGGAATTTGTCATTTCCACTGGGGTCCTGGCAGCCCAAATCCCACACTTCGGGTCACACCAAAGCCCCAGGGCCCAGCTCACAGCCACGGATCCACATGGCACGTTCTCCCAAGGCTCCAGACACCAGGGATGCAGGGAACCCTCAGCCAGGAGGCTCAGAGAGCTGGGACAGGGCCAATCCCACGTGGAATATGGTTCCTCTGCATGAGGGAAACCCCAGCTAGGCTGGAACCTCCTCCATGGGGCTCCCAGCACAGGCTGGCTGAGGGATCCTCAAATCCTTGGATTTAGGTCAACGTGCACCTCCAGCCCAGCTCTTCAGTGCTGTGCTCACGCTGCTCCACCACTGCAGGCCCCCCTTCCCAGGAATAACCAGCAGCAAAGGCAAGGAATGAGGCTGCCAGGGGGGCTGATGGACAAACCTGAACCCCCTGTCCTGCCAGGGACCTCAGGGACACCCCAAACCCAAACCTGAACCCCCCGTCCTGCCAGGGACCTCAGGGACACCCCAAACCCAAACCTGAGCCCTCCTGTCCTGCCAGGGACCTCAGGGACACCCCAAACCCAAACCTGAGCCCTCCTGTCCTGCCAGGGACCTCAGGGACACCCCAAACCCAAACCTGAGCCCTCCTGTCCTGCCAGGGACCTCAGGGACACCCCAAACCCAAACCTGAACCCTCCTGTCCTGCCAGGGACCTCAGGGACACCCCAAACCCAAACCTGAACCCCCCGTCCTGCCAGGGACCTCAGGGACACCCCAAACCCAAACCTGAGCCCTCCTGTCCTGCCAGGGACCTCAGGGACACCCCAAACCCAAACTTGGGCCTGGGACACTTGGAAAATGATTGGGGTTCATCCTTAGACCCAGCAAATAAACCTGGGACATGGTGAGGCTACATAAGCACAATATAAAGGGAAAAGCAGGAACGTTGCTACCCTGGAGCTCAGCTAAGTTATTATTATTACTACTATTATTATTATTATTATTATTATTATTATTATTATTATTTAAAAAGCCAACCTGGATGACACAGGGGAGAGCCCAGAGAAACCAGAGCAGAGGAAAACCAAGCCCAGGACTTTTCTTGGCAGAGATCCTGGCCCTGGGGGGGTTGGGGGCACTCAGGAATATAAATCAGTCCCCAAAAATCCAAACCCCCCTTGGCAGGGAACTGCCCATCCTGAGGACACCCTTTATCCAACAGAACTCCTGGGGGTCTTCCCCAGCCAACCCCCAGCCCCTGTGTGAGCCTTGGGGGGCCCTGGGACAGGGACCATCCCAGAAATACAAATCTCCCTCTCCAGCTGCCCCAGGATCCCTCTCTGGGCACAGCCCCAAACCCTCCCCGGGCACTTCCCAAAGGCCAAAGCCCCTTCCCAGGAAAAACCGAGGGGAGCAGCTGCCTGAGCCCCCCAAGCCCAGCTGTGGGCGTTCCCTTGGGAACTCCAGTGGGAACTGGGATGTGGCTGTGGCACTGCAGGGCATTCAGGGAAAAAAGGGGGGGGAAACCATGAGTTCATGGGAGCAAAGGGTCTCAGGACTGGCCGGGGGTGGGAAGGGGCCGGAGCTGAGCCCACTGCGGAGGGAGCCGGGCAGGAACTGGGACACCCGGAACGGGGAGGGGGCAGGACACGGCCCCTTCCCAGCCCCGGCTCCCGGAAGGGTTTGGGAGGCACAGGGAGGAGGATGAGGAGCCCGGGGGGACAGGGAGGGACCCCGGCTCTGGGGAGGGGGGAACAAAGCAGCTCCAGCGGGACAAGGAGAGGCCACGAAAGACAATCCGACCCCCCGAACCGGGGGAAGTAGCCGCGCGTCCGTCCCTGAGGGCTCTGGGCACGAGGCCTCGGCCCCGCTGCCCTCCCTCCCCTCGGTTCCCTCCCCTCGGCCGGCGGGAGGAGCGGGGGGAGCCCGCATCTTCCCCGACACCTCCCGGAGCCGCTCCCTCCTCCCCAGCCGCCAGCAGGGCTGTGCCAACCGTGCCAGCCCGTCGTTCCTGGTGTTAATCACGGAGCCATGGAATGGGCTGGGTGGGAAGGGACCTCAAAGCCCACCCAGTGCCACCCCTGCCATGGGCAGGGACACCTTCCACCAGTCCAGGTTGCTCCAGGCCCCGGCCAATCTGCCCTTGGACACTCCCAGGGATCCAGGGGCAGCCACAGCTTCTCTGGGCAACCTGGGCCAGGGCCTCACCACCCTCCCAGCCAGCAATTCCTTCCCAGTATCCCATGTGACCCTGCCCTCTGGCACTGGGAAGCCATTCCCTGTGTCCCGTCCCTCCAGGCCCTTGTCCCCGGTCCCTCCCCCCGCGCTCCCGGGGCCGGGGCGGGCACAGCCCGGCGGGAGCGGCAGCGCCGGGGCCGGGGCTCCCCGGGGCTCCCCGGGGCCGCCGCTCCCGCCCCGCCCCGGATGGGGCCCGAGGCCTCGGCGCGGCCCCCGCGGCGGCTCTCACCGAGCGCTGCAGCTCCCCGAGCCAGCAGCTGGCGCGCTCCTTGCCGCTGGGGTCGGGGTCGTGGTAGAGCGCCTGCACGGCCTGGCGGACGAGCTGCAGGCTGGGCTGGCCCTCCCCGCGCTCCATGGCCGGTCCCTCAGCGCCGCCCGCCCGCCGCCATGGCCGCTCCGCCGCCGCGCGGCCCCCCCGGCCCCGCGCCCGCGAGCCTTCCGTTCCGCCGCCTTCCGTTCCGCCCGCCTCCCGTTCCGCCCGCCTCCCGCGCCGCCGCCGGCTCCGCCCGGCTCCGCTCCGCCTCTCCCGTCCTGTCGCATCCCATCCCAGCCCATCCTATTCCATCCCGTTCCGTCCCGTCCCTTCCCGGCCCGGCTCGGTTTGTCCCACTGCCCCCCCTAACCCCCGGCCCGGGCCGGAACGGGTTTCCGGTGGTGCGTCGGTCAAATGAGTCCGGGCGCACCTGGCGCGGCGGGAAGGAGCCGCGACCGCCTGAACTCCCCCAAAACCGGGCCCAGAGACCCCCCCAGACTCCCCCAAAACAGGACCCAGAGACTCCCCAAACTCCCCCAAAACCGGGCCCAGAGACCCCCCCAGACTCCCCCAAAACAGGACCCAGAGACTCCCCGGACTCCCCCAAAACCGGGCCCAGAGATCTCCCCAGACTCCCCCAAAACCGGGCCCAGAGACCCCCTCAGACTCCCCCAAAACCGGGCCCAGAGACCCCCCCAGACTCCCCCAAAACCGGGCCCAGAGACCCCCCGAACCCCCCCAAAACCGGGCTCGGAGACCCCCCCAGCCCCGATGAACGGGGTCCCAGAGCCCCCCGCCCCAATGAAGTAGGGGGATAGACCCCCGGCACACGGGGATAGACCCCCAGCACACGGGATTTGACCCCTGGCACATGGGGATAGACCCCTGGCACACGGGGATTGACCCCCGGCACACGGGGTTTGACCCCCGGCACACGGGGATTGACCCCTGGCACATGGGGTTTGACCCCTGGCACATGGGGTTTGACCCCCGGCACACGGGGATTGACCCCTGGCACATGGGGTTTGACCCCTGGCACATGGGGTTTGACCCCCGGCACACGGGGATTGACCCCTGGCACATGGGGTTTGACCCCTGGCACATGGGGTTTGACCCCCGGCACACGGGGATTGACCCCCGGCACCGTGCCTCCTCCGCTGCCCTTGGCGTCTCTGGCTGATGGGAAAAGGTCCCCCGTGAGCCGAGTCCCCGTTCCCAGGACGGAGCTGCTTCCAGTCTCACACTCGCGCTCCGAACAGGGCTGACCCAGAGCCAGATTTGGGCCAGATCTGATGCAAAGCCCCGCTCCGGTGGGAGCCCGGAGTGTCCCGGTTAAAGCCAAACATCCCCCGGTGGAGAGAGCGACGCCCAAACGGGGGCTGTCCTGAGAGGCTCCCGGAGGAGCAGGGATGGGCCCCTGCCAGGGATGGGCCCCTGCCCGGCAGTGCCGGCTGTTCTGGGGTGGAATTCACTGATCACGGACACGCTGGGACCCCAGCCCGGGGGTTTACTGGGGGCGAATCCGCAGGTTCCAAACCCCGCGGTCCCGATGGATAGAGCCCCGGCCGAGGGTCCCTTCCCACGAGGCCCCGCCGGCCCCGAGGCCATGCAGGGTGAAACTTCTCCGTCTGAGCTGGAGAACGACAGGGAATTACCAGGGAACTGCTTCCCTGCGTGCACAAAGCTCAGGAACGCCAGCGGAGCAGGGCAGGGATGGTGTGTCAGCGTCTGGGGAGCGTTTTAACGGGAGGAGGTGTGACCATTCCGTGGGATGGGCCCGGCTCTGCCGGAGCTGCCGAACACCTGCTGCCCAGGGGAAGAAGGGAATGAATTCCTGGGTTTGCTTTGCTTGTGTGCAGAGCTTTTCCTTTCCCTACTAAACTGTCTTTATCTCAGCCCACGGGTTTTCCAGCTTTTCCCTCCCCGACTCCCTCCGGGGCTGCCTGGGGTGAAACCAGGACAACCTGATGGAGAAGGATTTGGGGGGAAAGCTCCTTTAATTCTCTTTCCCTTGTGACTGTTGCTGTACAACGATGAGGTGGCACCTGGTGGTGACAGAGATGCTCCTTCCCTTCGCCCAGGGCTGGGACAGCCACCGTGTCACCTTCTGGTGGTGCCCGTGGAGGGGGGTGGGATGAGGTCATCTTGTGGTTTTTTCCAAGCCAGACCAGTCTGGAATTCCGTGATTCCATGATTCCATTTGTGACCGTTATGGTTGTTGGGTGATGGATCAGGTTGTTGGGCGGCTTCGCCACCGTCAGAGGCTGGATTTGGGTGGGCAGCAGAACGTGCCCTCAGAGCCTCCTGGTGTCACCCTCGTGTGGGGTAAGTGCTGCTCAGCACCCCAAATTATGGCCTGTAGCCTTGGGATGGTTCCCACGCCCCAGGGCACGGGTTCAGCCAGGGAAAGAGCCCAGGTAATTACCCTGGGCCTCGTAATCACACCCAGTTTACCCGGCACAAACAGCAGCAGCTCCTCCCCTGGGCCTCGAATAATGAACCCCCAAATTAGAAAGGACATTGTGGATGCCCCGGGGCTCTGGCACCTCATGCTGGGTGTTGATGGCAGGGGTTGCCAAAGGTACAACAATGGAAGTGGTCCTGGTTTTCCCCAGTTTAGGGGATGATGGTTGGCTGGGCACCCCCCATGGCCCAGAAGACACATCTGGCAGTGCAGATCAGCCCCTTTGGGCCAGTCCAGCTAAGCCATTGAGGAGGCTCTGGTGCTCTGCCAATCCCCAGCACTCGCTTGGCCAACACTGGGATGGCCCCAGGCAGAGCTGGTGGCCCAACATGTCCAGCCCCAGGTGACACTGCCTTGGTGGCACCAAGGGCTGCGAGATCCCACCCCCCCGGTGGGCAGGGGCCACGGCACAGCCTGGGCTGCCAGGTCTCAGTCTGAAAACTGAACAGTCCTACAGGGCATGGGTGTGGGGACTCTGCTGGCCTGGAGATGTCTGTGTCCTGATCAGTGTGTCCTGATCAGTGTGTCCTGATCAATGTGTTCTGATCAATGTGTCCTGATCTGTGTGTCCTGATCAGTGTGTTCCGATCTGTGTCCTGATCAATGTGTTCTGATCAGTGTCCTGATCAATGTGTCCTGATCTGTGTGTCCTGATCAGTGTGTTCCGATCTGTGTCCTGATCAATGTGTCCTGATCAATGTGTCCTGATCAGTGTGTTCCGATCTGTGTCCTGATCAATGTGTTCTGATCAGTGTCCTGATCAATGTGTCCTGATCTGTGTGTCCTGATCAGTGTGTTCTGATCTGTGTGTCCTGATCAGTGTGTTCTGACTGCTGTGTCCTGACTGGTGTGTCCTGATCAGTGTGTCCTGATCTGTCTGTCCTGATCAATGTGTCCTGATCAATGTGTTTTGATCAGTGTATCCTGATCAGTGTGTCCTGATCTGTGTGTTCTGATCAGTGTGTCCTGATTGGTGTGTTCTGATCAATGTTTCCTGATCGTGTCTCCTGATCAATGTGTCCCAGTCAGTGTGTCCTGGTCACTCTCCTCCTGCTCAACATCATAGAATCCCAGAATCCCAGAATCAGCTGGGTTGGAAAGGGCGTCCGAGATCATCCAGCCCAACCCTTGATCCAACCCCGCCGTGGTTCCCAGCCCATGGCACTGATGCCACATCCAGTCTGTCCTAAACACCTCCAGGGATGGAGAATCCACCCCTTCCCTGGGCAGCCCATTCCAATGGCTGAGCACCCTCTCTGCAAAGAAATTCTTCCTGATGTCCAACCTAAACCTCCCCTGGCAGAGCTTAAGAATATGTCCTGATCCATGTCTCCTGATCCATGTCTCCTGATCCATGTCTCCTGATGAGCGTGTCCTGATCCATATCTCCTGATCCATGTCTCCTGATCCATGTCTCCTGATCCATATCTCCTGATCCATGTGTCCTGATCCATGTGTCCTGATCCATGTGTCCTGATCAGTGTGTCCTGATTGGGTCCAACAGCAGGAGGACGTGGAGCTGCAGGAGAGAGTCCAGAGGAGGCCCCAGAGCTGCTGCCAGGGCTGGAGCCCCTCTGCTCTGGAGCCAGGCTGGGAGAGCTGGGGGGGTTCCCCTGGAGAAGAGAAGGCTCCAGGGAGAGCTGAGAGCCCCTGGCAGGGCCTAAAGGGGCTCCAGGAGAGCTGGAGAGGGACTGGGGACAAGGGCTGCCCTGTCCTCTCCCGCTCCTCCCCTGCGCCCACCCCGATGGAGAGGTTCTGTTGTTATCGAAATAAAGTTTTCGTGTTCCCCGCTAACCACGTTTTCAGCCCAGTTCAGTCTCCTGTGCCAGGCAGGGACGGGACAGTCTGGGAACCCCGGGAAACGAGCCGGGTCGGCCCCTGGTCTGGGAGGAGACGAGGGCGGAGACGGGCAGGAGCGGGAAAAGCGATTTAATAAAGGAGCGGGGCAGCAACAGGAGCAGCTGGAGCGGGGAGTCCTGGAGCCACGAGGGCCGTGGGGGTGCCACAGACACACACACACGGGTGTCACACACACACACAGGTGTCACACACACACACGGGTGTCACACACACACACACACGGGTGTCACACACACACACGGGTGTCACACACACACGGGTGTCACACACACACACACACACAGGTGTCACACACACACACAGGTGTCACACACACACACAGGTGTCACACACACACACGGGTGTCACACACACACACACACACAGGTGTCACACACACACACACAGGTGTCACACACACACACACAGGTGTCACACACACACACAGGTGTCACACACACACACAGGTGTCACACACACACACGGGTGTCACACACACACACACACACAGGTGTCACACACACACACACAGGTGTCACACACACACACACAGGTGTCACACACACACACACACACGGGTGTCACACACACACACACACACAGGTGTCACACACACACACAGGTGTCACACACACACACACGGGTGTCACACACACACACACACGGGTGTCACACACACACAGGTGTCACACACACACACACACGGGTGTCACACACACACAGGTGTCACACACACACACACACACGGGTGTCACACACACACACAGTTGTCACACACACACACACACACGGGTGTCACACACACACACGGGTGTCACACACACACACACACAGGTGTCACACACACACACACACACGGGTGTCACACACACACACGGGTGTCACACACACACACACAGGTGTCACACACACACACAGGTGTCACACACAGGTGTCACACACACACCGGTGTCACACACACACACACAGGTGTCACACACACACGTGTCACACACTCTCACCCCTGTTTTCCTGCCCGCACACACCTGTCCCCGCCCCCCCCGGGCCCCTCCCCGTGTCCCCTCCTCCCCCCACGGTTCATCCTCTTTGTCCCCAAAGCGGATTATGGCGGCGGCTCAGCGGGGACACACGAGTGTGCGCGGGGAGGGGTCACACCTCTGGCACAGGGGGGTCACACTCCCCACAGGTGTGCACAGGGGGGTCACAGAGCCCCACAGGGGTGCACAGGGGGGTCACACTCCCCAGAGATGTGCACAGGGGGGGTCACAGAGCCCCACAGGTGTGCACAGGGGGGTCTCACCTCTGGCACAGGGGGGTCACACTCCCCACAGGTGTGCACAGGGGGGTCACAGAGCCCCACAGGTGTGCACAGGGGGGTCACACTCCCCAGAGATGTGCACAGGGGGGGTCACAGAGCCCCACAGGTGTGCACAGGGGGGTCTCACCTCTGGCACAGGGGGGTCACACTCCCCACAGGTGTGCACAGGGGGGTCACAGAGCCCCACAGGTGTGCACAGGGGGGTCACACTCCCCAGAGATGTCCGGGGGGGTGTCACACCTCTGGCCGAGGGGGGGTCACATAACCCCACAGATGTGCGTGGGGGACTCACAGTCCTTCACTGGCGCCACGGGGGAACAGCTCACCTGTGCAGGTGGTGTGGGCAGGGAACAGCCCGGACACGGGACACCCCGGACAGGGAACATCCCAGACAGGGGACAGCCCGGACAGGGGATACCCCGGACAGGGGACATCCCAGACAGGGGACACTCCGGACAGGGAACACCCACAGGGAGCTGGGACAGCTCGGGTTGGGCGGGGCTGCAGGCACGGGGTGCCCCGGGCACGGGGTAGCACAGGAACAGGCACGGGATAGCACGGGAACAGACACGGGATAGCACAGGCACGGGATAGCACAGGAACAGGCACGGGATAGCACAGGCACGGGATAGCACAGGAACAGGCACGGGATAGCACAGGCACGGGATAGCACAGACACGGGATAGCACAGGAACAGGCACGGGATAGCACAGGCAGGGCTCCAGGGCAGGGAGGGCAGGTGATGCAGGCAGGGCAGGCAGGGGACAGGCAGGACACCCCCGGCAGCACAGGCAGGTGAGACCTCACAAAGCTCAGGTAGCGCAGGCAGGGACTGGTGCAGGCAGGTGATCCCCCGGGCAGGGCAGGCAGGGCAGGCAGGGCTCGGGGCAGGCAGGGCTGAGGGCAGGGCAGCGGATACCCCAGGCAGGGCAGGGGTAGGCAGATGACACCCAGGAGGTGCAGGCAGGCCATGCCCCAGGCCGGGCAGGGACAGGGGCAGAGACAGAGGCAGGGGCAGGTACGGGCAGGGGCAGGTCCCAGGTCAGCCCCGCCCCCGCCCCTGGCCCCGCCCCCCGCTCTCGGCCCCGCCCCCGGCCCCCCCGGCCCCCCCCGTCCCGCCGGGCCGGGGCAGCAGCGCCGGGGGCGGCGGCGCCGGGCAGGTACGGGGGGGCCGGGCAGGTACGGGGGGGCCGGGCACGACCGGGAGGGGTTTGGGAGGGGGCCGCCGTCCCGGGGAAGGGGTCCCGCGGGGGCGCATCCCGGACACGGGGGGCTCCCGCCCGGGGGATGGGACACACACGGCCGGGGGGCTCCCGGGGATCCGCAGGGTGGGGACGGGGGGCCCCCCCGGCTCGGTCTCTGCCCCCCGACAGGGAGGGCGGTCCCGGGTGGGGCAGCATGAGAGACCCCCCCAATATCCCGGTGTCGTGGAAGGGTTGGGGTGGCAGATGGGGAGCGCCCCCGCCCTCACCTGCCCTAATTACCCGCCGCTAATTGGGGAGGGGGGGGCGCCATATGGCCCCCAACCCGTGGGGCGGGGGCCTGGGGGAACCCTCCGCTGCAGACCCCCGTGGAGGGGGAGGGGGGCACAGTGTGGGGCGTGAGGGGGTACACGCGTGGGACCCGTGAGGGGGACACGGGGAGAACCCCCGGGGACACGGGGGGGACACGGGGAGGGGACACGGGAGGGACACGGCTGTCCCACAGGGAGCGGTGCCGGTGAGACCCCCGGCTGGGACAGGGACACCCTGGGGACACCCACCGATAACAGGGAAGGGGACCCCGGGGATGGGGACCCGGGGCGGGGCCCGAGCGGGGTCACCCAAGCACGGGGGTCCCAGGGGAAGGAGACCCGCGGCGGTGACAGCGCTGGGGCCCCGGGGGTGGCCGGCTGGCCGGACGCGGCGGTGTGGCCGCGGGGCCGGGGGTGGCAGCCCCGCTCCTCCCTCCCCCGCTCCAGGCGCCCCCCGAGGTCCCCGTGTCCCCGTGTCCCCATGGCCGCGTCCTGCCCCGCGCTCCTGGCCGCCTGCCTGGCGCTGCACCTGGCCACAGGTGAGCACCTGGGGGACACCGAGGGGGACACCGGGGCTGGGAGGGACCCGGCGGGAGGCTGGGGAGGACCTGGGGAGGGGGCGCTGGTGGCGGCAACCACGGGTGGTGTGGACCCAGATGATAGGGGGGACATCGGGAGGGGACCCTGGGGGTGACAGCCATGACAGATGGGACCTCAGGGTGTGGGGACACAGGGGACCCTGCGGGGGGGACCCAAAGATGTCACCTGAGTGCAGGACCACTGGAGGGGACAGCCCTTGGGGATGGGGACCGAGGGGTGGGGACACTGAGGGACACCAGTGACTCGGAGCTGGGAGTCCAGGGAGTGGGACAGGGATGATGGGGGTGTGTGGGGACTGAGGGGGGGGAGTGGGGTTGGGGGTGGAGATGTGGGTGTGGGGACACAGGGGCTGGGGACACGGGGGACCCCGGGATTGGGGTCACCAGGGAATAGGGACGTGGGCCATGGGGACCTGGAGTTGGGGGGCCAGGGACCCATGGGGACCCAGGGATGGGAGTGGAGGTCTTGGGGATGAAGATGCGGGGCTGGGAACACGTGGTGGCCACAGCCCCAGACACCGGTGTCCCTGTCCCCTCACGGGGCCAGCGTGGGGCGACGGGTGCAGCGGGTTCGGGAACCTGTTCACGGAGATCGCGGAGAACAGCGCCCACGGCAGCCTGGTGGCACGGCTGCCCCCGCCGGGGGACACGGGGGGCACGGGGGGGCTCCAGCTCTGCCTGGTGGGCGCCGACGCCGCCTGGTTCTACCTGGACGGGCGCAGCCTCAGGCTCAATGTCTCGGACGGGCGGGCCCTGGACCGCGAGGTGATCCACGGGGACACCCTCGTGTCCCCTGTCCCCCTCCAGCCTTCCTGTGTCCATCAGGTGTCCATCCCTGGCCATCCTGCATCCATCCTGTGTCCACCTGTCTGTTCTGAGTCCACTGCACCCATCCCGTGTCCATCCTCCATCAGTTCTGCGTCCACCTCCCTCCATCCTCCATCCATCCATCCATCCATCCATCCATCCTGTGTCCACCTCCCTCCATCATCCATCCATCCATCCTGTGTCCACCTCCCTCCATCATCCATCCATCCATCCTGTGTCCACCTCCCTCCATCCTCCATCCATCCTCCATCCGTCCTCCTTCTTCTGCCCATCCTTGTATCCATCCTCCATCCATCCCAGGTCAGTCCCGTGTCCATCCTGTATCCATCTGTCCATCTTCCATCCGCCCCATGTCCATCCTGTGTCCATCCATCCAGCCCCTTCTATCCCAGACCATCCTGCTCCACCCTCATCCATCCAGGACCCTCCTGCACCCGCCGGGTGGGCGCTCTGGGGTGTCCCCCTGGGGCACCCCCGTGTCCTGCCATGTCCCTTGTCCCTCGTCCCCGCAGGAACTGGAGTCCCCGGTGCTGATGGTGGCCCTGACCTGTGCCGAGGACGGCTCCTCCCCGGTATGGCCACGTGCCCTGGGGACCCCGGCAGGCTCTGGGGGTGCTGATGTGGTCCCACTCGGTCACTCCCCGTGTCACCCCTCCGTGCCCCTGGCAGGTCGAGTTCCGGATCATCGTCCAGGTCCTCAATGAGAATGACAACAGGCCCCACTTCCAGGGGGCCACCGTCCTCACCCACAACGTCAGCGAGGTGACAGTGACACCGGGGCATGGGGACAGGGGGGGCATGGGAATGGGCGTGGTGGCAGGGGCAGGGATGGGCACCACGACAGGGATGGCCGTGGTGTGACTTGGGACAGGGGTGGTCAGGGACGGGAACAGGGATGGCTGTGTGTGTGGATTTGGGGGACAGGGATGGTCGGGGATGGGAACAGGGATGGCCGTGTGTGTGGATTTGGGGGACAGGGATGGTCGGGGATGGGAACAGGGATGGCTGTGTGTGTGGATTTGGGGGACAGGGATGGTCAGGGATGGGAACAGGGATGGCCGTGTGTGTGGATTTGGGGGACAGGGATGGCTGTGTGCATGGATTTGGGGGACAGGGATGGTCAGGGATGGCTGTGTGTGTGGATTTGGGGGACAGGGATGGTCAGGGATGGGAGCAGGGATGTCTGTGTGTGTGGATTCGGGGGACAGGGATGGTCGGGGTCATGGTGACAGTGCCAGGGCCGAGTGCTGGCAGGGGCACGGCTGTGAGCGTGGATTGGGGATGGGGACTGGATGGTCATGGTGACAGTGACAGGGATGGGCACCAGGACAGGGATGGCCGTGGGCATGGACTGGGGACAGGGAGCAGGGCAGGGATGGTCGGGATCATGGGCACAGGGACAGGAAGGGGCACTGGGGCAGTGCTGGGGACAGGGACAGGCAGGGTCACAGTCATGGGCAGGGCACAGAGGTGGGGACAGGGACAGGCAGGGTCACAGTCATGGGCAGGGCACAGAGGTGGGGACAGGGACAGTCCTGGCCGTGGGTGCAGGGACAGGGGCAGGAGTGGGGATGGTGGGGACGGGGACAGGGCTGGGCCTGGGAGAAGGGGGGTGCCCAGGAGGGACAGGGACACCCAGGAGAGAACAAGAACACCCAAGAAGAGATGGGGACACCCAAAAGGGGACGGGGACACCTGGGAGGGATGGGGACACTGAGGAGGGATGGGGACACTGAGGAGGGATGGGGACACTGAGGAGGGATGGGGATACCCCAGGAGGGGACAAAGGACGCCTGGGAGAGACGGGGACACCATGAGGAATGGGGACACCCAGGAGGGATGGGGGCACTGAGGTGTAGGAATGGGGACACAGGGTGTGTTCAGGAGTGCCAGGGTCACTGGGGGACCCCCTGGTGGCCCCCGTGGGGCAGCTGGCACTGGTGCACTCGGTGGTGTTCAGCACCAGAGGTGTTTGGGGGTGCTGGGGGTGTGGTTGGGGACCCTAGGGGGGGTTTGGGTGTGCCAGGGGTGTGTTCAGGGGTGCCGGGGGTGTGGTTGGGAGTACTGGGGGTGTTCAGGGGTGCTGGGGGTGTGGTTGGGGATCACAGGGGGCGTTTGGAGGTAATGGGGGTGTTTGGGGATCAGGGTGTGTTTGGGGTACCAGGGGCTGTTTGGGGTACCAGGGGGTGTTTGGGGGTGCCAGGGGGTGTTTGGGGTACCAGGGGCTGTTTGGGGTACTGGGGTGTTTGGGGGTACCAGGGGCTGTTTGGGGTACCAGGGGCTGTTTGGGGTGCTGGGGTGTTTGGGGTGCTGGGGTGTTTGGGGTACCAGGGGCTGTTTGGGGTACCAGGGGGTGTTTGGGGTACTGGGGTGTTTGGGGTGCTGGGGTGTTTGGGGTGCTGGGGTGTTTGGGGGTGCCGGGGGTGCTGGGGCTGCCCGGTGACCCCCCGGCAGCTGGCGCCGGTGCACTCGGTGGTGTTCAGCGCCCAGGCGGAGGACGCGGACGGGGACACGCTCATGTACGTCATCGACACGGCCTCGGTGAGCGGGGGCGGGGGCGCGCGGGGGGGCCCGGGGCCATCTGCCGGGCTGACCGACCCCCCCTCCCCAGCCCGACGCCCGGTTCTTCCGCATCGACCTCCCCAACAGCGGGCGCGTCGTGCTGGCCAGAGCCCTCGACTTCGAGAGCCGGCGGCACCTGGAGGTGGTGGTCACGGCCGTGGTGAGACCCCAGGCACCCCCCGAGGGACCCCTGTGTGTGGGACCCCCACCCTCGGGACCCCCACCCACCAGCCCCTGACTGTGGCCCCTGATGTGAGATCCGGACGTGGGACCCCGTGTGTGGGACCCCCACTGGCGGGGCCCTGATGAGGGACTCTCACATGGGACCCCTACCCACGGGCCCCCTGCCCACTCCCATGGACGGGGCCCTGGCACCCACCCCACACCCTGTGTCCCCCTTGACCGTCCCCTCGTGTCCCCACCAACTCCCCCCCACGTCCACGGAGCCCCCCGGCCGTGGGTGTGGGGTCCTCGCGCCCACCCCGCCTCCCGAGGGTCCCCCACGCCCAGCCCCGGCGGTGCCGTGGCACGGGTGGGTGGCACAGGTGGGGGTGTCCCCCCGGCCCCCCCCGCCCCGCCGCCCGTCCCCGCCGGTGCCGCTAATTGGGGGTGACGTGATCCCGTCACCTGCCCTCAATCCCCCTCATTTCCTTAATGGGCCACCTGTGCCCACCCCCCCCCCGCCAGCGGCACCGCGGGGGGGGCCCGCCCCCGCCCCGCCCCCCACCCCGCCCATCACACCCACCCCGGCACCCCCGGCACCCCCACCCCGCGATGGGAACGAGGGGGACCCCACGGCCCCGGGCTGCAGCCCCCGCTCCTGCCTGGGGCCTCCTTTCCGTGGGGGTCCCTGTGCCTGGGGGTCCCTGTGCCTGGGGGTCCCTGTGCCCCGGGGTGTCCCCTTTCCATCAGGGTCCCTGTGCCCTCGGGGTCTCTGTGCCCTGAGGGTCTCTGTGCCCCGGGGTGTTCCCTTTCCATCAGGGTCCCTGTCCCTGGGGTGTCCCCGTGCCCTGGGGGTCCCTGTGCCTGTCCGTGCAGCCCCCAGCAGGTTTTGGGGTGCCCGTGCCCCCTTTCCCGCGGCAGGAGATGAACACCCGGGAGCGGTTCAACGCCTCTGCCCGGGTGCGGGTGAACGTGCTGGACGGGGACGATCAGTACCCGCAGTTCCTGCCCTGCACCCCCCGCGCCCCCCACGGCCCCCACGTCTGCACCAGCCCCGTCTACACCGCCAACGTCACCGAGGGGCAGCTCCAGGTGGGACTCGGCACCGCGGGGACGCTGCGGGGGGCTGGGGGGGTCCCGCGGGGCTCAGCCGGACACCCCCGTGTCCCCTCCGTGTCCCCAGGAGGGTCCCCTGAGCTTCAGCCCCGGCGCCGTCTACGCAGAGGACGGGGACAGGGGGCTGCGGGCGGCCATCACCTACTCCCTGCTGGCAGGTGAGGGGACAGGGACACGGGGACAGGGACACGGGGACAGGGACATGGGGGGACAGGGACACGGGGACAGGGACATGGGACAGGGGGCTGCGGGCGGCCATCACCTACTCCCTGCTGACAGGTGAGGGGGACAGGGACACGGGGATAGGGACAGGGACACGGGGACAGGGACACGGGGACAGGGACATGGGACAGGGGGCTGCGGGTGGCCATCACCTACTCCCTGCTGGCAGGTGAGGGGGACGGGGGACACGGGGACAGGGACATGGGACAGGGACATGGGACACGGGGACAGGGACACGGGGACAGGGACATGGGGCTGCGGGGACCATCATATACTCCCTGCTGGCAGGTACCGGGTACCGGGGACGGGAGGACAGGGAGGGACAGGGGGCAGGACACACAGACACGGGTGGGCAGGGACACGGGGACACGGGTGGGCAGAGGAGGCCACGGTGCCCGAAAGGGTTCACGGGGCCGGTGCCCCTCTGTGCCCCCCACTCCCTGGCAGTGCCGGGGGTCCCCGTGGGGGCGTGGTGGGTGCCTGTGCCAGGGGAGGGGTCCCCATTGCAGGGGGTGTGTCTGCCAGGGGTCCCCCTGCCCCAGGGGTCCCCCTGCCCCAGGGGTCTGAGGCAGCACAGACCGATTGTCGGGTCCGCTGGAGCCCTGCAGGAGCGAATTAAATAAAGGGATTGATCTGAGGGGCCCTAATCCACCCCTCCCACTCTCCCCGGCGCAGGGGGGCTGTGGGGGGACCGGGGGTGGTCGTGCCCTGGTGCACCCAAGGGTGCTCCAGCACCAGAGGGGTTAAACTCCCCCTCCTGGGGCTCAAAGGGTTAATAAGGCCCCCCCCCGAGGGTACCACCCCCCAGAATAAGGGAGGAGTCCTTCCCCGCCTGAAGGTTCAGGGGGACTCACGGGGGGGACGTTGCGGCCCCTCCCGCAGGGATGCCCCGGGGGGAGTTTCCCACAGTGCCCCGGGGCGGGGGGTGGGTAGGGGGCCCTGGCGATGGGTAGGGTGTCCGGGGGTGGGTGGAGGGGTGCCGGGGGTCTCCATCTCTGTGCCCCCCCCAGGCCAGGAGAGCGGCCGGTTCCACATCGACAACGTGACCGGGGCCATCACGCTGCTGCGGGCGGTGGAGAGCAGCCGCCTGACCCCCGAGATCTGCCTCAGCGTCATGGTGGGGCGGGGGGCACGGGGGGCACGGGGAGGAGATCGGGGTCTCAGGGAGACGGAGGGCCCCACAGAGATGGAGAAACACAAGAAGATGGGGGTCCCTGGGGAGATGGGGGGACCCAAGAAAATGGGGTCCCCACAGAAATTGGGGTCCCTGAGGAGGTGGGGGGACCCAAGAAAATGGGGGTCCCACGGAAGCTGGGGTCCCTTGGGAGATGGGGGACCCAAGAAAATGGGGGTCCCCGGGGTGATGGGCGTACCCGGCAGATGAGGATCCCCGGGATGGTGGGAGCTGCCCAGGGCAGCCCCTGGGGGCGCAGGAGGCCGGTGGCAGCGGGTGGGACCTGAGTGTCCCCCTGTGTCCCCCGTGTCCCCCTGTGTCCCCCGTGTCCCCCTGTGTCCCCCATCCCACCCCGCCACGTCCCCCCGTGTCCCCGCTGTGCCCCCCTGCCCCCGTGTGTCCCCCCAGGCCTCCCAGGTGAACGACCCCTCCAAGTACGCGGTGGCGCGGGCCCTGGTGCGGGTGCTGGCCCCGAACCGGCACCCGCCGCGCTTCCCCCGCGCCCGCTACCGCGCCTTCGTGCCCGCGGCCCCGCGCCGCGCAGCGCTGCTCCTCACCTTCGGCGGGCAGGTGCTCGCCCTGCGCGCCCACGACCCAGACTTCCCCGAGGTGGGCGCGGGGGGCGGGCAGGGGGTGGGAAGGGGTACGGAGAGGGAGGCAGGGAGGGATGTGGGCAGCGATGTGGGCAGAAGGCTCAGGTTGGGATGCAGGTGGAGGCAGGCAGGGGGCAGGCAGGGGGTGGGGAGTGGTACAGGTAGGATGCGGGTGGGATGCAGGGAGGGATGAGGGCAGGGATGTAGGGAGGGGATGTGGACAGGGATTCAGGGAGGGATGCGGGTGGGATGCAGGGAGGGATGTGGACAGGGATGCAGGGAGGGGATGCAGGTGAGGGTGCAGACGAGGTGAAGGCAGGGGGACAGGCAGGGGTGGGTGGGGAACACAGGTAGGAAATGCAGGCAGGGGTGTGGGCAGGGTGCAGGCAGGGCCTGACCCCCCCGCAGGGGGTGAACCCCCAGGTGCGTTACACCCTGAGCCCCAGCGCCAACCAGAGCCAGCAGCTCTTCCAGGTGATGCCCAACGGGCTCCTGGTGGCCCAGGTGGACCAGCTGAGACCTGGGCAGAGCTACCACCTGAAGGTGGGTGTGGGGGGGGCACGGGGGGCTGGGGGTCATCGGGGGCACATTTGGGGGATGGAGGGACTGAGGGGCACCGGGGGATGAGGGAATGGGGAGCAGGGGGGCACTGAGGGGGCAGGGGAGGCTGGGGGACAGGGCAACTGGGGTTACTGGAGAGGCACGGGGGGCTGGGGGTTGTGGGCACCGGGGGGGCACCAGGAGCTGGGAGGCACCAGGGAGGGGACATGGGGGGGACACAGAGGGCACTGGGGCTGGGGGGCACCTCCGTGTCCCCTCGTGTGTTCCTCAGTGCCACAGCCGTGTCCTCCCATGTGTCCCCGGTGTCACTGCTGTGTCCCCCCCGTCCCCTCCATGTGTCCCCGGTGTCACTGCTGTGTCCCCCCCGTCCCCTCCATGTGTCCCCGGTGTCACTGCTGTGTCCCCCCCCGTCCCCTCCATGTGTCCCCGGTGTCACTGCTGTGTCCCCCCCCGTCCCCTCCATGTGTCCCCGGTGTCACTGCTGTGTCCCCCCCCGTCCCCTCCATGTGTCCCCGGTGTCACTGCTGTGTCCCCCCCCGTCCCCTCCATGTGTCCCCGGTGTCACTGCTGTGTCCCCCCCCGTCCCCTCCATGTGTCCCCGGTGTCACTGCTGTGTCCCCCCCCGTCCCCTCCATGTGTCCCCGGTGTCACTGCTGTGTCCCCCCCCCGTCCCCTCCATGTCCCCCCGTGCCCCCGCAGGTGCTGGCGCGGGACGAGGAGTCGGGCGAGACCTCGAACACGACGGTGGAGCTGGAGGTGCTGTGGCCGGGGCAGGCGGGTACGGAGGGGGGCGACCCCCGGGGACCCCTCCGTGAGACCCTCCCCGTTCCACGGCACCAGGACACCCCCCAGGGCCCCCCTCAGGGCCCCCCCTGCCCCCCAGCGATGGGGTGCCCCCAACTCCCCCGAGCCCCTCGGCCTTGTGCCTCCCAGGGATGGAGTTTTCCCCCAATCCCCCGGTGACGGGATCTCCTCCCACCCCCCTCTCTGTGCCCCCCCGTTGATGTTCCCTCTCCCCCGACGTGCCCCCCCCTGTCCCGCAGCCCCCCGGGACCCCTCGGAGCCCCTCCCGGGGATGCGATGGGGTCCTCCCCGTGTGCCCCCCCTGCTGACGCGTGTCCCTGTCCCGCAGCCCCCCGGGACCCCTCGGAGCCCCCCCCCGCGCGGGGCGCGGTGCCGGCGGCGGCTCTGGCGGGGGGGTTGGGGGCGCTGCTCCTGCTCGGGGCCTTCCTCCTCCTCCTCCTCCTCGCCCTGCGCGCGCGGCGGCGGCGGCGGCGGCAGCAGCGAACGGCGGACAGGGCAGCGCTGGCCATCGAGAAGCACCCCAACGTGGTAGGGGCCCCCCAACACCCCCCGGGCCCCCCCTGCACCCCCGGGCCTGCCCCCCGCGCTCCCAAGGCGCCCCCGTGCCCCAGAGACACCCTCAACCCCCCTTGAACCCCAACCCCCCATGGACCCCCAACCCCCCGAACACCCCCCGCAGCCCCAAACCGCCCGCATCCCACCCTCTCCTGCGACCTCAGAACCCCCCTCAGCCCCTCCCTCATCCCTGCACCTGCCTCCGAACCCCCAAACCTCCCCCAGCTCTGCCCGGCACCCCCAAAGCCCCTCCCGACCCCCGAACCCAGCCCGTTCCCCCCAGTGCCAGAACTGCGGGGGGACAGATGGACGAAAGGGGGGCACTTGGGGCCGGGAGGGGGCCGGGAAGGGGGTCCCCGGTTTGGGGGGTTGTGGGAAGGGGTCCTGGGTCTGGGGGGGCTGGAGGAAGGGAGTCCCGGGTCAGGGGAGCTGGGAAGAGGGGCCCCCGGTTTGAGGGACAGGGAAAGGGGGTCCCAGGTCAGGGGAGCTGGGAAGAGGGGCCCCCCGGTTTGGGGGACGGGGAAAGGGGGTCCCAGGTCAGGGGAGCTGGGAAGAGGGGCCCCCCGGTTTGGGGGGCTGGGAAGAGGGAGCCCCCCGTGCCTCAGTCTCCCCAGCTGACCCCCCCCTTCCCCCCCACAGAGCCTGAGGTGGTTCCAGCCGGTGAGTGGGGGGGGGAGACCCCCGGGGGGATTGGGGACCCCCCAGAAAGGTGCTGGGAGAGGCAGAGTCAACCCACCCTGACCCCCCCAAAGGGGTCCCTGTGCCGGGGGGGTCTCGACAGGCGGGCTCCCATTAGGAGGGGTCCCGTGGGCTGTGTCGGAGTGCTGGGCAGCGACTGGGGTGCTGGGGGGTCCCACTGGAGAGGGTCGGGATGCTGGGGGGGTTCCTATGGGGGGGTCCCCGTGCTGGTCCCGGGGGGTGAGGTCGGGGTGATGGGGCTCCAAGGGGGGTGTCCTTGCACTGGGCGATCCTGGGGGAGAAATGGGGTGCTGGGGAGGCACTGGGGGGCTGGAGGGGTCCCATGGGGGGTCAGAGTGTTGGGGGGTCCCATGAGTGGCCCCCGTGCCGGGCAGGGTGCTGGGGGGATCCCTGTGCAAGGGGGGTCCCACGGCAGAGCTCCCTGGGCTGGGCAGGGTTTGCAGTACTGGGGGGTCCAGGGGGGTCTCGGGGGGGGTCCTTGAGCTGTGGGGGGGTGGGATCCTATGGGGGAGGTCGGGGTGCGGCGGGGGTGTCCCACTGGGGGGTCCCTGTGCTGGGGGTGTGTCCCATGGGCCCCCCTGACCCCTCTGCCCCCCCCCCCTCGCAGGTCCAAGCCGGCAAGTCCCCCCCAAGCCCCCCCAGGCTCTACTACCCCAACGAGGGGTACAGCGAGGTGGGCGAGGTCCCCCCCCCGCCCCCCCCACCCCCTCCGCCGCCCCCCCCCCGCGCCGCCGGCCCCCCAGCCCCCCCCCGCCCCCAAACCACAGGCCAACTCCGTGGGGCGGCCGGGGGGGGTTTCCCCCGGGGGGGGCTCCCCGGGGGGGTCCCCGCCTCCCACCCCCGCCAGCCCCGGCCCCCCCCGCGCCCCCAGCCCGGGCGAGGTGTCGGGGGGCCCCGCGGAGGTTGGGGGGAGCCCCACGCCGGGGGGGCGGCGGGGGGGGACCCTGGGGGTGCTGCCGGCGCTGGAGGAGGTGAGCGAGGAGAGCCTGGAGGAGGGGCCGGGGGGGGACCCCCGAGTGCCCCCCCCGCTGCTGCAGCTGCTCGAGGACTCCATCGAGTGCTGAGGGGGGCGGGGGGGGCGCGGGGCGGCGGCTGCTGGAGCGGGACAGCAATAAAGAGCCGGAGAGACCCCGGTGGGCACGGGAGGGGCACGGCCCCCAGACCCGCTCCCCTGGGGTGCACTGGGAGCCACTGGAGAGGCACTGGGATGCACTGGGGGGACACTGGGAGGGTCGCAGCCCTCAGCCCGTGTCCTCTGGGATGGCACTGGGAGGGACGGGAGGGGCACTGGGATGCACTGGGGAGGGCTCAGTCCCCACTCGGGCCCCTGTGGCGGCACTGGGAGGAACTGGGATACACTGGGCAGCACTGAGCGGGGCCGGGGGCTGCCCTGGGGGTCACTGGGCTGCCCTGGGGGTCACTGGGATGCACTGGGGGTCACTGAGGGTCACTGGGGGTCACTGGGATGCCCTGGCGGTCACTGGGATGCACTGGGGGTCACTGGGGGTCACTGGGGGTCACTGGGCTGCCCTGGAGGTCACTGGGGGTCACTGGGGGTCACTGGGCTGCCCTGGGGGTCAGTGGGGGTCACTGGGCTGCCCTGGGGGTCACCGGTTCGCGCTGGGGCCATCACCAGTTGTCACTGGTTCGCGGGGGGGGTCACTGGGGTGCACTGGTTGTCACTGGGGGGGTCCCGGCCCCTCCGCGCGCCCCCACGTGGCGTTTCCCGCGCTCCCTCCACGTGGCCACGCCCACGCGGGGCGGGTCCGCCATGACCACGCCCCTTAAAGGCGCCGCGTTCCTTAAGCGGCTCCTGCTCTGCGGTGCCCACACTGGGGGTGGGCCGTGGGGTCCCGTGGGTGCTGTGGGGATCCCGTGGGTGCCGCGAGGTCCCCGTGCCCCGGGGGGGGTGGGTGCGTGACCTTTGGATGCCACGGGGGTTCCTGGGCGGAGCGTCTTGGGGTCCCCCGGGTGCCCCGGGGGTCCCCTGGGGGTCCCGTGGGAGCCATGGGGGTCCCTTCGGGGGGCTGCCCTTCCCCCACGCGTGACCCCGTGGCCGTGGGCGGCCCCTGCTAAGAGGCTTGTGCGGGAGTTGGGCGCTAATCCCCGGGGTCACCGGCACCGTGTCACCGGCACCCGCCTGGCGCTGCCGGTGCGGCTGCGGGGGCACAACCCCTGCGGGGGCACAACCCCTGCGGGGGACACAAACCCGCGGGGGAGACACAAACCCCACGGGGGACACAAACCCTGTGGGGGCACAACCCCACAGGAGACAAAAACCCCACGGGGGACAAAAACCGGCGGGGGACACAAACCCTGCAGGGGCACAACCCCTGCGGGGGACACAAAACCCGCGGGGGACACGGTACTGGGGGCACAAACCCCTCGGGGGACACCCCCCACGGGTGACACTCCCACTGAAGCTCTGGGGTGTACTGGGACAACTGGGTGCACTGGGAACGCTGGGGAGCACTGGGGCACGTTGGGCTGTGCTGGGAGCACTGGAGCATACTGGGATGTGCCGGGAGCACTGGGATGTGCTGGGCTCACTGGCTGTACTGGGAGCACTGGGGTGTACTGGGAGCACTGGGGTGTACTGGGCTCAATGGCTGTACTGGGCTCACTGGCTGTACTGGGAGCACTGGGGTGTGCTGGGAGCACTGGCTGTACTGGGAGCACTGGGGTGTGCTGGGAGCACTGGGAGCGTGGTGTACTGGTTTGTACTGGGATCGCTGAGGTGCACTGGGAGCACTAGGGTGTCCCGGGACAACTGGGTGCACTGGGAGGAGTGTGATGTACTGGGATGTGTTGGGGCATTCTAGGCTGCACTGGGAGCGCTGGGAACACTTTACTGGGAGCACTGGAAACACTGAAGAGCACTGGGGCATTCTAGGCTGTGCTGGGAGCACTGGGATGTACTGGGGTGTACTGGAATGCACTGGATGTACTGGGGCACTCTGGGCTGCACTGGGAGCACTGGGATGTACTGGGGTGTACTGGAATGCACTGGATGTACTGGAGCATTCTGGGCTGCACTGGGAGCACTGGGAACACGGTGTACTGTCGGGTACTGGAACACCGGGGCTTGCTGGGATGTGCTGGCAGAACTGGCAGAGTGCACTGGGTTATGCCAGGAACGCTGGGACACACTGGGATACCTGGGTTATACTGGTTTATACTGGGAGCACTGGGTGGAGCAGCGCGGCCCCCCCATTACCCATCCCCCCCCAAATCCCCCCTTAATCCCGGCCGCGCTAATCCCCGGCAGCTGCCGCGGCTGCAAATGGCCCGTGGGGGGGGGACACACGCCACGACCCCCCCACGACCCTCCCACGAGCCCCCCACGACCCCCTCGTGCCGTGTTCCCACGCGTGTCCCTCCCCCGCCGTTTGGGAGGAGCTGGAAGGGCGACCCCCCCCCCTCCCGCTGCCCCCGGGGGGCTCAGGGGGGCTGGAGGGAGGGGACACACACACGAGCCCCCCGTGTCCCCCTCACCCCACGCCGACCCCCCCACGCCCCCCCCACGTGCCTCAGTTTCCCCCGTGTCGGGACCGAGCCCCCCCGGACGTGGGCGGAGCCGAGGGGGCGGCACCGCCCCCCCACCCCCCCACCCCCCCCACGCCACCGGGTCCCGCCGGCAGCGGCACCCACGGACCCCCCCGGCACCCACGGGACCCCCCCCGGCACCCACAGACCCCCCCGGCACCCACGGGACCCCCCCGGCACCCACGGGACCCCCAGGACCGCCCCCCCCCGCCATGGAAGCCCCTCCAGACCCTCTCGATGTGGGGGGGACCCCCGCGGGACACGGGGACGACAGGTAATGGCGGGGGGGCGTCACGGGGGGGCGTCCGGGGGGGGGGGGGCTGTGAGGGGTCAGTGCCGGGGGGGGCCATGGGGGTGTCTGTCCGTGCTTTGGGGGCCATGGGGGTGTCTGTCCGTGCCGGGGGGGGGCTGTGGGGGGTCAGTGCCGGGGGGGGGGCATGGGGGTGTCTGTCCGTGCCGGGGGGGGCTGTGGGGGGTCAGTGCCGGGGGGGGCCATGGAGGTGTCTGTCCGTGCCGGGGGGGGGCTGTGGGGGGTCAGTGCCGGGGGGGGCATGGGGGTGTCTGTCCGTGCCGGGGGGGGCTGTGCTGAGCGGCGGGGGCGGTCGGTGCCGGGGGGGAGCCCGGGGGGGCAGTGCCGGGGGGTGTCGGTGGGGCGGGCGGTCCGTGCCGGGGGGGTCCGTGGGCGGGGGTCCGTGCCGTGGGGTTGCCGAGGATGGGCTCCGTGTGCGCTCTGGGGGGGGGTCACCTGGGGACACGCGGGGTCACCTTGGCGGGGGGGTTGCCCTGGCGGGGGGGGGGTCCGCGCCTGCCCCTGCCTGCGCTGCCTGTACCTGCCTGCGGGGGGCACCTGCCGGGGCCTGGTACCGCTTTGGAGGGGCTCCCACCCCCGGGCGCAGCGTGGGGGTGTCCCCCCCACCTGCGGGGTGCGGGCAGGGGCAGGAGGGAGCACAGGCAGGGCAGGCAGGGGCAGGTGGAATTAGGCAGGTGCATTCAGGTGCAGGCAGGTGCGTTCAGGTACACTCAGGTGCGCTCAGGGGCAGGCAGGTGCACCCAGGTGCATCCAGGTGCAGGCAGGGGCTCAGGGAGGTGCATTCAGTACACTCAGGTGCACTCAGGTGCATTCAGCTGCATTCAGGTACTCTCAGGTACTCTCAGGTACTCTCAGGCACACTCAGGCACACTCAGGTGCGCTCAGGTGCACTCAGGTACTCTCAGGAACTCTCAGGCACACTCAGGTACCTTCAGGCACACTCAGGTGCGCTCTGGTACTCAGGTGCTCTCAGGTGCGCTCAGGTGCATTCAGGTACTCTCAGGCACACTCAGGTACTCTCAGGCACACTCAGGCACACTCAGGTGTGCTCAGGTGCATTCAGGTACTCTCAGGCACACTCAGGCACACTCAGGCACACTCAGGTACTCTCAGGCACACTCAGGCACACTCAGGTTCGCTCAGGTGCAGGTGAGGCTGTTTTGCCGCCGCCGTTCCCCGCGGGCTCATTAAGAGGTCGCACAAACAGCCCCGGCGGGGGGGGAAGGGGGGCAGTTGAGGGTCCCCAGGGTACCCCCGGGGCGGGGGAGGGGCACCCAAAATAGAGGGGGGCACCCCAAAACAGGGGCGGCACGGCACCCAAAATAGAGAGGGGCACCCCAAAACAGGGGCGGTACCCAAAATAGAGGGGGGCACCCCAAAAAAGGCCCCCAGGGCCTGGGTAGGAGAATGTACCCCCAAAAAGGGACATGTCCAAAAGAGGGGAGCGCCCAAAAGAAGGGGTGCCCCCAAAGCCAGAGGTACACCCAAAACAGAGGGGTGCCCCCAGAGCCGGGGGCGCCCCCCAACAGGAATGCCCCCAAAATAGAAAGGTACCCCCAACCCAGGGGTGCCCCAAAAACAGGGGCACCCCCGCAGCCCCCAAAATCGAGGGGTGCCCCCCCACTGGGGTGTCCCCCGAGCTGGGGGTGTGCCCAGAGCGAGGGGGTGCCCCCAGACAGGGTGTCCCCCAAGCCGGGGGTGCCCCCGAGCCCGGGGGTGCCCTCCCAGCCGGGGTGCTCACCGAACAAAGGGCGCTCCCCAAAAAGGGGTGCCCCGAACACGCTGGGGGCTCGGGGTGCCCCCCCGGCTGCCGGCGGTGGGCGGGGCTCGGGGCGTGCCCGTGGGCGTGCCCGTGGGCGGGGTTTGGAGGCCCCGCCCCCGCCCCGCCCTCCCCGGCGCTCAGCGCCATGGGCGAGGGGCAGCCCAGGTACGGGCGGGGCTACTGGGGGCACTGGGGCACACTGGGGGGCTGCGGGGGCACGGCCGCGGGCGGGGGGCGCCGGGGCGGGCACTGGGGGGCAGACGGGGCGGCAGCGGGGGGGTACTGGGGGATGGAAGGGCTGTACTGGGGGGTACTGGGAGGGACTGGGGCGGGGGGGCACTGGGAGGGACTGGGGCGTTACTGGGTCGGGGGGAGTGGCAGTGGGGGGTTACTGGAGGGTGGCGGGGCGGCAGTGGGGGGGTACTGGTTGGTTACTGGGGCGAGGAGGGGCAGCACTGGGGGGTACTGGTTGGTTACTGGGGCACGGGGGGTACTGGGTAAGGAGGGGGCAGCGGCGGGTGGTACTGGGGGCACTGGGACGTGCGGGGAGCAGCTGGAGGGGTTACTGGGGGATTACTGGGGCCTGGGGCGACGGCAGTGGGGCGTACTGGGAGTTACTGGGAGATGGAGGAGCAACAGTGGAGGGGCACTGGGGGGTTACTGGGGCCTGGGAGGGCAGCACTGGGGGGTTACTGGGAGGTTATTGAGGTGCGGGGGGGTCACCGGGTACTGGGTGGGCAGCGCTGGCGGGCACTGGGAGGCTACTGGGGCATGAGGGAGCAGCAGTGGGGGGGTATCGGGGAGTTACTGGGAGGTGGAGGGACAGCACTGGGAGGTACTGGAGGGGTACTGGGCTGTACTGGGGGAGGCTCCCGGCAGTCACTGGGGAATGTCGGGCAACAGTGGGGGGCGGGGGGGTTACAGAGGGTTACTGGGGGTGCAGGGGGAGTTACTGGAGAATGCGGGGGGTTACTGGGAGAGGTGCGGGGGAGGTTACTGGGAGCGCTGAGGCCGGGGCCAGGGCACTGGGGGGCGGGGTGGGGGTTACTGGGAGGCGCTGGGCAGGCTGGGAGGGGGGGGGGGGCTGCGGCGGCCAGTCCCGGCCTTGGCCACGCCCCGTGGGAAATGGCCACGCCCCCGGTCACGCCCAACCCACAACCGGGCACGCCCACGGCCACGCCCTGCGCTGGGGCCGCCTCGGGAACCGGGACCCCCCCGGAACCCCCCACTGGGAGAAGGACCCCCGGGGACTGGGATCTTCCCTCCTCGGAACCCCCCCGGGACGGGGAACCCCCGAACCCTTCAGGGACCCCCCCGAAAGAGGGGCCCCCTCGGGGACTCCCCCTCGGAGCGGCTCCTCCCGGGGGCTCCCCCGGGCACCGGAACGCCCAGCGAGCCCCGCCCGGCCAGCCCGGGGGGGGTCCCTGTGCTGGGGGGGGGGGGCCGGGACCCCCCGGGGGATGCGGGGCGGGGTCTCTGTCCCGGTGAGGGGTCCCGGGGGGGTCGGGGCTACCAGTCCTAGGTGAGGAGTGGGGGTCCGGTGCGGGTCCCAGGGGGTCCCAGTCGCGGGGGGCAGGGGGACAGTCCTGGGGAGGTTCCCGGTGTGGATGGGGGGCCCCGGGGGGGGTCTGGGTTGGGGTCTGGATCCCCAGTGCCAGCCCCCCCCAGCATGGCCATGGCGAGGGGACGGGGGTCCCGCTGAGAGCCCCCGTTCCCGGTGGGCTGGGGGTCCCAGGGGTGTCCGTGGGTGCCAGCGGAGTCTCGGGCGGGTCCCGGTGCCAGTCCCTGTTCCCGGTGGGGGTCCCGGTGCCAGCCGCCCCCAGCATGGCCGTGCCGGGGGTCCCTGGTGGGCTGGTGGGCTTGGGGGTTTTGGGGGGTCCCGGTGCCAGCCTCCCCCCAGCCTGGCTGTGCCGGGGGGTCCCGGGGGGTGCCGGGGTGTGTGGGGTCCCGGTGCCAGCCTCCCCCCAGCATGGCGCAGCAGCTGATCAGCGGGGCCGGGTACGTGCCCGAGGACGGACTGACGGCCCAGCAGCTCTTCGCCTGCGCCGACGGCCTCACCTACAAGTGCGGGTGACCCCTGACCCCCCCTCGGCACACCCCGACCCTCACGGGCACCCCCAGAGCCCCCCCAGGCACGACCTGGCACCCCCAGATGTCCCCCTGAGTCCACCTGACCTCCCCAGGCATCCCCAGACCCCCCAGGGAAGCCCCCACCCCCCCTCTGGCAACCCCAGGGACTCCCCTCAGGGACCCCCAGAGTCCATCCCAGACCTCCAGGCCCTACAGGAACTGCCCGACCCCCTCTGACAACCCCCCCAATCCCTTCAGGACCCCCAGACCCCACCCCAGGAACCCCCTGACCCCCCAGTGTGCCCCCTCCGGGTGCCTCTCCCCACCTCGGGTGCCTCCCCCACGGGTCCAGGGATCCCCTAAGGACCCCTGGGGGGGTCTGGGTCAATCTGGGGGGCCAGGAGGGTCCCAACCCTTCGTCCCCCCCGCAGTGACATCCTCATCCTCCCCGGCTACATCGACTTCACGGCTGATGAGGTGGTGAGTGACCTCCCTGAGCCCCCCCGGCCCGGGACCCCCTGGGTAACACCCCTGTGCCCCCCTTGTGCCACCCCACACCCCTCTGGGGTGACCTCATTCCCTCTTTGGCCCCCCTGTGATTTTGGGGTGGGGGATGCCCATGGGGGGGGATCTCAGCAGGTTTTGGGGTGCGGGGGGGTCAGAGGACCCCCAACCCGTGAGGCGTGGCCAGGGTGTGTGGGGTCCCTGCGTTTTTGGGGGCATGGGGGGACAGGGAGGGGCAGGGAGGGGCAGGGAGGGGTCCGGGGTGCCCCATTACCCCTCGGGGGGTTTCAGGGCAGGGTCAGGATTTTAGGGGTGCCCCCCCAGGACCTGACATCGGCTCTGACCAGAACCATCACCCTGAAGACCCCCCTGGTGTCGTCCCCCATGGACACGGTCACCGAGGGGGACATGGCCATCGCCATGGCTGTGAGTGGGGGGCACGGGGGGACACTGGGGGGGACACTGGGGGGACATGGTCACAGAGGGGGACATGGCCATCGCCATGGCTGTGAGTGGGGGGCACGGGGGGGCACAGGGGGGACACTGGGGGGACATGGTCACAGAGGGGGACATGGCCATCGCCATGGCTGTGAGTGGGGGGGACACTGGGGGGGACACTGGGGGTCACTGGGGGGACACGGTCACAGAGGGGGACATGGCCATCGCCATGGCTGTGAGTGGGGGGCATGGGGGGGACACTGGGGGGCATGGGGGGGACATGGGAGGGGAGGGCCCCCACAGAGGTGGGGGCATCTTGGGGAGGGGGAGGGGGCTCTGAGGGGGCATCCAGGGGTTTGGGGGTCTGGGCTAGGGGCAGCCCTGACAGACTGGGGGGAGGGGGCACCATGGGGGGCACGTGGGGGGAACTACGGGGGGGGCACAGTCCCAGAGGGGTGCAAGGGCAGACGGGGGGGCCGTGGCTGTGCGGGGCTGTCGCTCACCCGGCCGGGGGTCAGGAACCCGCTGCCCCCCCATAGCCCCCCCTTTGCCCTCTCCGTGCCCCCCGTGCCCCCCCAGCTGAACGGCGGCATCGGCATCATCCACCACAACTGCACCCCCGAGTTCCAGGCCAGCGAGGTGCGCAAGGTCAAGGTAAGGGGGGTCCCCACCCCGTGACATCCCCCTCGCACCCCCCTGTCCCCCCCCGTGCCCCGGCGCCCCCGAGGAAGCTGCCACTGGTGACCAGCAACGATGAGCCTGTGGCTGTCACCACCCCCATCCTTGGGGTGCCCCTCATCCCCCTGTTCCCGGGGGTGCCCCCCGGTGACCCCCCCCCATCCTTGGGGTGCCCCTCATCCCCCTGTTCCCGGGGGTGCCCCCCGGTGACCCCCCCCCATCCTTGGGGTCCCCCTGGTCCCCCTGTTCCCGGGAGTGCCCCCCGGTGACCCCCCCCATCCTTGGGGTCCCCCTGGTCCCCCTGTTCCCGGGAGTGCCCCCCGGTGACCCCCCCCATCCTTGGGGTCTCCCTGGTCCCCCTGTTCCCGGGAGTGCCCCCCGGTGACCCCCCCCATCCTTGGGGTCCCCCTGGTCCCCCTGTTCCCGGGAGTGCCCCCCGGTGACCCCCCCCATCCTTGGGGTCCCCCTGGTCCCCCTGTTCCCGGGGGTGCCCCTCGGTGACCCCCCCATCCTTGGGGTCCCCCTGGTCCCCCTGTTCCTGGGGGTACCCCCCAGTGACCCCCCCCATCCTTGGGGTCCCCCCTCGTCCTCCTGTTCCTGGGGTGCCCCCCGGTGACCCCCCCCATCCTTGGGGTCCCCCTCGTCCCCCTGTTCCCGGGGTGCCCCCCGGTGACCCCCGTGCCCGCAGCGGTTCGAGCAGGGGTTCATCACGGAGCCGCTGGTGATGAGCCCGGCGCACACCGTGGGGGACGTGTGGGACGCCAAGGCCCGGCTCGGCTTCTCGGGGGTCCCCGTCACCCACTCGGGCCGCCTGGGGGGGCGGCTCGAGGGCATCGTCACCTCCCGGGACATCGACTTCCTGCGGGAGCGGGACAGGGGCACCCCCCTGGCTGAGGTGCGTGGGGGGCACAGGGGGGCAGGGAGGGACAGCAGTGGGGCACGTGGGGCAGTGGGACGGGAAGGGGCGGAGGGTGGTGGGATGTGGGGCAGGGGGGCTGCCGGGGCGGCCCCGGGTCCCCCGGGGCTTGTGACAGTGACAGTGCCGGTGACAGTGCCAGTGACTGTGTCTGTGACAGTGCCAGTCCCCATGACAGCAGCAATGGAAATGACAGTGCCGGTGACACACAGTGACAGTGCCGGTGACAGTGCTGGTGGCAGTGCCAGTGTCAGGGACAGTGCCAGGGACAATGAAAGTGCTGGTGACAGTGGCAGTGCTGGTGACAGTGGCAGTGCTGGTGCCAGTACCAGTACAGGTGACAGTGCCAGTGACAGACAGTGTCAGTACTAGTGCTGGTACCAGTGGCAGTGCCCATGACAGTGACAGTGGCAGTGACAATGACAGTGACAATGACAGTGACGGTGCCCATGACAGTGACAGTGACAGTGCCCATGACAGTGCCTGTGACGATGACATGCAGGTCCCTGTGTCCCCAGGTGATGACCAAGCGCAGGGACCTGGTGGTGGCCCCGGCTGGTGTCACCCTCAAAGAGGCCAATGAGATCCTGCAGCGCAGCAAGAAGGGTGAGGGGGGCACCTGTCACCCCCCTGGGGTCACACCTGTCACCATGGGCACCCCATGTGGGCACCTCCATCACCCTGTCCTGGGGGTCACCTCTGTGTCACCCTGACCCCACCCCTTGGGGTCACCTTCACATCCCCCTGACCTGGGGGACACCTCAGTGTCACCATGGGGGGTACCTTCGTGTCACCCTGTCCCCAGCCCTGGGGTCACCTCATCCTGGTCCCTGGGGTCACCTCCCTGGGGGTCACGTCCGTGTCCCTCCATCCCTGTCCCTGGGGTCACCTTCATGTCCCTGTGTCCCTGCCATCCTCTCCATGTCCCCCATCTCTTGGAGTCTCCTCCACAGTGCCCTGTCCCTGGGGTCTCCTCCACAGTCCCCCTGTCCCTTGGGGTCTCCTTCCACATCACCCCATCCCCGGGGCCACCTCTATGATGCCCTGTCACCGTCCCTCGGGGTCACCTCCGCGTTCCTCCACCCCGATCCCCGGAGTCCCCTCCGTGTCCCCGTGGCCTCCCCCGTGCCCCCCGCCCCGGGTGACCCCGGGGGTGTCCCCGCAGGGAAGCTGCCGATCGTGAACAGCCGGGACGAGCTCGTGGCCCTCATGGCCCGCACGGACCTGAAGAAGAACCGGGAGCACCCGGCGGCCTCCAAGGACGGGCGGAAGCAGCTCCGGGTCGGCGCCGCCATCGGCACCCGCGAGGACGACAAGTACCGGCTGGACCTGCTCGTGCAGGCGGGCGCCGACCTCGTGGTGCTGGTGGGTGCCCCCGGAGCAGGGGGACCCCAGGAACGGGGGGCCTGGAAATGGGGGACCCCAAAACAGGGGGGCCTGGAAATGGAGGAGCCCAGAAATGAGGGGTCTGGAAATGGGGGACCCCAGAAATGAGGGGTCTGGAAATGGGGGACCCCAGAAACCAGGGGAGCCTGGAAATGGGGGACCCCAGAAACCAGGGGGGCCTGGAAATGGGGGACCCCAGAAATGAGGGGTCTGGAAACGGGGGACCCCAGGAATAGGGGATCCTGGAAGTGAGGGACCCCAGAAATGGGGGGCCTGGAAATGGGGGACCCCAGAAACAGGGGGGCTTAGAAATGGGGGACCCCAGGAACAGGGGGGCCTGGAGATGGGGAATCCCAGAAATGGGGGGCCTGAAAGTGAGGGACCCCGGAAACCAGGGGGGCTGGAAATGGGGGACCCCAGAAACCAGGGGGGCTGGAGGGATGAGGGCGGGGATGGAGCTGCTGCGGCAGGCAGGCGTGGATCTCGTGGTGCTGGTGGGTGCATCTCAAAACGGAGGGACCCCAAAACTGGAGGGGCCTGGAAATAGGGAACCCCAAAGCCAGGGGTGCTGGAGGGGTCAGGATGGGGACAGGGAGGGGGCTGGTGCCGCTGGTGCAGGGGGGGATGACCTCATTGTGCTGGTGGGTGTGGGGGGACCCCAAAAACTGATGGACCTCAAAAACTGGGGAGGGATAGAGGGGGGGGGATGGAGGGGTGGGGATGAAGCTGCTGGTGCACACAGGGACCAACCTGGTGGTGCTGGTGGGTGTGGCAGGGCACCCCGAAAACTGGGGGGACTGGGGCGGCTGGGGAGTTTTAGGGGGGCGCAGGGGACACCCCCAAATCGTGTGAGGTGACTGGGGCCCCCCTCACCTGGGAGTGGGCACCCCTCCTGCTCGCTGTGCCCCAACCTGCTGCTCCCCACTTCCCCCCCAACCCCTGTGCCCCAAACCCGGCCCCCCAGGACTCGTCGCAGGGGAACTCGCGGTACCAGCTCAGCATGATCCGCTACATCAAGGCCAAGTACCCCGAGCTGCAGGTCGTGGGGGGCAATGGTGAGACCCCACAACAGGGGGGGCACTGGGGGCACCTTGGGCTGCAGGTCATGGGGGGCAACAGTGAGTGGGGGAAACGAGGGGGCCCCAAAATGGCTGTGGGGGAAATGGGGGCAGGATTGAGGTGGCCGGGGGCAGGATCTGGGGAGGATGGGGCAGCATTTGGAGTACCCCCCCCGCCAGTGGTGGGACAGGATTCGGGATGCCCTGGGCAGCGTTGGGGGGCCATTTTAGGAGTGCCATTTTGGGGTGCCCCCCTGCAGTGATGAGGCAGGTTTTGGGGGGCCCTGGGGCAGGATTTGGGGTGCCCCCCTGCAGTGTTGGGGTGGGATTTGGGGGCAGGGCAGGGTTTGGGGTGCCCCCCTGCAGTGTTGGGGTGGGATTTGGGGGCGGGGCAGGGTTTGGGGTGCCATTTTTGGGGTCCCCCCAGTGGTGACGGCGGCCCAGGCCAAGAACCTGATCGACGCGGGGGTGGACGCGCTGCGGGTGGGGATGGGCAGCGGCTCCATCTGCATCACCCAGGAAGGTGGGTGGCACCGGCCCGGGACCCCCACAACCCTCCCTAAGGCCCCCCTGACCCCCCCGGATCCCCGTTGATCCTCGGATCCCCCAAACCCCTCAGGACTCCCTGACCCCCCACACCCTGGGAACCCCAGACTTCCCAACCCCCCCGCGTGGCACTGGGACCCCCTGACCCACCCTGGCACCCCAGGACCCCCTGGACCCTCAGGACCCCCTGGACCCCCCGACCCACCCTGGACCCCCAGGAGCCCCTGAACCCCCAGCACCTCTGGTGCCCTGGGAACCCCCAGACTGCCAGGGTGGCACCGGGACCCCCTGGCCTCTGACATGACACAGGCACCCCCTGGCACGCCCCAGCCCCCCCTGTGGTGTCCCTGCCTCTGCCATCCCTGTCCCTTCTGGTGTGTCCCTGTCCCTCGTGTGTCCCTGTCCCTGCTGTCCCCATGTCCCTGTCCCCGCTGTCCCGGTGTCCCTGTCCCTGCTGTCCCCACGTCCCTGTCCCCGCTGTCCCCGTGTCCCTGTCCCCGCTGTCCCCGTGTCCCTGTCCCCGCTGTGCCGGTGTCCCTGTCCCCGCTGTCCCCATGTCCCTGTCCCCACTGTCCCCGTGTCCCTGTCCCTCTGACGGTGCCCTGCCCGCAGTGCTGGCGTGTGGCCGTGCCCAGGCCACGGCCGTGTACCGCGTGGCCGAGTACGCGCGGCGCTTCGGCGTCCCCGTCATCGCCGACGGCGGCATCCGCAGCCCCGGGCACGCCGTCAAGGCCCTGGCACTGGGGGGCCTCCACCGGTGAGGGGGCCCGGGGGGCACAGGGGGGGCCCGGGGGGCAAGAGAGGGCACCCACAGGGGCAAATGGGTCACCTGGGGGGGGCAAAGGGGGGGCACCCAGCAGCTGGGGGGACACCTGGCACCCAAGGGGGGCATCCTGAGGGGGTCTCACCGGCCCCAACCCATTCTGGGGGGGGTCTCGTGGTCTTTAGCCCACACTGGTGTCAACCCTAGGGGTCCCATGGGCCTCCAGCCCATAGTGGTGGGGGTCTCATGGTTGCCCGCCCATACTGGTGATGGTTCTACCATGGGGGTCCCGTGCCCACCACCATATCCTGGTGCCTCCCATGGGGATGCCACATCCCCCAGCCCACCCTGGTGATGGTCCCACACCCCCAGCCCACCCTGGTGATGGTCCCACATCCCCCAGCCCACCCTGGTGATGGTCCCACACCCCCAGACCACCCTGGAGGGTGTTTCATGGCCCCTGCCCCTTGCCCGGGGGGTCCCTGACGGGTGCCCCCGCAGTGATGATGGGGTCCCTGCTGGCGGCCACCACGGAGGCGCCGGGCGAGTTCTTCTACTCGGAGGGGGTGCGGCTGAAGCAGTACCGGGGCATGGGGTCCCTGGACGCCATGGAGCAGGGCCCCGGCAGCCAGAAACGCTACTTCAGGTACCCGGGGGGCTCCCTGGGGGGGTTCCCGGCCCCCGGCCGCCCCCCAGCCCTGTGTGACCCCCCCGCAGCGAAGGGGGACCCGGTGAAGGTGGCGCAGGGGGGTGTCGGGCTCGGTGCAGGACAAGGGCTCCATCCACAAGTTCGTGCCGTACCTGCTGGCCGGGCTCCAGCACGGCTGCCAGGACCTGGGGGCTCGCAGCCTCTCGGCGCTCAGGTGGGTGCAGGGGGGGTCGGGCGGGGCCGTGGGGGGCTCCCCGGCCCCACAGCGACCCCCCAGCGACCCCCCCCCCCCCAGGTCCATGATGTACGCGGGGGAGCTGAAGTTCGAGCGCAGGACGTTGGCGGCGCAGGTCGAGGGGGGGGTGCACGGGCTGCACTCGTGAGTGGGGAACGGGGGGGCTTTGGGAGGGTTCGGGGGAGGTTTTGGGGGCTGTGGGGGTTTTGGGGGTGCTGGGGGGTTAGAGAGGCTGAGGGTGTTTGGGGGTCAGTGGGTAACGGGGCCTGTGAGGTGGTTTGGGAGTGCTGGAGGGGACGTGTTGAGATTGGGGGTGGTTGGGATTTTGAGGGTGCTGGGGTGGGTTTTGGGGAGGCTGGAGATGGTTGCGGGTTCTGGGGGTGGTTTTGGGGGTGCTGGGGTGGGTTCTGGGCAGGGCTGTGGGCAGTTGGGGATCCTGGGGGGATTTTGGGGTGCTGGGTGTTGGAGGGGGCTGGGGGAGGTTTGGGCACAAGGCCCCACTTCAGAGGTCCAGGGGCTCCCAGTTACCCCAGTTTGGGGGGCACCCAGTTACCCAGTGCTGGGGGCAGGGCTTGTGTGGGGGTGGGGCTGGAGGGAGGGTCTCCCTTGGGACCCTTGATGGTTGGCCAACTTGGGGGGCGCTGCGATTGGCTGGTTGAGGTGCTGCTGGGCTGTGATTGGCTCACCAAGGCACTGGTGGGCTGTGATTGGCTGGTGGAGGCGCAGGTTGTCTGTGATTGGCTGGCTGAGGTGCTGATTGGTTAACCAGGAGGGTGGTTGGCTGCGATTGGTTAACCAGAAGGGTGGTTGGCTGCGATTGGTTGACCGTGTTGGTGATTGGCTGCGATTGGTCAACTGCTTGAGCTGCTGATTGATTAATTGTTGGTTGGCTGCTTAGCTGACCAGGACACTGATTGGTTGGCTGGTGGCTGGCCAAGATGCTGATTGGCTGGTTGAAGTGCTGGTTGGCTGTCATTGGTCGGCTGGTTGGTTGGCCAGGGCTCTGATTGGCTGGACACGGGGTGAGCAGGGCTCTGATTGGCCAGGAGCTGCCAGCCCATCTGGGACTGGAACGGGGGGCAGTGGGACCATCCCAGGGTCGGGTGGGGTTGGGTGGGGTCAGGAGGGCACAGGTGGGCACAGGTGACCCCAGGGCCGGGAGCTCTGGGATCAGGGTGGGGTTTGAGGGGTCCCCGCCCAGGGTGGGGGTCTGGGGGGGCTCCTGTGCCGGGGAGGGGCCAGGGTGGAGGTGCCTGTGCTGGGGTGTCCGGGGTGCCCCCCATAACCCCCCCCTCTCTCCCCCCACGCCGCAGCTTCACGGTCCTGCCATGTGAGTACCTGCTCACCTTCCCCGGTTTGGGGGGGCTCTTGTTGGGGGGGGGATCCCCCTCTATCCCCCCGGATGGAGCTGGGGGGTTTGGGGGGCAGGGGGGGCACCCCCAGCCCCGGATGGGATCTGATGTGGTGCCGGTGGGGGGGGGGGGGGGCAGGGGGGTTTGTGGGTTCCCCCGAGGGGGGATTTGAGGGTGCCACACCCCCAGGTGAGGGTTGGGGTTTCCCCCCCAGGTGATGTTGGGGGGTCCCCGCCTCTGACCCCCCTGTGCCCCCCCAGTGACGAGAGGTGGCTGCACTGAGGAGGGGCCCCCCCCGGGCCGGCGCCCCCCGCCCGGAGCCCGCGGGGACCCCCCCGGCCCCCCCGACACCGTCGCTGCTAATGCTGCACCAGGACCCCCAAAATGGAGGGGCCCTCAACCCCCCCCCGCCCCGAGCACAGGGGGGTGTGGGGACCCACAAACCCTCCTGGAATTGGGGGTACGGGGAACCCCCAAAACCCCCCCGGGGCACCACAGCCCATGGAAATGGGGGGGGCAGGGATCCCCAAAACCCCCCCCGGGCACCACGAGGCCGCAGGGACCCCACAAACCCCTCTGGACATGGAGGTTCAGGGACCCCACAAAATCCCCCAGAAATGGGGTGCGGGGACCACCCCAAGCCCCGTGGGGACCCCCCCAAACCCTCCCTGGCACTGCAGAGCTTGGGGAGGGGGGTGTCCCTCTGTCCCCCCAGAGCGGGGATGGGGGGACCCCCCGAGCACCAAGGGGACCCCCCAAGCACCAAGGGGATGCCCCAGCACCGAGGGGACCTCCCAGCGTTCGGGGGGGACCCCACAGCACCCCGGGGACCCCACAAAGGCCTGTGGCCCCCCAGGGCGGGGGGACCCCCGACTCGCTGTATCCAGGGGTCAATAAAGTCACGGAGCATCGGAGCCTCTTGGGGTGGCCCTGGGCCTGCTCTGGCCCTGCCCCTGGGCCTGGTCCTGCCCCTGTCCCTGGTCCTGTCTTTGTCCCCATCCCTGTCCATGGTCCTGCCCCTGTCCTTGTGCCTATCCCTGGCCCTGGCCCTGTCCGTGCCCGCTGTCTGTGCCCGCTGTCTGTGCCCGCTGTCCGTGCCCCCTGTCCGTGCCCGCTGGCCGTGCCCCCTGTCCGTACCCCCTGTCCGTGCCCCCTGTCCGTGCCCGCTGTCCGTGCCCGCTGTCCGTGCCCACTGTCCGTGCCCCCTGTCCGTGCCCCCTGTCCGTGCCCGCTGGCCGTGCCCGCTGTCCCATCCCTGTGCCCTCCCTGTCCCTGCTGGTGGCACAGGGCGCACACGTGTGACGGGGGGTGGCACACACACGGCACGGGGTGACACACGTGCACGTGTGCCAGAGGTTGGCACACGCATGTGGCACAGGGTGGCACACATGGCAGGGCCTGGCACGGCCCGGGGACAGCCCTGTCACCCTGGGCACAGCCGGGCGGGGGCCGCGCACCCGGCCACGCGTTTGCACCCCACGGTGTCCCCCCCACGTCCCCTCCGTGTCCCCCCCGGGCTCTGTGGGGGACCCCAGGGCTCGGGTGGCACCAGCGGGGTGCAGGTGGGACCCCAAATGCGGGACCCCCAGATGTGGGACCCCCCCAAATACGGGACACCAAATGTGACTTCCCCAGAAGTGAGACCCTGCCTAATGTGGGCCCCCCAAAATGGGAGACATCCCCCCAGTGTAGGAGATGCCCAAATATGAGACCCCCCAAATGTGGACCACCCCTCAAGGTGTGGGGCACCCCCGAATGTGGCTCATCCCCCCCAAGTGTGGGGCCCCACTCAAATGTTGGACACCCCCCCGAAATTTGGGAGACACCCCCCAAATGCAGGATATTCCGCTCTCCAAATGTGGGATCCCCCCTCCCCAGATATCAGATACCCCCAAGTGTGAGACCCCCTCCCAAACGTGGGACATTCACCCCCCCCATGTAGGAAACCCCCTAAGTGTGGGACCCCCCCAAATATGGACCCCCTCGAAATGTGAGACCCCCCCAAATATGGGACCCCAAATGTGGGACCGCCTTAACCTGGGAACCCTCTCGGCTGTGGGACACCCGCCCCTAACTGTGGGAACCTCCCAAAAGCCGGGGACCCCCCCAGTCACGGACCCCCCCTCCTCCCTCCAGCCGCGCCGAGCGGCCCCGCCGGGTCCCGGTGCCCGGGGGCGGGGGCTGGGGGGGGCTCGGGGGGGCCGGGGGGGGGAGTGGGAGGGGGAGGAGGAGGAGGAGGAGGAGGAGTGGGGGGGGGTCGGCCCGCCCCTCCCGCCGCTGCCGCCGCCGGGGCCGGGCCGGGGCTGGAGCCGCCGCCGAGGCCGGTGGGTGCGGGGGGTGTGCGGGTTTGGGGGTGCGGGGGGGGGCTGAGGGGGCGGAGGGTGCCCGCGGTTGGGGTGCCCGCGGTTGGGGTGCCCGGGGTGCGGGGGCACCGGGGTCCCCGCTGCCTGGGCGGGGGGGGATGCGATGGGCGCTGGTGAGCCGGGTTCGGGGGTGCGGGAGGGTTTGGGGTGCGGGGTTTGGCGGTGCGGGGGGTGCCCGGGGTTGGGGTACCCGGGGCTGCGGGGTCCCGGCTGCCGGGGGGGGGGGGGGTGGTGAGCCGGGTTTGGGGGTGCGGGGGATTTGGGGGTGCCGGGGGGGTGCCGGGGAGAGCGGGCTTGGGGTTGCGGGGGGTGCCGGGGGCGGAGGTGCCCGGGGCTGGGGTGCCGGGGGTGCGGGGTCCCGGGGGTCGCGGCGCTGCCTGGGGGCGGGGGGGGTTGGGGGGAGGTGAGCCGGGGTTTGGGGGTGCCCCCCACAGCCCCCCACGACTGGAGCCCCCCCCGTGACACCCCCGCGCGCGCTGTCCCCGCACACGCGCTCACACGCGCCGTCACGCGCGGGCACACGTGCGCGCGCACCCACGCGCGGGGGGGGGGGGGCGTGCGAAAGGGGGGGGGGCACAGGGGGGTGCACGGCTGGGGGGGCTCGGCTGGGGGGGGCACAGGGGGTGTGCAAGGGGGACGTGTGCGGGGGGGCACGTGGGTGTGCAAGGGGGTTGAGAGGGGGCGTGCGGGGGGGCTGTGCTCGGCTCGGGGGGGCGCGGGGGGGGGCACACGGGGGGGCACGGTGGCAGAGCACCGGTGAGCGGGGGTCGGGGTGTCCGGCGTGGGCACGTGGGTGGGTGTGCGGGGGGGGGCAGGGCCGGGGGACGGATAAGGGGTGTGTGCGCGGTCCGGAGTGTGCGGGGGTGTGCGGGGGGGGGGAGGGCTGGGGGTGCACGGGGGGCTGTAAACAGGGGGGTACGTGTGTGTACAGGGGTGTGCAGATGTGTACAGGTGTGTGCAGGGGTGTGTGGGTGTGTACAGGGGTGTACGGGTGTGTGCAGGGGTGTGCAAGTGTGTGCACGTGTGTACGGGGGTGTACGAGTGTGTACAGATGTCTACAGGAGTGTGCAGGTGTGTACAGGTGTGTACGGGTATGTACAGGTGTGTGCAGGTGTGTACAGGTGTGTACAGACGTGTGCAGGTGTGTGCAGGGTGCGCACACCCCGCGCTGTGCCCGTGCCCGTGCCCGGCCGGTGTGACCCCCCCGCGCTGTCCCTGTCACACCGAGCGGGGGGGGGCGGGTGTGCGTGTTGGGGGCGCGTGCGGGTGACACCCACGGGGGGCACCGGGGGGGTCACGGGCACCGCGGCGGGGGTTCCTGATGGGGGGGT